>NW_022436964.1:6046025-6646025 GCF_009761245.1 Sapajus apella
AGGAAGGAAGGAAGGAAGGAAGGAAGGAAGGAAGGAAGGAAGGAAGGGTGCTAATGTTTGACACAAGCATATGGGTATAACACAGGACCTGGTCAACCAATAGTCAATCAGAATCTTTTTGAGTTTGAATGGAAATACATATTGTTTGAGGATTTTCATAGAGAGTTTGTGTGTGTCTGCATGTTTCCACAATTCTTTATTTTCAAATGAAATCTTATGTGGACTCTGGGCATGTAAAACTTGAATGAAAAGAAGTGTCTCTATTGAAATAAATGTGGTTGAGGGTGAGGTGGGGCCTGACCACTTACCCACCGAGCTACCCCTTTGCAACTTAGAGTGGCTTTTAAAGGCTCCATGAATTCCTAGGATTTCTTACAGTACAGTTTGAAAATGAGCAATGTATTTTATTACCTTCTCCCTACTATCCTCCCATATTCTTTTTGGTGGACATGATCAAAGCTGATTTAACAAATCATTAAAATCCAATTTATGGCCAGGTGTATTGGCTCATGCCTGTAATCCCAGCACTTTGGGAGGTAGAGGTGGGCAGATCACTTGAGGTCAGCAGTTCCAGACCAGCCTGGCTCATATGGCAAAACCCCCTCTCTACTAAAAATATAAAAATTAGCTGGGTGTGGTGGCCTCTAGTCCCATCTACTTGGAAGGCTGAGGCCCAAGATTTGCCTGGGAGGTGGAGGTTGCAGTCAGCCAACATCATGCCACTGCACTCCAGCTTGGGTGACAGAGTGAGACTCCATCTCAAAAAAAGAATAGAAAAGAAAAAAAAATCCAATTTATGGCTAGGTGCCAATGGCTCCAAACTGTAATCTCAGCACTGTGGGAGGCCAAGGTGGGAGGATTACCTGAGAAAAGGAGCTCAAGACCAGCCTGGGCAACATAGTAAGACCCCGTCTCTAAAAAGAAACTTAAAACAAATAGTCAGGTGTGGTGGGGCATGGAGTTCCAGCTACTTGGGAGGCTGAGGCAGGAGGATAGTTTGAGCCCAGCAGTCTGCAGCTACAGTGAGCTAGGGTCACACTACTGTACTCCAGCCTGGGTGACAAGCTAGACCATGTCTCTTTAAAAATATGCAATTTATACTTGATTTAGAAAGGTACCTGTAAGCCAGGAAATTCATGCCAGATCTACTGAAAGAAAAGGCAAGATGAAATTCTTGGCGTAGGTTTCTCTCTGGACAGAGAAACGCCTGAAGAACAACAACACTGAGGATGCCAGGCGGACGAGTTTTCATCCTGCAGTTGCCAGTTTGGCTTCCTCGTCCCTCCTTCCCCTTTTAGGAGACACGTGTCTTTTTCAAGGGGAAAGGGAAGGAGAAACGTTCCTTCTGCTATTCCATGTGGGGCAATTTGCTCTCTTATCCTCAGAAATGGTAACATGACTTTCAAACTTATTATTCAGATTGGCTCATTATTGCCTTATTTAATGTGATCATTTTAACCAGAAGTTATTTCTTTCTTTTTATATGGACCTTGAGGAAACTTTCCTCCTTTAATTTTAATTTTATAGTTTAAATTTCTTAGCAAAATGAATGCAGCTTTTAGAGGTCCAAGGGAATACCTGATATTGACTATTAATCAGACTACGTAATCTCTGAAGACAGGAAACAGGTGCACATTTCAGAGAGCTCCATTTACTTTATTTCAAAAGGAACTTGTCTGATATGACACATGGAGAAATAATATAATTTTTAATGTAAAAACCATATTTATCCATGTTGTAAGAAGCCCAGATGAGACACACAAGCATTAAAACAAGATGGAATAAAACCTGCAAATACCCCTTTCCTATCTAACATGACAATCTCCCTTTTACAATTATCTCTGAGGATTAAGTCACTGGAGGATAAGCTCCTTAAATCTACTTTCCTGAAAATGATTGTTAGGAAGTTCTAAAACTGATCCTTAATTCTGTTAATCGAATAGCAGGAAGAAATTGTACTTTTTCTTCAGAGACTCTCAGAATCCTTTTGGGAAAAAGACATTCAGATGATAACAGTAGAATATTTTACTCTATGTTCTACACTTCTTTATTGTCATTCTTAAAGAAAACTTTGTTCCCCTGGCTGAATTTAGAGACGTTTATGGGAGAAAATTCTCTCTAGCTCCAAGAAAAACAGTGAAAGAGAAAAGAGGTAAATTTCTTATTTGTATTAAAATACACATCTGTAAATGTAGAGGAAAATAGTATTGGCGTCTTTAAGAATTGGTGGAAACAGGCAGCAAGATGTGCGTCTAGCTCTTCTCTGACCCTCATATTTGTGCTTCTACATGAAGGCCATGACCCTGCAGGCATGTGCGCAGTGCAACGTGCAGTCTACTGTCCATCTGCAGACAGATGCTATGCCGGCAAGTGTATATATCAGCCAATATCAAGGTTGTACTTTCAGAATTTAGTCTTTACATTCCTAAGTGTAATACACCAAAAATTTAGTCTTTACATTCTTAAGTGTAATACACTTTCAGAAACTTCGTCTTCTCTGGTTACACCTAGACTCACACATTTAACAAGAGCTTAGAATTGAAACTGGTTTTTCTATCATGCCAAAAATTTTTCCCCATTTTGATTTTTGCCTTTAAAAAGGCAGACACAATATAAATACAGAAAGCAGTGGGCAAGATACACAAAATAAATGTAGTTCACTTCAATATTAGACCAAACAGTCTTTTATGTAAAAAAAAATTAAAAAAAAATAAAAAACTGAACTAAGCCAAACATTTTACTTCTAGCATCAGGATATTGATGTTTAGTAAAAAGAGATGAAATGCCCCCTTTCTTTGACAAAACTGCAGGTTTGTAATGATCTGGGCATACTCCATGCAAAAGAAATCCAGATGGTTCACTACAGGTTGAATGAATTTTGACCAATCTAGAATGTTAAGATAACAGTATGTCAGTAGTGACGAGAAAAGAGTTATGCTATCTAAAATTGTTGGAATACTGCCTAACAATCAGTTAAGAAAACCCAAACCTCATCTGTAGTAGTCAGTGCTTGCTGCCTTCTAATTTGGAAGAAAATGAAGTCAATTCTATTAGACCCTCAGTGCTTATACCAATTCCTCTTGAAGATGAGAATGTTAAGCTATTATTTATTTATTGCCCTACTACCGGGCCTCAGTAATCTGAAAATATTTCCACTTCCACTAGGATAGGTTTATAGGTTTTTCCTATATGCCATCTCTCTGTTTGAAGCAGCATTAGGAGAGAATGTCATGTTCTGATGAAAATGACATATCCCTACAGGAGACAGAGAAAGATCTTTTACAAGGAAACTGACGTGAATCTCCTAAAGTTGGAACATCAGGGAACTGGGTGCCGGCTAAGTCCTCATAGCTGAGTCACTTCTATGGTGGCAGCCCAGGCCGAAATTCCAAATGATGATAACTACACCATCCTCGCTCCTCTTTCTCCTGATAAAGATGAGTTTAGGGGCTTAGAGGGGCGTGTGAAGGTTAATTTTACATGTCAACAGGCTGAGCCATGGGGTATCCAGACATTCGGTGAAAAACTATCCTAAGTGTTTCTGTGAGGGTGCTTTTGGGTAATATTAACATTTAAATTAGTGAACTTTGAATACAACAGATTGTTCTTCATAATGTGGGTGGGCCTCATCCAATCAGTTGAAGGTGGGAATTGAACAAAAAGACCATCCTCCCTCAAGCAAGAGACAATTTCCCAGAAGATGGCCTTTAGATGTTATCAGCAGCAGCCTCTCTCCTGGGTCTCAGCATGCTGCTCCACTCTGCAGATTTTGGACTCTTCGGTTTCTTTAATGGTGTAAATAATAATTCCTTATAATATATCTCTTTCTCTCTGTACATGTACATAACCTGTTGGTTCTGTTTCTCTGGAGAATACTGCCTAATATAAAGGATAAAACTTATATTTCATTTCTGGGAACTTAGAAACTAACACTTTTTGGCTCAGAACCAGAACCGTAGGGTCACCATACTTCCTGGTAACAGTTTGATGACTCCTTGATTAGATGTGACAAAAGTGGAGATGATGCTTTGTCAGGGGACATTGAAATGCTAGTCTGCAAGATGGCCAGTGTGCAAGAGCTAGGGATCCTTTACCTTTCCCATTCACTCATCCCTCCATTCATTTGTTGAACATTCAAAGAATATCTACTAATCCCTTCCACAGTGTCAGGCACTGCACTGGGCAAAGAATATTCTCAGATTGTAGCAGTCAGGAGATAGAAACCACACTCTGTAGGTTTTACAGAGGAAGTTTAATATAAGAATTAAGCTATAAAACTAAAGCTCTGTAGGTTTTACAGAGGAAGCGTAATATAAGCATTACCAACTAAAATAGATAAGAAAACCTTATATAGTACCCTAGGGCTGAGGGAGAGTAGCCAAAAAACAATAAACTTGGTGATCACATTGAAGAAGGTATGTTCAGCCACAGGATAGGAGAGCTATTCACCAGTTTAGCCAGTCCAGTGTTAGTCTAGAATGCTGGGCAAACAAGTGTCAGCCCTTGGGACTGCAGGTGGGGAGTAGGCCATCAGCAGCTGTGACATGGCCATTCAGGTGGCCCTTTGGGTGGTGGGATGTGGAGCAAGGGGTCTCTGAGTTCTGCATAGAGGGTGTTGCAAACAGGTTATTACCAGGCCGAGGCTATGGGGGTGGGGTAGTTCCTGACATTCTGTGGCTCTGGCAGGCAGCAATGGTAACTCTGGATGTCCTTCTGCATTCCTCCCACCAGAAATTACAGAACGCCCCTTCTCCTGCAATGCTCCTTTAGTGTCCTCTACTAAGAAGGTTTTACATCATGTTCAATTTCAAGGAGAAATGCTTATAGGGTTGTTTGTCACAGAATATATTGGAGGATGTATTTGGAGCTGAGAGGCAATAAACTGGTAACTGACACACAGGTGGATAAGATGTAGTCCCTTGCCTCAAGTTGCTTACTGTTTAATTTGGGGCACAGAACATGTATTAGGCTGCTTCAGAGGGACAGAACAAATAGGATACACATGAAAGTGGATTTATTAGGGGGAATTGGCTTAATCGCAGTAGCAAAGTCTTATGATAGTCGTCTGCAAGCTGGAGAACCAGAGTCTGCTAGCATGGCTCCCAGAGAAGCCAGTAGCCAGGCTCAGTTCAAAAGCTCCAGAAACAGGGAAGCCAACAGTGTAGCCTCCAGTCTGAGACTGAAGGCCCAAGAGCCCATAGGAATCCAGTGGCACAAATCTCAGTGTCTAAAGCTGAAGAACATGGAGTCTGATGTCCAAGGACAGTAGGAGAAAAAGGCTTCCTATTCCAGAAGAAAGAGGAAGAGTGTTCCGTGTCCCCCTTCTTGTGCCTGCTTTGTACTAGCTGAACCCCCAGCAGATTGGATGGTACCCTTCAGAGTGGATCTTTCTCTCCCAGTCCACTGACTCAAATGTCAGTCTCCTCTGGCAACATTCGGAAAAACACACCCTGACACAATGCTTCACCAGCCATTTGGCATCCGTCAGCACCATCAAGCTGACGCCTAATATGAACCATCACAGACCATTAAACAGATGGTTATTCAATAGTGTGACAAATGTTGTGTCTGAGTAAGTGTAGTGTGCTAAAGAGTGACATGACAGGGCACCTAATCCAGTCTTTCCTGGTGGAGGATGGCACTCAGGCTCTGCCACAAATGTTCCCTTGAGTGTTACCCCCATTTGATGGCAGACTCATGAGTCTATAGACTCCATACACATCTCCTCAACTTAGGCAAAATGGAGTTAGAGTTACCCTCCAATAGGATGTCCACAAATTGTTCATAGATCCCTCAAGATAATGTCGCATCTTTCTTCACTAATGTAGTCTACATCTAACAATCATCATTCCTATCACCCGATCTGAATCAGATTTCTTACAAGGTATTCAGATCTCTTGATTTCCTTACAGTAAAACACAAAAGCAAAGAATAGAAAGACATTTTAGGCCAGAAGCGGTGGCTCACGCCTGTAATCCCAGCACTTTGGGAGGCGGAGGCAGGTGGATCACGAGGTCAGGAGATGGAGACCATCCTGGCCAACATGATGAAAACCTGTCTCTACTAAAAATGCAAAAATTAGCTGGGTGTGGTGGTGCATGCCTGTAGTCCCAGCTGCTCAGCAGGCTGAAGCAGGAGAATCGCTCAAACCAGGGATTCAGGAGGAGGTTGCAGTGAGCCGAGATCGCGCCACTGTACTCCAGCCCAGGCACAGAGTGAGACTCCATCTCAAAAAAATAAAAAAAGAAAAGAAAGAAAAAGAAAGACATTAAGACATTTTAAATCATGAGTTCTCTTCAATGAGGAGCAGACTGAGAATCTCTCACCCCTCCCACCTTTGTACAAACACAGTACAAGAAGAAGATGAACAGTTCCATGGGGCAGTGCCCCACACCGAACACATGCACTCTGCCAATGGAAAAATGATTTCTTTCTTTTGTCTGTGTCAAAAGAACCAGGTGTCTGCAAAAGCTTCTGCCATCAGTGAACACTCAGCATCCTCTTAATGTAGAGCTTATCCTCGACATTATTGTACCAAATGACATAATAACCTGGAAGTCATAAAGAACCATATAACTGTTATTGTTATTACTTAGGATCATTGACCTGCAGGTTGGAAGAGCTGAAACAAGTATTTCTCATGTGTTTGAGTACGACAAAAAGACCAGTAGGGACTACAGCCATGTTAGACCTTGGCTTTCATTTCACACGCGCCTTTTTCTCAGACTTGTTGCTGGCTTTTCTCTTTTACTTCAGGGCTCTTAAAGTTTGTGATCTTAACCAGTTCCAAAATAGCTAGTTCCTGTTCAGCTCTGAGCATTGCTTTGGGGCAGCATTTTTTTGTTTCATCCCTGATGGACTGGGGAAATTCTAGAACTTGTGGGTTGGTTAGATTATTTCTTGTCATTTAAGATTCATAGGTCTGGGCATGGTGGCTCACATCTGTTAACTGCAGTGCTTTGGGAAGCAAAGGTGGGTGGATCACTTGAGGCCAGGAGTTGGAGACCAGCTTGGGAAACTTGGCAAGAACCTGTCTCTACAAAAAATTAAAGAAAGAAAAACAAAAAAAAAGCTAAGCACGGTGGTGTGTGCCTGCTATCCAAGCTGTTTGGGAGGCTGAGGCAGGAGGATTGCTTGAGCCCAGGAGTTTGAGATTACAGTGTGCTGCGATCACGCCACTGCACTCTAGCCTGGGTGACCGAGAGAGATCCAGTCTCTAAAAAATACCGTAATATAAAAAAGGTTCCCAGAGCTAGAGAGAAGGAAAGCATGGATGGGAGGAGGGAATTATCCAGAATAGAAACTCAAAATCATAATGGAAAAAAAATAATAGGATAAAAGTTGAGTAGTTTAGAACTACTTTTCTTGTCCTTAAAATAAGCATATTCTCCATTCTTCTCTCATGTGGAAGTGATAAAAAAGACAACACTTTTACTAGAGTGATTGTTTTAGTATATAAAGAACTGAGTGGTCACAGGTTGTCTGAGGTGTTCCTTACAAAGGACTTGACAGCTGATGGTGAAAATGCATCCTTATCACAGGGCTGAATGATAGCCCACCCTTGCTTAGCCTCCGTGAGGCTAAGCTGAGGAAGTTTTGAAAGATTATATCTGCCCATAATGCAGGGGAAATGTTTCAGATCTGAAGGAATACTCTCTGTAAACCCGCGGAGGCGAACATGCTAGCCAGCCTGCAAGGCAGAGCTTGCTCGTAGTCACTCTCCTCAGCCACATTAACTGTTAGAGGTATTGTATGTTACTACTAAAAGTTTTAAGAAGAAAAAGAAAACTTCAATTTGTTATCGTCCATGTTCCTTGGTAGAATAATCAACTAGAAAAAAAGGAAAAAATGTTTAACTATAAATTCCTCTCTGCAATCTCCTTTAGAAAAGGCTACATTCACTGATGTTAAAATAGTGAATGTTATAGCTTTATATCATATTGTCTTATTTTCTTTTTTTGCCTTTGAAGGGAGAAAAAGCAACTTTCTTCTGAATGGGACAAAGGAGTTTGTCTTGTACCTCCTGCTTGATGCTTTCCCGGGTTTTAATGAAACCCTCATAAGTGAACAGCTAATCAATCAATTATTTGAGTCCAGCCTTTACATTTACATATAGATAAAATATAAAGTATTAGTTATACAAAAGGAAATTTGCCAGATTTCTCAATAAAACCCCCCATGTCATAAAAATGTCCTTTCACTAATCAAAATATCACCTGAATGAAGTCATCACGTTAGTCTGATTGCATTTCCCTCATATATGTGCAGCTGCATTTGCGGCTCCATAAATGTCATTTGATTATGAGAAAATAAACAGGAAGAGACTCAAAGGGAGTCAGTACAGGGCCTGCTTGTTTACCTGCGGCAGCTTTCTTAGCTGAAGAACAAATGTCATGCAAATGGTGCACCAGCAATGAGCTGCCAATCACCCTGGCTTGGCATTCATGATGATTTGCTAAATCATTTAAAGAGACATGCTTTACTAAATGAAAAAATATCAGCGGCAAGGGCCTGTGTTTAAACACGGGGCTGAGTTATTATCCCAGTAGGCTGGAATGAAATGAAGACATCTTCCAATTAAAGCTTGCAGATGAACCCAGACAAACCCCCCTTTTTTCATAAAGACAGGCAGATTATGATTGGGAAGGAACAGCGACAGAGGCTTTCATTACACGCTGATTATGGTGATAAAATTCCCAGCGCTGTGTGTCTGTGGGCCCAACTTCACATTTGAAGGTTTTTAATATAATTTCCTTAGGGTGAAATGCTGAAGATTTATTAAACTTTATGAAGGGCTTACAGATCCAATTTAAGAGGACATATCATAGGGGCAAAACTGACAGACGATAAAATACATTCCAACTATAAGAAAAAAAGCAAGGAGAAAGTTGAGCCATGAAACTGTTTTCAAACATTTTTTGTTGGTGGTGGTGTTTAAGTGAAATCAATCATTTCCCCCGGTATTACAGTCTTGTTGCTCCATTGAAGTTTTCTTCATGCTTTTTACAGAAGGTGGGAAATGAGCTCAGTGAAGGAATGAAGAGCTTACCTAATTTTATTTGAAAAAAAAAATCACCAAAATAATTTTGAGATCACTGGTCTATCAAAACCTGGCATTTACTGTTTTTCTGCAGTGAGGCATGCATAATACTCTTTCTTCCAGCACACCACCATTAAGACATTATGCCGATGTGGGTGCCAATCTGTTTCTTCCAACCATATTCATACAAACAGACACCTGTCAAGAAAAGTTTAGCAACTTTCATTGGCTCCTTTTTTTTTTTTTTAGAAGTTTCAAAATAGTTGTGGGGACAAATTTTCTTTCATTTTTATCATGATTTAATGAGCCTGTGCTCATGGTATGAATTTAGAGTAGGAGTTTGATGCAGAAAAACAAATAGTACAAAATCACTCTTCTATTTGGCAGTGAAGAAGGTTTTCTAGGTACCTATACAGTTTAGATAACTCCTAAGCTTTGCCCATCAGTCAGAATAGATCACAGGTAAGAAAGCAGTCACAGGCAACTCATGTCTTCTGTGGCCTTTACTTGAATTTGCCTAAATTACTTATGGATAAGACTTCTCTGGCCAGATATTTTTTCTGGGCTTTTGTTCCTCCCTCCCTCTCTTCTTCCTTCTTTCCCTCCTTTTTCCATGGCTTTTTTTGTTTTTAAGCGTAATTTATATAGAAAAAAATTACCTGTTTTAAGCATACTATCCAATGATTTTTTAATAAATTTACAGAATTCCACAACTCTTACCACAGTCCAGTTTTTAAACATTTTTATCATTCCAAAAAGATTCCAGTGCCTGTTTGCAATCAATACCAGTCTCCACTCCCCACCACCAAACTCTAATCTGCTTTCTGTCTCTGTAGATTTGCAGTCTCTAGACACTTTATACAAATGAAATTATACAATATGTCGTTCTACCTAGAATTTTCTTTTTTAAGCCATTTCAGGGCCAAATCCAGATCTCACGCTGGCACTGAGTAGAGACTCAAACCATATTCAAACCATCCTGTAAAACAGGTCAAGTCAATATAGGACCAACCTTGTGGATTTTTCACAGTAAAAGACTGTTTTTCGTTTGTTTTTTTGTTTTTGTTTTTTGAGAGACGGTCACCTGTCTCTGTCATCCAGGCTGGAGTGCAGTGACACGATCTCAGCTTGCTGTAGCCTCTATGTCATAGGCTCAAGCGATCCTCCCACCTCAGTCCCCAGGCATGCACCTCTACGTCTGGCTAATTTTGGTATTGTTTTTGTAGAGATGGGGTCTAGCCATGTTGCCCAGGCTGATTTTGAACTCTTGGGTTCAAGCAATCCACCCACCTCAGCCTCCCAAAGTGCTGGGATTTCAGGCGTGAGTCACTGGGCCCGGCAGACAGACTTTCTTAAGCAACCTTATGAAAGTCACCAGAAAGGTGGGAATAAGGTCCCTCTGTTTTTTTTTAAATTTATTTTTGGTGTAATAAAATAAAAATATTACTTGTAAAGAATCTATTATAACTCAAAAAATATTTTGCTTTTTACTGGGAAAAAAAAAGTTTCCATTAGAGAATTTTGCACTACGCAATCACAAAGCTCTCAGAAGAAGTACATAAATCCTAGATAGGGAGTAAATGAAGGAGAAAACTGTACGTGACACATAACCTAGCTTGGATCCTGGGTCAGGGAAAATTAACACTATAAATATACATTTTAAAGTAATTGGTGTATTTTAATGTGTACAGTATAGAGAAAACATTATTTTATTGATCCAGGATTTGATAAATGTGCTGAGAATGTATTTGTTCTCAAGAAAACATCATGGCAAAGCATTTTGGGTAAAGGAGCATGACATAAAAAAAATATCTATGTAAAGAAAGAGAAGAGGAGAGGGGAGAGAGAAAGACATAGAAAGAGAAGCAGAGAGAGAGTGCAAGAGACAGAGAGGTGAAATGCTGCCAATTGGTCAAGGCCATACTGGAATATTTTTTGTACTATTCTTGCAACTCTTCTGGAAATTTTAAATTATTTCAAGAAAAAAGGGTAAAAACATGGTAATGGTGTAATAGTTGCGTAAATTATAGTTATAAAATTTTTTAAAAAATAAAGCCTGCTAATTTCTATCTTCCCTTTTCTCAGGGTGAGCCTTACAGTTTCAAGTTCAGGCCATCAAAGGTGATGATGCTGATGTTTCGTGAGAATTCATTACATGCCAGGCATTGCTAAGTGTTTGGGGTTTTTCATTTCAAAACAAAAGGTGAACAAAATGCCCTGACAGCTAGATACTTTGTTTAAATATAATTACAAGAACAAGGATGTTCATAGCTTTCTTGACAACTTCTTTCCTACAGTACAAGCACATGCAGAGTTGATAAAAGACAGAAGATAGATGATGGTCCAGTATCCATGGCAGGATAGCAAGTGTTGGATTCCCGTACTTGATTGCAGCCATCTAGGAGGAGGTATTGAATACTGTGGTTGCATCATTGAAAACACTAAGAAAAAGTAGGTGCTTTTGTAATAATAAAACTACCCACCGCATTTAATGAATACTTACAATGTGCCAGCTCTTCCAAAGTGTGCATGTGCAATGGATCCTTATGCGTGTGTTTGTGTTTGTGCATGTGTGTTGGATATACATCCTCATTAATTCTTCACAATAACCTCTGAGATAGGTACTAAACGTCCACAATGAAGAAATTTGAGCTTGCCCAATGTTACATGGCTAATCAGTGGCAATGGAAGCCTCAAGCCAGGTCTGTATGACATTGCAATTGGCTCTCCACCTCTAGAAGGTTAGCCTATATATTCAAATATAAGAAATAAAAATATGTGTCTCTTACTTGCTTTGTAATGCTGGTAAGAGGATTTATGAAACAAATATATATTATGATATGCTTTGTGGAAGAAATAAAGTTTCTTTAGCAGAACAACCGAAGCACGGGGAACATGATTATGTATCAAAGAAAATCCAGTTTCCGGTACCCTCGCTGTGTCATTGTCATGTATACTAATTGTATATCCCCACAGATTAATAGTAATAGGACAGAGGTATGAAAAAAGGAGATATTTCTTGTTACCTACATTATTGTTAAGAGATTTATTTACCAATACAACTACTCATGACTCAGAATGGATTCCTGAGAGAGGGTTAATTTGACTAATAGTAGTGATATAAATATGTATTTCATTATGTAATATAATATTTATGATACTATGATAATAATGATTGACAGCAATACAGATATGTTCTATTATTTATTTTCATCCTGGTAAAATATTTTCATCATTACTTTATATTCACATGGTAAATATATTACATGAATAGGATTTGGGTTTTTGTTTTGTTTGTTTTTATTTTTATTTTTTACCCTAGTTGTTGCCATCTATTTTCAGTGGAAAAATATGGTCCAAATCACTGTTACTTCTCTCATTTCCATATTCATTTCTAATTATATCTGGAAAGTGCCTCAAAAAATTTACCTGGAAATTGGAATTGTCTAACTCTGTTAAGGCTGCTGTAGCAAAATGTCCTAACTGAGTAGCTTATGAATAATGGAAATGTATTTCTCACAGTTCTAGGGGCTGGGAAGTCCATGATCAAGAAGCTGGCAGATTCAGTGTCTGCTGAGGACCAACTTTCCAGTTCATAGACAGCATCTTCTCACTGTGTCCTCACACGGTAGAAGGGATAAGCTAGTCTCTGAGGTATTTTTAAATGAGGGCATTTAATCCCATCAATGAGGGCTTATCCTCATGATCTAATAGCCTCCTAAAATGACCACTTCCTAATACTGTCACCTTTGTTAGTATTTAAACATGAATTTTGAGCGGACAAAAACATTCAGAACCTGGCAAGCATTAACTTTTCATTTCCATCTGTCCCCTGCATACACTTTCCTTATTCCTCTGTCATCTTTTAGAACTGAAGACTAAGCCAAAGTTAAATTTTGCACTACACAGTTCTTTCGAAATTAGGTCTCACTTAATTCATATTCCTGGGACATTACACTGATATATAATCCCTTATGGTAACTTGGGAACTGGCAACATTATTATTACACGATATGATAAAAATATAAAATATGTCCCAAAGGCATGGTGGAAACAAGGAGACATGGCAGCATTCCTCCCTTGGAGCATCCAGACAATGGATTTTCCCAGTCTGCAATTTTGCTATGTGGCTATAAATGCATCTTAATCTCAACACTTCCCTTGACCACACGGACCCCCTCACACCAGGATGGAAGCTTCATCGGCTAATAAATTACTGCACTCTTCTTTCCTAGTGCCCCAAAGATCTCTGTACAGCTTTAAAACAGCACCAGAGTTAAAAGTAAGAAAGCCTAACAGGAAGACAAGTGTTAAGGTTGTCATAACAGATTCTCAAGTTGTGAAAGTTGTTAAACTGTTGACTTTTAATGGAACTAAAGGAAATTTTTGCAATCATCTGAGCTGATGTCAAATGTTCTAAAGTGATGTACTAGTTTGCTTAGAGTTGTGGCAAGACTGCAGGAAAGGAAATAGTGGGAGAGAAGTGAAAGAAAGAATTAAAGGGAGAGAAAGGAGAAAAAAATGGCAGAGAAAGGAGGTGGAGATATAGAGCAAAGGTACCAAAAGTGAAAGAAGCCGGTTTCCTTTGGGGAATTGTAAAGTGACATTTACATTCTGAGAGTGAGAAATAAAATGGAATTGCAAGACGATATTGAGAATTAGAGAAATGCCAAATAGTCTTTTCCCCTCTATGGATAAACATGACTAAATTTTAGGAGACTTAATTCAATCAAATATTTATTGAAACCTATCATGTGCAAGGCATTCTGCCAGGTTCTGTAGGTTATACCAAGAAGAATCTGACATGATTCCTGATTTAGAAAGAATTCAAATGATGGAGAGACAGAGGAATTCTCACACAGGAGAGATCATGCCATTTAGGGAATGGGACAAAAATAAAGACGTAGTCAAAGAGTGTGTCCTTGAACTAGGCTAGAAAGACAAGTGATATTGCCATAGTGGCAGATGGCCATCTAGAGGTGTGGTCATTAGAGAATGCATGAGAAAAAGGACATAGCAGAAGGATTTAGGTGTCTTCCAGAGTCAACAAAAAGTCCAGTTAGACTAGCACGTGCTTTTTATGTCAGCCAGTAGTAGAGGGAAATAAGCTTCCCTGTGTTGAAGGAGTTTATAATTTAGTAGGCAACGAAGAAAGTTGGATATTGACTTTGGGTGTTTCCTTGTTTTTTTATTTATTTTACATAGAAAACTGCAGGTGAAGAAGAGTTGAAGCACTGAGTCAAAAGGAAGGAGTAAAAGGCAGAGTGAAGTTTGAAAAGAGACTCCAGGTAGAAAGCTACCCCAGGAGAACCAAACTGAGAACTTAAGCTATTCAATGGCAATGGCAGAGAGGAAATGATAGATTAAAGAAACATTAGGGAGCAAGATTGAACATTTAGAATCGGGTTAGGGAAAGGGAAGATTCAGAAGAGATTTTATTTTCACATTTTCCCACAAGGAAACAAATTTGGAATTCAAAATTTCCTTTGATTCATTTAACAGATATTTAGCTTCGACTGTGGACCAGATTCTACGTTAAGTGCTAAGTTTCATCCTGTGGATGAAACAGATGAATTATATGTGATCTACCCTCAAGAAACTTACAATCTGTAGTCAAAGTAAAGTAAAACACAAACAAGCATTGTACAAAATAGAATACAGTAGATGTTGTTACAGAGGTAAAAAAAAGGATGTTCTGTGGGTTTATAGAGAGAAGAGACTATTTCTTCCTCAGCACCAAGAAAAAGTTTGGGAAAGAAGAGTTCTTTGGAGGGCCAGGGAAGAAAAAACAATTTTGACAGACTAAAATATTGAAGTGAGCTGGCTGGGCGTGGTGGCTCACGCCTGTAATCCCAGCACTTTGGGAGGCCGAGGAGGGTGGATCACGAGGTCAAGAGATCGAGACCATCCTGGCCAACATGGTGAAACCCCGTCTCTACTAAAAATACAAAAATTAGCCGGGCGTTTGGCACACGCCTGTGGTCCCAGCTATTTGGGAGGCTGAGGTGGAAGAATCGCTTGAACCCAGGAGGCGGAGGTTGCAGTGAGCCGAGGCTGCACCGCTGTGCTCCAGCCTGGCAAAAGAGCAAGACTCCGTTTCAAAAAAATATATATATATTGAAGTGAGCAGCTGGAGGAAGGGATAGAGATAGAGATACAAACTTACCTAGCATAATTTCAGAAATAATTTATATATGAAATCTCTCAATCTTTTTTTCCCCTCTCTCAAACCTTCCTTTAGATTTAGACTTACAGTTACAAACAGAGAGGGCTCTTCCACATCATCTTAATCTTTATCCATATATCTTATAAGGATAGTGTCAGGATTACCTAAAATATGTAAAGATCTTCCATAAATTCAGAGCAAAACACCAGAGAAATATGCGTAAAATATGAATATAAATGAATAAGGCTGGCTTTCATCATCAGCTTACAAATACTTTGAAAATAGCTACATAGCTGATCCCTCAAGATAGTCACTATTGAAGACTTCTCTAATGCTCCCAACAGAAGAGATATTTATTCAAATTTCTTTTTAAACAAAACTCCTGCAAACTTATTCTGTTATAAATATTGTTTTATTACTAAGGATATCTAGTTTGAAAATCTGACAGGTAATGCCTGATGCCTAGCCTCTGAAACAAAACAAAACAAAATAAAACCTTACACTGGGCTTTTCTTAGTAATATCTGTTTCTAAGGTCATGAATTGAAAAGCCAGAATTCTAAGTTCGAATCCAGACCAGCTCAGGTTTAAGGCCAGTGCTGTAATGAACTTGAGCCATGCGGAAGATGAAATTATCAAAAATCTACTTTCTGCCCTGAGCAAAGATTTTAGAACTAAATCAACAATATCATATACATCATATAATAAAGAGAATTATGAGTTTGGTACACTGTTTTTGACCTGGTTTCTCAGTGAACCAATCTAAAGGGAGGAAAAATAACCACTAAGGATAAGGGCTGGAATTAAGCAATGTTTACTCATTCATCTTCAAAGGAATTTGAATGGCTTAATGAAGCTGGAGGAAGCTCCAGCAGAGTTGGGCCTTGAAGTTATCTGCATTGATAATTGTTATCTGCATTGATCCTAGGGGATGGCCTGCAGAAAACCAAGTACTCAGGGTTAAATTCTGCATTTTCCAGTCCTGATTTCTGTGATCTGGGAAATGCTCTCTCTCTGGTTTTCCTTTCAGTCATAAAAAATACCAGCTACTTTTTCTTCCCTCTTTCAATAATTACTAAATTCTTTAATGAGTAACGTTCTTCAGAATATACAGCAATCTTGTGTCTGGTGGAGAGGTTTATTAAAGGAACAGAGGCTAGAAGAAGATAGTTATATTTATTATCCAAGTCAGCTGTTAACCCACAGCCCCCAGGCCCTTACTGCTTCCTACACGGCAGTGAGGGACTCAGCCACCTGCCTGGGTTCCAGAATGTCCACTCTAGTTGTGCTACATGATACAGAGAAAATCCTTTTAGCTGTATCCTCAAGGAGAGACTGCCATCAGATGCGTTTAACAACTGATGCACATTCTTGCTTTTATTGTATTTTAAACTCGTGGACAGGGGCTTTATCATTGAACTAAATATTTTTCAAAGTACCTGGTCATAAAAAGAGACAGAATACATTATTTGACCAAGCAGAGTAATAATTCCTTTCTAATATATTGTACCATACCATTTTGGCATATACATTTTTGATCATCACACATAGGTGGTTTCCCTACTAGTAAATTCTCTAGACATTCTCTAGTACAGAATTTCTATTAATAATCCCTGTAGCTGCTGTAGGTAGACACAGGGGAAGCTAGATCCAAACAAACCACGCCAATAAGTTTACACTATGTGGTTCAGAATTCTTGGCTATGGGTGGGATACGTGATGGCCTAACCCTGTTTTACTTCGATATTGTCTATTGCAACTATACTTCCAAGTACTAGGGAACAATATGCCAGCTTCTGGTTCATAGCTAACAGTAACAGACAAACCTGTAACATTTCAAGCAAGAAAAACTAAGACATATAAAACCATGATTTACAAGTTATTTCTTTCTACGACAAACAGTTATTCTTAAAGGGAACCTTATCCTGATATCACCCCCATCCCTCCCACCCACATTCCTCATTTTTCTTTCCATCTCTGGCCTTGGCCCCATTGTCTGCCTTGCTTAGCCCTTGATTGACTGCCCTCTGCACTTTCCCTCTCCTGTTCTATGCTAGTGCGTATTGATTCTCAGTATTGGAGCTCTCCTTCTATATCACTTACCAGGCACTATTAAGTCTGTAATATATTCTTTCTGCAGTGCAACACTGTTAGCTGCCTGAGTATAAGTAGAAACACAGAGTCACAGAATGTCAGAGCTAAAAGGAATTCCCGAATTTATGCCATTCAACTCCATCATTTTACAAATGTTGACACTGAAGCGAGAGAGGTAAAAGCCTTGTGTAAGATCACCCAGGTACCAAAAGAGAAGGCTGTAGGACCCAAACTTGTGGGTTCTGTTTGCAGGTCCAGTCCTGGACTTGACTTTGCACAGTGTTTCATCTCTTAGAACTGTGAAGCTTACTCAGAAAGTAAACCCATCATACTATGGGTTTGGCTATTAAAAAGTAACATATTAAAGAATTAAGACCAGAAGGAAGCCCTCTACAGTAGAGGATATGCAATTATTTAAGATTTCTCAATGCCAGCCAAATTATAGATAATTTAAAATATTATTACTCTGTTATCCAAGATGCTTCCTTGGGCCCCCTAGGTGAAGGTAGAAAATGAAAAAGAGACGTTTTGAAAATTTCAAGGAAGTGGGTTTTTTAAGGCTGGATAATCAGTTCTGCAAATCCAACTGCTTTTGACTGTCTTTTTTCTTGGAGTGTATAAAAGCATGCAAAAGGCAGTTAGGGTACAGAGTTGGTTGAATATAAGGGATAATAGAATCTAGGCAGCTGCTTCCTATTTTGGCTCCTGTGTTGGTCACTTTCCATCAGGTCATCCTCCATCCATTCTCTGTCTTCTCTGCATTATACTTGCCCGGGACAGGGAGAGAGAGAAGACTTCTATGCTCTCCATGACCTCTACTGGCTGCATCAGCCAGGTTCCCATGACCGCTGGCTTCTGTTTGGAATCAGTTAATGGGAAGCTCTGCTTGGCAAGGAGAAGAGAGAGGATTGGGTTTTTTTGTTTGTTTGTTTGTTTGTTTTTTCCACCACTTTCATCCTGCTTTGAGCTGTGGTCTGGCAATACCTCAATCCTTCAACTACAGCTTCTGTGAAGTGGTTCTTCTCTATGACTCTAGATCTCATCAGAATCCTCAAGACTGTTCCCTCCCCTTCCTTCTTCATGTCTAGGGGTGTTAATAACTTCTCCTCATTGCTAGTCCCTGACTGCCTCAATGTCCCTTGGTGCTTCTGTTAATGCTACTGTGTCAATAGTTCCTTCCCACTCTGTAAATTGTCTCCTCACACTTTCATCTGAACAGGTTTTCTTTGCTTGCCTGGGCACTGACTAAAACAGTTCATTTTGGGTTAATCGCAGTCTGAAGTCACCATTTATCTTCTTTGCTGCAGCAGCAAACCCATCATCATAAAGGATAGGTTCAATTCTTGTTCATTTTGTATCTTATAGATCTGCTAATCCATGAGAAATGCAGCTAATCTGAGCGGAGGTCTGACTCTCATCTCCAATTCCATTTTTGCCTTTTGGATTTGGTTGATACTAACTGTGAGAAAAGATCATTAGCAGACAGGAGGATACAAGAGGAAAGGTCATATGTGGTTTATGTTGTATTCTAACACTTTCTCCTGAATTATGGAGACCCATGTAAGAACTTTGTTGTTTATATAGAACCTGATAACATTCAATAATCAGAAACATGGCTCATTTGGTTGGTTATTGCTGGATGAGCAAATACATCTGCAAAATAAATAAACAAATAGTCATTAGTAGGGAGGTTTAAAACCGGCCCCAGTTTCCCTCCAGAGCAGAATTATTGTTGGCTTGTTTAAAATGATTTTTTCTCAACCATTGTGGAATTACAAGTGCTGATTAAGGAGAGTCCATTTACTAATGCTTATAAATATTAATTTCAGATTGGATATAAAATTTCTACCAGTGGAAAAATTATTTACCCATTGTTTTTTTTTTTTTTTTTAAAGAAATAGACACTGTATGTTTTCTCTTTTCAATGAATCTCTTATGAGGTCAGGGAGCTCTGCAGAAGGATATAGGTGCCTTTTCAATAATAGATAAGAAATGGGACAAGAAGTAGAAAGGATGGAGGTTTCATGTTTTATCCTAGATATTGATTGGACTTAGGTGGTAGGTCATCCATTCTTTTAATCCATTTACATTTATTAAGTTAATATTTATAAAGTCCTATCAAGTGTCAGAAGCTGGAGGTGGAAGGATTCATAAGACATGCTTATGTCACAAAGGACTCAATCCAGTGGAAAAGGAGGTGCCTGGGGGAGTAACTGTCCTTCACTAAGTTGGAAGACAGCGCCAACTGCTAGCCATTCTCACTCACCTATTTAGTTTGGGTTAAGAGTAAGGGAGACTCAAATCCTGACCCCTTGCCTTCATCATCTTGAAGCTGGACTCTAGAAAAAGCTTCTAGCTTCACTTTGGGGAGCAGTGTGTGACAAGAGGGTCTTAAAGGGGAGCCCCAGGTCTGTGTAAAGATTATTTTGACAGAAAGCTCGCCTGCTAAAAGAAAGAAGGGAGGGAAGAGAGAAAGGAAGAAAGCAAAGAGGAAAAAAAAGAAAGGAGGTAGGTAGGACGGGAGAGGAGAGAAAAAAAGAGGAAGAAGAAAAATAAAAAGTGGATGAGGAGGAGGAGAAGGGAGGAGGTAGAAAGAAGGAAGGAAGGCTGGAAAACCATTGATCTAGAGCAAAGGTCTGTGAATATTTTTTATAAAGCACTAAATAATAAATCCTTTAGGCTTTGTGGGCCATACAGTCTCTGTCACAACTACCCAGATCTGCTTTGTAATACAAAAGCAGCCAGAGGCAATCGGTTAATTTACGGAACACTGAAATTTGAATTTCACATGTCACAAAATATTACTCTTCCTTTGATTATTTTGACCACTTAAAGATGTAAAAATCAGTTCTAAATTGTAGGACATATAAAAAAACTATATCCCATGGGCCATAGTTTGCCAAATCTGAGGTTAGAGGGAGAAGCCTAAAGGCGGAAAAGCATAATATACCATTGCTCTGCCAGAATACCCAATAATACAGTCTCTAACACCTTTCATGGTTATTTGGTATATTCACTGATGAGGATCCACCAACAACTAGGTGCAGTATCCTCCCTGCGACCTTGGGTCGGGTGGATCCATTGACCTTCATACAACTCTCTTCTTTGCCTGTAAAATAGGTAAATCTACCTGGCCCTTTAAAACGCACAGGTTTTGATGAGGATAAATGAAATAAAACCCATCAAAAGTACTTTGTGCTCTTAGGAAGAAAAGCATTCCACAAACCCAATGTATTATTAAAGAAAAAGCAAATTTGTCAGGAGTTGGAAAGCCCTGAAGCACAGTGCCACGTAACTGAAAAATGCCACCACAAAGGAGCTCTTCCCCGAAATAAATGATGTGGCCTTCTCTGCTTAACATGCTCTCCCCATATTTCATCGTCTGCAAATGGGGTGACTTTACTGCCTGTTCTTTTCCTTTCTTTTCTTTTTTTTTTTTCCTACCTCATCAATCCATGAGAGAATCAAATTGTTCCTCATATGGATTGCTCGGTGGCAGTTGGCTGGCTCCCTCTGTCTGATACAGCCCATGGGGCTGTACTTAACTGGCCAAGGTCTGTGCTCACTTTCCAAGTTTAATAATCACTTGATAGATTACCCTTTGTATAGTACACTATCGAAAGCCTTCTTATACAATTCGGGTAAAATATGCCTATGGTCTTTCTAGAGTCAACTCGTTTAGATACTTAATCAAATAGTCCTTTCAAGGGTGGCAGAATGGAATCATTTTTGTGAATTAGATCTTTCTTATTCTTGGTATGATGTGACATTTCTTAGTATTTTATAATGGTTTTTCAGGTGGAATTATTCTGGCGTCTTCCCCTATAAAAGCAATTCTAAAAGCCTGTTTTTGTCTGATAATTCTCATCCTGCCCCCAGCCCCAGGTAGAGTGGACTAATTACATTTAAAGACTACATTTTGTCTACCTTAGATTGGTTCAAATTTCGTCTGAAAGTTTTGAGATTTCTGTCTTGCATTGTTATGGTTTCCAGATTTTGCTCTATCAAATGCAGCTGTGATTTCTAAGAATGACTAAAACAAGATTGCATAATATCTTCCTTGTCAGGAGGGAATTTCTTCTCTCCACTGGAGGCTGCCTTGGCCTCAAGGTCTTGGTATATTTGTCTTAGAAATTATTTATTTTCATTTTCTGCACATCATCTTTTTTTTTTTTTCACTTTACCTGTCAAAGCTTGCACTTCAGAGTAGAATTAGGCATAGAAACACTTAAGTAGGAAACATTGACAAGGATTTTGCATAGTAAAATGGGATTATGCTTGTTTTTGGTTAAGGTTAAAATTGAGTTACTTAGCTTTTAGATAGTATGATTAAATTCATCTTTTCTGTAATATCATCATTATCTGACATTCCTTTTTCCCTTAAACTTTAAAGTTCTCTTCTTTATCCTGGCTGTATTTCTCAATGTTCTTGTTATTATTACATGAATAATATTTCTACATGTGTAAGTGACATGAATTAGTCCCTTCTTATTTTGTGGTTCTCTTCCATTTATTTCTTCCAAACCTTCTCTTGTGCAATTTAACTCCAGTATTACATAATAACCATCCTCATCATAGATTGATGCAAACTTGTAATGTCAGTGCTGACAGAGTAAAAGATATTTTTCTAGAGCCTGTCTCATGAAACTTGAACCATAATTTTTATCAGATGGAAAAAAATTGCTCCCAGTAGAGTGGAAGAGAAGAAAAGCACTTCTTTCCTTTAAAAGGAATTTTGAGTAGTTTTAATAACAAACCATTCTGGGCCATTGCTCTTGCGTCTAAGAGGTACCAATGTCCCTCACTTGTGCAGTTTGTGCTTAAAACAGTGTCACTTGAATTCAATCAAGTACAGTCCTCTGATTACTTTTATTTCTGGGACAGATTTCAAGAGCAACTTCTAATTTTAGGTATTGTAGCTGAGATTCTTCCCATCCTCTGTACTCCACTGATGTTCTATGTGCATTAGCTTTCCTTTAAAGGCGACAATCATAGGCACTTCATAGAGGAAGCAGAAAGCTTGTGTGGGTGGAGGTGAGGGAGGCCAGAAAGAGAGGTAGATATATTTTTATATGGTTTTGTCTGTGTGTTTAATTTTGCATGACTGTGTTTACAAATAAGCAACTTTTCAGAGTCTATTTTGATAATTATAATCATAGAGACTAGAATACAATGTGAAGATACTCTAATTATTTAGAATAAGGCATAGCATCTCTTCTGTGAATACAACTCAGTTTGCATTCTTACTGTGCATATGATACATATAACACATATAGCATCCTCCTGGATATTTTAAATGTGCACATAATGATCAGCAGTCTTTTCTGTTTGCTATTATTGCAAAGACCAGGGCAGAGGAGCCAAAGAAGAGTGAGTATGGATATACAAATTAGGAAGTTCTGAAATTTCATTATGAAATATGTGTACCTGGGTGAGACTGGGATGCTCACTCAGATGAATGCAACCGTGCTGAATGAAATTCCCTTGGCTGGGTGCGGTGGCTTATGCCTGTAATCCCAGCACTTTGGGAGGCCGAGGAGGGAGGATCACGAGGTCAAGGAGTTCTAGACCAGCCTGGCCAACATGATGAAAATCCGAGCTCTACTAAAAATACAAAAATTAGCCGGTCATGGTGCCACAAGCCTGTAATTCCAGCTACTCAGGAAGCTGAGGCAGGAGAATCACTTGAACCTGGGAGGCGGAGGTTGCAGTGAGCCGAGATCATGCCACTGCACTCTAGCTTGGGTGACAGAGCAAGATTCTGTCTCAAAAAAAAAAAAAAAAAAAAAGGAAGAAAGAAATTCTCCTAAAGAAATTTTTTTTGTAATCCTCAATTGCCTAGAGCTCTGAGTTCTTACCTGTCTGCATGCAAAGACCTGAATGTGAGCAGGGTCTAGATCCTAGGTGGGAACCCCAGAGATTGTGAGTGTAATAAGGACTGAAGATTAGTGCCAGCATGGAAAAATGAAGGAATCCATCATCTTTCTGTTTGGAATATCGAGAATCATTTATGTTTCCCACTTCAGAACCAGACTATCCACCTCAGCATGGTTTCCATTATGTGCTTAATCACTCTCCGGGAAATTGCATATGGGAACTTGCAGCTTCCCTGTGAGTCAGGATCCCAGCCAGAATCGGATGGCATTTCCCTGAGCATTTAATAAAGTGATTACTTGCAAAGGAGTGAGCAGAATTAAGGGGAACACATAAGGGCTAATACCATACCCCTGGGCTAGCCACAAGGGAAAGCCATTACCAGCTACAAGGCCAGGGGCAAGAGCAGGGGACACATCCCAGTGGGGGCCGCTGAGGGCTGTAGCCACAGTGACAGTCAAGAGTGCAACCCCTGCCACAGCACGACCCAGCACTAGGGAAGAAATTAACCTCTCTCAGGCCTGTTCTCTGGTGGCTGAAACCAACTGGCTGCAGAGGCACGAGAGCCCCAGGAGATTCCGCCTTCTGGCCAGAGATCAGGGCAGAGGAGGCCGGGCTGAGCCGGAGCAGGAATAGAGGATGCCCGCACATTCTCCTCACATAACCCTGCTTCTACATGTTCCTGAAGTTCTTGGCTTTCCTTCTTGGTTTTCTCCTCCCGGCCTTATGCTGTCAGTTTCCCTGCGTAGCAGTATTTCCTCACTCTGTGCTGGCTGCCTGCGCCATCCCATCGTGCGATTGGCACCGCAGGCCTCCTCCATATGCGCGCTCCGGCGCCTCCCGCCGGCTCCGCGCGCGGCGCCATCCAGGGTGCCCGCCGCTCTTCCCGCCGCCTCCCTCACCTGCGGGGGCTGCGCACGGGATGTCGCAACCGCCTTCCGGAACTGGAAACCTTTCCGGCACCAATATTTTGAAGTCACGCTTTGAGGTTGCAAATCTGTCGCTGATACATCCTTTCACATAGCACCGTTTGTATTTTGAGTGTTGCGTAGTAAATCGTAATTGCCACCAACTAAAATAGATTTAGGAAATAGGAAGTGTGGGCATTTCTTATAATTTACCATTCACGTTGAATCTTTTCCTCAGTGTGACTGCAATCACAGCTCTTGCATAAAACACCAAGTAACATGTTGGCCCGAACTGAACAAAACTGCTTATTCTCTTCAAATTGCATTAAGCTCAACGTTTCAGCCTAGCAGGTTTTCTCTCCACAGGAATTTTGAAGATGCCAGTTGATAATATGTCTACTTGCCAAAGCCCAGTTGAGTAATTTAAATTGTTGGTAATGTGGTCACTGGAAGTGCATGAATGTATCGGGATGAAATTTACATTGTCATCATTCTCTTCATGATAATTCAGAGAAAAATTTTGCAGATCTCTGCTAAGAATTCCTGTGTTCCATCTGACACAGCCGTGGGTGCCTCTGTATCCTCTGGACACTGGGAATCTCGTGTATGTGAATCATGCATTTCTCTTGGCTGTGCAGTTAAGTATTTCAGTGAAATTTGAGATTCATCTCTAGCATGCTGCTGTGGTCTGAATGTTTTTAACTCCCTCGAATTCCTATGTTGCAATCCTCACCCCAAGATGATGGCATTGGGAAGCGGGGCCTTTTGGGTAGAGCTCTCAAGAATGGTGTTGGTGCCTTATGAAAGAGACCTGAGAGAGACGCTCCACCCCTTCTACCATGTGAGGACACGCCAGGAGGCACCACCTATGAACCAGAAAGTGGGCCCCTAACCAGCCACTTAATATGCCTTGATCTTGGACTGTACTGCCTCTGGAACTGTAACAAAGAAATTTCTTTTGCTCATAAACCACCCAGTCTATGGTATTTTATTATAGCAATCTGGACAGACTAAGACTGATACATTTTGCACAGTGCAACACCCTGTCATTTTATTTTTTCACTTTCATTTGTTCATATTCGATCTATGGAAAAACCCGTTACTTCTGCTTCCAAAGTATATTTAAGTATACCTTCAACTACACTCTTAATATCCAACTGCAGTGACGAACAGAAAGCCACCAGCATTTCTTCTGGACCACTGCCACAGTGTTATGTCTACTCTATTGCATGCTCAGTCATCTTCCTCCAATTTCTCCCCCACACAGCATCTAGAGTAACTTTTAAAAACATGAATCTAATTATTTTCCCCTAATTTGCAAGAATAATACAATGAACATTCATATGCTTGTTACCTATGTATACTCCTATGTTACCCCTGAACACCTCAGCACATATTTCTTAACAAGGAGTTCAGCGTTCTGCATAGCCACAGTAATGTTATCACCCCCAGGAAATTTAACTTTGATACAGTACTATTATCTACAAAACACTCATATTCAAACTTCCACAATTGTCCCAATAAGGTTCTTCATAGCTGTTGTTTTTGCTGTTGTTGTCACTTGTGTGTATGTTCATGATTAATTTAGTACCACACATTGAATTTAGCCATCATGATGTTCTAATTTCATTTTGAAGAGTCCATGTCTGTGGTATTACAGAATATCTCTCAGTTTGGATTTGTCTCATTGTTTTTGCAGATTTGCTTCAGGTTAAAGTGTTTAATTTTAATTTTTGCAAGAACACTACAGAGTAGATGTGGCCTCCGCGTATCACAGCAAGGGAACACACTGTTAATTTATTCTATTACAGGTGATGTGAAGTCTGATCATTTGGTCAAGGTATTACCCACTAGATTTTTTTCATTTTAAATGTTTCCTTTTCCTTTTATAATTTATCTGTTATCTGCAAGGTGATTTATCTAATTATCTGAAAAATAAAAAAAAAATCTCCACTTAAAAAAATTATATGCAGAACTCTTCCAACTCTTTTCCATCTAAATGCCTTTATAAATGTTTTTCTCACCACTGTGTTTATTGCCTAATTAGCTCCTTCTTATATTTCATGTTTAGGATTAAATGTCTGTCTTCAGAGGAGCTGTTTATGATTATCCAGTCAAAGCAAAGGAAACCTCTTACCAGCCATCAGCTACTCAGCATCATAGTACCCCGTTTGTTTCCTTTCTAGTACTTTCCTAAGGTGTGATTATATGTCTGGCTATGTATTTATTACCTATAGCTATAACTATACTATAAGGGCAGAAATACCGACTTTCTTTTTCACTATTATAACCCTAATGCTAAAATATATAGAGAGAGCTATACACAACAAATAAACATTTGTTGAATGAGAAAATCAATGTATGCAAGAATAAATGTTATAACTTGATGGATTTTTTTTTACATACTCAGATATTTTAAAATAATTTTTGCAGCAAGAAGGCCAAGGAAATGGGGCAGAGTTGTGATTTTTTTTTCTTTTTTTTGAGATACAGTCTTGCTCTGTCACCCAGGCAAGTTCAGTGGCACAACCTTAGCTCACCGCAACCTCCACCTCCCAGGTTTAAGCAACTCTTGTGCCTCAACCTCCGCAGTAGCTGGGACTGCAGACATGTGTCACAATGCCCGGCTAATTTTTTTGGTATTTTTAGTAAAGACGGGGTTTCGACATTTTGGCCAGGCTGCTCTTGAACTCCTGACCTCCACTGATGAGCCTGCTGCAGCCTCCCAAAGAACCGGGATTACAGGTATGAGCCACTGTGCCTGGCTGAGAGCTGTGAGGGTCTACACAAAATTTATACTCCTCTTTTCACGGTTTGGCTTTGTCAGTGGGAAGCAGCTGACCAGACAGGGACTACATTTCCAGTGCCCCTAGCATCCAGGTGTGGCCACGAGATCAGTTCTTGTCAATATAATGTAGGTAGTGTTCTGTGTTTCACTTCCGGGTCCTGCTTTTAAGAAGTGAGTGGGACTGCTCCATTGTCTCTTGCTCTGTGTCAGCTAGAAGCTGTTAGAACTTGGCATACCCACAATCTAGAAGGATCCTAGATCCTTCAGCCATGACAGGGAAAAAGCTACCTGTCAGACTGCGGTGGGAATAAGAACCAAATTTTCATTGCATATACCCACATAACATTTGCCATTTACTTGTAATAGCACCTAGAGTTACTCTGAATAATAGAGAAACAGAAATTTGGAAGACTGGTAATAGAAAAGAGAATAAAAGTGAAAAGAAAGTTGTGATTACTTAAGATTCCCTATTAGAATACTATTTTGAGAAGTATATATTTTCCAGATTCTTCAAGTCATATAGAGTAGGATTAGGCCTAAAAACACTCAGGGGGGAGACTTTGAAAATAATTTTACTACAGAGTAAAAGCAGGGGCTATCTTTGCCTTTGGAAAAGGTGAAAATGCAGTTGCTTAGCTTTTAGAGATGGTATGGTTAAACCTCATCGTTTCTGAGATCCTGTACCCTACTGCCAAACTAATCTGGGGAAATTCCAGTGTAATTTAAGAGACAATCCATCAAATCTTTTCTGCGTTGCCTCCAGTAAATTTTATCTATTGTGAGTAGCATTACTAATGGAACAACAATCTAACTCGTAATTATTTATTATCAAGCCAGTGAATAAAAGGGTTTGCTGAACTTTAGAGATAGAGGGGATCTTCAGTTTATTTTACAGTGGACCAAATAATGTAAGTTCTTGCCTCCCAGAGTTCAATACAAAGTTAGTTACTGGCCAACCTGAGTTTAGACACTAGGGCTCCCGGCCGTAGCAGTTGGGCACCTACTGTATTCAAAGCTATATGACACTCTAATCATGACTTAGTAAAAGTTATTTTGAAGGATTCAGTTGATTTTACCCATGTCTGTAGTTTGTTTCTGTTGTAACAGAGAAAAGTTGGTAGAGCATTTACCAATGTATATCCTATATTTGTATATGTCTACTTTGAATTAATGTGACTGTCACTAAACAAACGTAATCAAGACACATTCAAATACTTGCAAAATTTTCAGGAGTAATTTATTCTAGTAATAGTGTCGTTACTCATGACTTTTTTTTTTTTTTTTTTTTTTGAGACGGAGTTTCGCTCTTGTTACCCAGGCTGGAGTGCAATGGCGCGATCTCGGCTCACCGCAACCTCCGCCTCCTGGGTTCAGGCAATTCGCCTGCTTCAGCCTCCTGAGTAGCTAGGATTACAGGCACGTACCACCATGCCCAGCTAATTTTTTGTATTTTTAGTGGAGATGGGGTTTCACCATGTTGACCAGGATGGTCTCGATCTCTTGACCTTGTGATCCACCCGCCTCGGCCTCCCAAAGTGCTGGGATTACAGGCCTGATCCACCGCGCCCGGCACTCATGACATTTTAAAATCCGTATTTATCATTAAGAGCTCATGACACATTATTCTTTTAATTGTTTTTATTCTTTTGATTAGAAAAGTGATTGAATATACCCTGAGAACTGAAGACAAAAGAAGAAACATTAAAACCATGCAATTGGTTCACTCAAAAGTAATCATTCTAAACATGGTAAAGTGATTCCTTAAATGTAAATATGTCTACGGGTATGTTTATGTCTGTGTGGTTGTATAATACTATAGAAATGGTTCTGCTTTGAAAGTTTTATCATGTATATTTGCTTACAAAATAAATTTCTTACTTTTAGCTATCTTATTGAGTTGGACAGCATACATAGATCTTTGTTTAACATTCCAACTATGGCAAGTTACTGAGTGAAATTTAAACGTTTTGATCCTTAAGTGGGTGCATTCTCTTGAATTAATTGAGTAAATCAACTGAATTTCTTTGTGTTAGTAAACATTCATCCTCAGATTTGTCATTTGAAAACAAACGAGATATTGAGCCAAAATCCGACAATTAAGGAAAGTGATTAACTTAAGGAATGCTATTTTGACTCAAATAGAAGGTGGCTACTATATGGTGAGACACTCTGAAGGTGTCATAAAAGGCAGGTTCAAAAGAAGAGTTCCAAAAAATACTTCAATGATGGAGGCACTTACCAAATAAAGATGTATTATCATGTGATGGCTATTTTAAAGAAAACATCTCTTCAATGCTCAAATTCTCATGTATTCACATGAGAATTTTAAAAATCATAAAATCCACTTCTCCACGTTATTGTTATTTCTAGACATCTGCATGCACTGGCATGTAAAGGTGGGGGGCAAGCAATCAGAACTTGCCATCTTATACGTGTGTGCAGGAGAAAGCTGGATTTTGTCATTTCTTACACCCTGTCCCTGTTACAAAGAAAGAAAGAGAAATAAGAAAAAGAAAGAAGGAGGGAAGGAAGTTAGGAGGAAGGAAAAAAAAAGGGAGATACAAAGTACGAAAAGGAAAGGAAAGAGAGAGAAGGAGAAAGGGAGGGAAGAAGGAAGGAAGAAAGGAAGGCAAGGAAGAAAGGAAGGAAGGAAGGAAGATGGCTGTCCCAGTGTTCCTGTAGAGTAATAATAAAGCTAATACTTACAGATTAATTTAGGAAGCTAGTCTTAAACTTAGGGCAGACTAATAGTTTTTAAAATTATAGAGATAATGGTACTCTTCTGTAATATTTCTAATACTCTGGAACTCCAATTACAGCACAATTTGAAGATGAACTTAAGATGATGGAGCAGATCCACTCAGATACATATTAGATACTGTCTTCATAATCATAGAGTTTCCAGTGTACAACTTTTGAAAACCAGTTTTAGGCTGATGAAGCCCATTAGTATGGTTAACCTCTCTCCCCAGGGCTCCCAAAGAAGGAAAACTCATGATAACCAGAAAAAGATAGCTGAACAAGGTTTTTAGAATCTGAGATCCTTAAAGATGAAGCACTTTGACCAGAATGGAATGTTAGTGCCTTTATCAACTCATTTTCCTGCTTGTGCTCTAGCACTGTGCTCAACATGCCCATTAAAATCCACCACCTTCAACAATAAAATGTCACCCAGAATGACAGCCTATCTTTAATCATATTTTAATATAAAGCCTGAAAGAAAAATTGACTTTACAGACACATTTTTTTTTCCAGATCTGGGAAATCCAGTCACTACTTTAAATAAATTTAAACTATCACTTAAGTATAGTCTTTTTAGAAATTATGCACACAAATATACACATGGCTGAGAAACAAAAATTACTTTTCTCTTTCCATCTGACTATGTTAAATGATTTTGGAATTAAACCATAATTTGTAAAATTCTTATAGCAGTGACTGGATCATTACATACTAACTCCTATGCATGTAACAAGTAGAATGGTAGATACTAGAATGTTTTACTCTTCCACTATGTGTAATGAAATACTTTTCTGTAATATAGAAATATAAAAATATCAATTAAATGATGAAAAAAAACTACGTCAGGTTTGCTGTTTACCTAATTATGCCTGCCAATAAAAATTTAGGGAAAGAAGATAAATAATCTAATTATTAAAAAGGATTTATTTTTGTGAATCTATATGGGGCTAAGCAAACTGTTTTATAAAAGGATACAATACATCAACGTCTGCTTTCTGGGAGTCTACATTTTTAGAGCATTAAGATAGAAACAGACCAACAGAAAAGAAATACGGGAGTAACATAAGTAAATACGTAATATCTATAAACAGAAAAGGAAATAGGGATTACAAGAAGGAGGATATAGTAAACAAAGTTATTGGCTGGGCACGGTGGCTCACACCTGTAATCCCAGCACTTTGGGAGGCTGAGGCAGGTGGATCACTTGAGTCAGGAGTTTGAGACAAGCCTGGCCAACATGGTGAAACCCCGTCTCTACTAAAAATACAAAAATTGTCTGTGAGTGATGGCACGTGCCTGTAGTCCAGCTACTTGGGAGGCTGAGGCAGGAGAATCACTTGAACCTGGGAGGCAGAGGCTACAGTGAACTGAGATCATGCCACTGCACTCCAGCCTGGGTGACAGAGCAAGATTCTGTCTTAAAAAAAAAAAAGAAGTTATTGTTTATTACACTTATCTTAAAAAATCAGAAGTTAGCTACCCTTTTAGATTTCAGTAATTGAAAATATCAATCATAAGTAAAGAATATACAAATAGTAACTAAAAAATGTACTTCCACTCAAAGGATTGGTAGTGAGTAGACCTTCAAAATCAAACTATTTCATAAGGCTTTTATTAGATATGGTAGGCCAAGGAATGACCTTCTAAAGCTGTCTGCATCCTAACTTCCAGAACCTGTGTATAGGTTACTTTACATAGCAAAGGAGACTTTCTGTAATTAAGAGTCTTGAGATGGGAAAATTATACTAGACTATTTGGGTGAGCTGAGTGTATTGGCAAGGTCTTTATAAGAAAAACAGGGGGAAAGGAGAGTCAGAGGAGATGTGATGACTGAAACAGAGGTGGAAGTGGTGTGGGGTCATGAGCCAAGGAATGGGGGCAGTCTCTCAAAACTGGAAAGAACAAGGAAATAGATTGTCACCTAGAGCCTCCAGAAGGAATGTGGCCCTGACAGTCCATTTTGGATTTCTGACCTCCAGAACTATAAGACAACAAATCTAGGTTGGGTTAACTCATGAAGTATGCGGTAATTTGTTACAGCAGCAACAGGAAGCTAATGCATTAGCTTTGGTGGGGGGAAGTGGTTTGTTAAGGAAAAGTCACACAAAATCAGATGCAATTTCTCTTCAAACAGATGATTTCTCAATTTAGATTTATGCCAAATCAACCAGCAACTGTTGTTTTTCTAATAGCTTTTGGACAGGAAATGAACTGTCATTTCTTCTGCCTCTTCTAGGTACCAGAGTGATGGTATTTTTTTAAATATTATTTTACTTAATACAACAACTCTAAAAGGGAAGCATCAGCTCCTATTACAGATGAAGTAGCTGATTCTCAGAGAAAATAACTCAGTGCATTCCATGTCAGTGATAGAATGGGAGAAATTCAATAATGGAGTAGAAATTAGAATGCAGGTAAATTTATATTCCCTTTAAAGAGTAAATATACAAGACAGATAGATGAGACAGATTTAGATATAGCTATAGACCGGTAGGCAGGCAGACTGACAGGAGAGGAGAAAAACACAAAGAATTTTACAAATAGAATTTAGTGTGGCCAAGTTTACAGAGCAAAGTTTTGGCCTAGACAGTTACTAGAAAAGAAAAAATCTTTTGGATACTCCATCTAACCTCTCGGTTTCCTCTTCTGTAAAAGAAAGATAACAATAGACATTTCTTTCATAAAGAATCCCAAGGAACAGGGCTGAATGGTGTAACACTGAAGAGCTCTTTAAATGTTGATTCAACACTCTGTGGTCTACTTAGGATCCCCAAACCAATTTGTGACTCATTCAACACTAAGAGCTTATCTATTCTGAAGGAGGAAGAGAGACATTATAAATCAGGTGGCAATCAGTGATTCCAAAGGGAATTGAACATATTCTTTGTCCAAATGAACAGAAGATGTTGGTGTGAGTTGTGTGCTCTCAGTGGGCCGGAGCTGGTTACCAGAGGGTGAGCACAATGCAAGGGAATCTTCAAGAACAGCAGCTCCCAAGACATCTTGGATAAGTGTCTCAAGTTAAGTCATCAAGATGAATGAGGTCACCTAGATACAGTTTAGACAACTGCAAAGCAGAACAATATGACTGAAGACTGGCTTAAGACCTCAGCACAACTACAGAGCCAACAGCAGCTGGAAACTCTTAAGAACTAAATGCAAAGGAGAGAGTAATTTTGACATCAAAGGGATCAGTCTGACAAATGAAAATCAAATTGGATGGACTTTAATGCAAACAGCTGGGTGTGATGCAACCTAAAGAGACCAATTTCCTGGAGTCAGCCAAAGAGATTTATTAGAATCCCACATATTTCTCAAGGAGAATGTAAATACAGATTTTTAAATTTTCAAATTTTTTTCCACTTCAAACAATGGAGGGGAGAGTACAGTAAGATAAATGGGCTGTACCGCAATATTTGGAATGATTTGATGGCTCAGCTTGTTCTGTGTCAAGATGTTTTCTTCTGTTGCTTCTATATTTTCCTTCCTTCTTGTCTTGTATTTCTCCTTTTAATGTGTAGAAAATTTTATCTTGAGATCATATATCAGAATGTAGTGTGCTTGATTCAAAGAGTAAATATATTCATGCTGAATGATGTTTGTTACTGAAAGCTCATCTGAATGGGCCAGGACTCCACAGTGCCTTATGTGAAAGGGAATAATAGTATGTACCTGGCAACCGGCCTTTCCATGAAATGAACCAAGGGTGATACGGTTATCTGTCAGCTGTGGTTGAGATCAGAGGGTAGGTAGCTCATTTGCTAATGGAGAGAGTTTAAACTCAGGGTAAGTGAAAGGAAGAACCAAAGTTTATCATCAGCTAGCAAGCCAGCTATGAAGTGGCTTGAGGGAATACTGTCTGTTATTTTCTAACAGTGATCTACCCTTATTCTGTTACCATAGGTAAGCCATTTTAATCAGAATGCAAATATCAAGAGTAAAGAATTAAAGCTGTTGGAAAAGACAACACTATTGCATGTGTTATTGCCCTAATTCCTCCACTGTAATACAGTGAAAACTCCTTGAAGACAGAAACACTTAACCAAGAAGGATTGAATATGCTTAAACAGTGCACACTATTGTATCCCCAGAAATTTAACAAACTATAAGATATCCAGGGGACACACAATGTACAGTTGATGTGATAATGAGTAACATGAGCCAGAAATCTGTAAATGCCTCTAGATATGATTAAGTGTAAAGGGAGAGACAACATACCCCATTTCATTGTTGTCATTATCCATTTAAATTACCTCACGTTGCAGGATCTGCAAAGAAAATTTAAGCCATAAAATCTAGATTTAGGATTTATTTGGGGGTTCAAACAAGACACAGCAAAAGAAAATCCTCCAGTTTTTGATATCGCTAAATAGGATCTGTTTGCCTCATTTGAGAACCTATGCAAAGATGTCTAAGTAGCATGTAGGAGACTTTAAGCTAGCACACCACTTATCATGGTTGCTGGTGGATCAGGGAACAATTTCATTGACCCGCAGCTTTGCTCTTGTTCTTGTACCCTTCTAGCTTATTCCATTAACATGCTGAAGAAAGATGTGCAGGTGAGAGCTAATGGGCTCATCAGATATTAAGCCCGTTTCCTTCCTGTTTGCTACTTGCAGCTCCTGCTGGTTACAAGTGTTTGGTTTTTCATTTAAAGGTGTATTTTGTTGACATAATAAGCTATTTAGGGCCAGAACTCATTTAAGGCAAAGTTTATCCTGAAAATTCATGCTTGCAAATCAGCAAAATAGAAAATAGAGTACATGTATTTGTGTCTGGAAAATCCTGTTTGCATTTAGCTGATGAATCTGCCTCAAAGCCTGGGACACTGAAATGGTATATTTTGTTAGTCATATTTGGAGGAAAATATTTCAGATTTTTCAAGATTTACTAATCTAAGGAGTTTAAGACTTAATAAATAACAGTAAATGTGAAGCACTGGATTTCAACCATGATTTTGCAACCCAGATGATATATTTTTTTAGACTAGTGCAGAAGAGACAATACCAGTGGTGTGTGTGTGTGTGTGTGTGTGTGTGTGTGTGTGTGTGTGTGTGCAACTGTGTGTGTATACACATTAAGTATAAAGTCTAAACACTGCATTGTGATTACATTAGCTAGTTTACAAAAGCCAACTTGGCTGGCAAGGAACTTCTAAGCTGGAAAGAAAAATTTTAAAATATGTTTTGGATATCAGATAACTTAAGCATTAGAAAAAAGGGTAAGATCAACATTATCTGGCTAAACAGTCACAGAGTTTTCAAACACATTGGATATCAGTTCATAGTAGCAGTTGATTTTGGCATTCTCTGGATAAAATTAACCGTCTTCAAATAATACATGAGCTCACTCTGTAATGTCAAGCAAGGCTTGGAATGTCCAGATTTAAATTTAAATGCAAATTTCAAATGGTTCCCAGAATACTTAAATCCATTAAAATTATTTTCAGATCACAAAAATTACATTTTCTCCCATTTATCGAAACCCTCTCCTTTCCTTCTTACCTTTTACACTAAGAGAATTGAATAGGCAGAAATTCGACAGAATTCAGTGTTGTAAACATACCACATGTCCAAGATTGGTTCAATTTAGGCAAATCTCATGTGTTTGGGATGCTCTAGACCTGTGCCATTTTAAGTTCTCATGAATATTTTTATGTTTGTCTCTTAGCCATTAGGAAGTTGACTCATTTATCTATGTGAGGAAGCTCTCAAGTAGCTGGTTCATTTTAGAATAAAACAGTTTTGAGTCAAAATAGTTTTAAGAATAACACTAGACTTTAGACTGTGTGGACACAAAAAAGACAAAATGAAAAATATAGACTGCACAACAGCAGAAAAAATGTAGAGGAGAAGGAGCTCAAAATCAGTTTCAGTCATTTGTGAGACGTCCTGACTTTGCAGAGAGGGTTATCTCAGCAGTTAGGAGTTTTCTACATAGTTAGCAATGGGAGCCAAAGAGGTTAAAACAGCTCATCACTTTATCAGGATTACTGAGGGTATGAGGGAGGCCTTAATGGTCTGGCAGTCCTTTTTGTCACAATTTAATGGCATATCGATCTTGCAGAGTGAACAATCATGACCTTCAACTGTTTACAGATGCTTTGGAAGGAAAAGGCTTAAGAAGCTTATTCCAGGGAAGCTGAGAAGGTTCAGCCCTGACCAGTCAAGTTGAGGAAGTCAAACAGCAATCAAAAAATCCCAGTTTGGGGGCAGCTTTCCACTAGGGGTGGCACTTACAACTGGGAAGATCACAAGTGCTTCAAGAAAAGCCAGTGGTGTTACAGACAATCAATAAATCAACCAGGAGTGTCATCAACCTAGAGGGGGAGGGGAGTGAGTAGTGTGCATGTGTGTGTGCGCACATATGAACAAACACACATGCCAGTGAAAGAGGAACCCTGTGCATTGGGCTGTGCATTTCTGCTGGAACAAGTTTCAAGAAAAGGTTTCACTTAGATGACTGTAAGGTTTGGAAGCTTGACATCAGCAGGCTGGAGATCCCAGGATGAGATCCCACATTTCATAAGACAAATCTGGGCAAAGAGCAATATGACAGAGTGTCTTTTTATATAACACAATTAATTTGAGGCTTACAGAAGACATTTTCATGAGTTCACATGAAACTGCCTGCTCAGATGTGGAGAGCTGCTTTTTGAGGGAAGATGAATGCACCACCATTAAATTCTCAGAAGGGAGGAGAGCTGTGATGTTTAGCTGCAGCATCTATTTCAGTGAATCTAACCTAAACTACTGTTGGATTCTAAAACAAAGCTTCCAGCCTTGGCTTTGTTGAATCTCTACTATGTTATCTGCAAGCCCCTGGCTGCTATCCAGGGAGAAAAACACAGCTCCTACCCTCAAACAGCCTACAAGTACTCTAACCAGTCCAGTTTCATATATCATTTCTGGCTATGAGGCTCTAATCCTTTGAGGGTTGCATGGTGGCCCCCAAAAAGATTTCTACATCCTTCTCTGAACTTATGAATGTTAGGTTTTTTTTTTTTTTTTTAAAAAAAAAAAAAAGGTTTTTGCAGATGTAGTTAAGGACTTGAGATCATCCTGCTTTTCTGGGTGAGCCCTGAATCCAATGGCAAGTGGCCTCATTAAAAGACACACAGAGTGGTGAAGGGGATGTAAAGACAGAGGCAGAGCTTGTGATGATGCAGTCCCAAACCAGGCAATACAAGAATTTCTGGCAGCCACCAAAAGCAAGGAGATGGGCATGGAAAGGACTCCCCGTAAAGTCTCCAGAAGGACTGTGGCTTTGCCAACACTTTGATTTTGGACTCAGCCTTCCAGAACTTTGAGGAAATAAATTTTTCTTAATTTAAGCCACCAAACTGGTGGTAATTTGTTAATGCAGCCATAGAAAACTAATGCAGACTTTTACCTAGATTAGCTTTAACCTTGCTTCCATGTACTTGACTTAATGACAATAAACAACGAGACCCAAGATGTATGTCTGCAAAGTTACTAAATTATAACAAAGTGCATCGTTTTTGTCTTTCTTTCTCACTACCAATTTGTTTGTTTTCTTTCAAATTTGTTTATAAAAGATTTAAGAGGGATACACAGTAAGAGAAAGAAGTTGCTCCTCAAACTGTGGAATAGTGACAGGGAAAGAAGCAAGACAGTAGATCTTCACAGCATTGGCACCAGGGAATTGTGAGCAACTGCTCACAATTGGTGGCAATGCTGGACTTCAGCAGTGGGGTGTGCCCAGTGCACAGCTGCAAACAAGCTGTACAGTCCATTTTTACACTGCTAATAAAGACATACTGGAGACTGAATAATTAATACAGGAAAAAGACTTAATGGACTTACAGTTCCAAGTGGTTGGGGAGGCCTCACAATCATGTCCAAAGGCAAAAAGGAGCAAATCATGTCTTATATGGATGGCAGTGGGCAAAGAGAGACAGTTTGTGCAGGGAAACTCCCCCTTATAAAACTGTCGGATCTCATGAGACTTATTCATTATCATGAGAAGATCACAGGAAAGACCTGCCCCCATGATTCAATTACTCCCCACCAAGTCCCTCCCACAACACGTGGGAATTCGAGATGAGATTTGGGTGGGAACACAGCCAAACCATATCACAAGCCAATATGTAATCACCCACAGAAACCTGTTACAATGTTGTGAAGTAGGTGGCTCGTGTGCTAGACATATCTCTAAAGCTGTCTCAAATTTTAGTTGGAGGAAAAGGAGCTCGAAATCAGCTTCAGTCATTTGTGGGTTGTCCTGACTTTGCAGGAAGGATTATCTGAGCTTTTAGGTACTTTCTAGATAGAAGCAATGGAGAAAGGAATAAATGTTGGTTACTGCCCTGTGCTAATTGAGTCTTTCTTCCCAAGAAGCAAGGTTAGTGACAGAACACCTTTAAGGCAGGAAGAGTCACACAGTGGTTCTGCTGCAATGGATGCCCTGGGAAATGTCCAAAAAGATGGATCCTGCTCTCTACTTGTCCAGGTCTTGCTTGAGATGGGTCTGAACCTGTGAACAGCCTTTCCCAGCCTCCAGTCTTTCTACAACCATTCCTTACTCTGACAAAGATATCTTCCCATAATGCCAATTTGATCATGGTTCTTGTCTACTCTGGCCATATGATGCCTTGGTGACCAGTCTCCCACCTAATTCCATCTCTTGCTTCATATTTTCCTAGACTGTCCTTGCATGGAGCAACACTTTAGCCATTCATAAGCTATTTGCACTGCCTCTGCAAAGGTGCTATGCCTTTTCTGCACATCCATTTGGCTAGCTCATTTATGCTTCAAAATCAAGCTGAAGGGTCTTCTCTTGTGAGGATCACCCTGATTCTTAAAACAGAGTTAATTATTCTTTTGTTTGGGCTACCACTAGCCTACACTGAGCTTAAATTGGAAACTACTCATCAAATGGCTCTATTGTGTTTATATTACTATCTGTCCTAATGGACTTTGAGTGCAGGGAGTAGAAACTTTGCCTTTGCTGTAAATGCCTGTCTTCTGTGTCATTGTGTATTTTTTGTGTCTGGCCTAGGGCTGGACAAATAGTAGGTATTCAATCAATGTTTGATGGATAAATGAAAGAATAACTATTTCTTTCTGTGATTAGTAAGCTCTTAAAAGCTCTTAAGACATATATGTTTATTCACAAGTCATTAACATATAAACTTGTCTCAGCACTTAAAAGATCTTTGAGGGAGGAGACTGCTTTTTCTTATGTGTAAAAATTTAATAAGTTAATAGTTTTTCATAAATATAAAACAAATTTCTTATAGAAAATATGAAAAATAAAAATAAATATAAAAACAGAATCCATCTCAGTCCTGTCACCCAAAGATAAACACAATTTTTATTTGCATATAATTAAAAATACATCCATATGTTCATGGGAGCAGATAATTGTGATAAAGTATAAGATGTATGAAAACACAGACAACCATATGCTAATGTTCTCCCTCTTTCATGTTTGCGCATGCACACACAGGCGCACGCACACACACACACAGTAGTCATAGTCTATATTAGTTAAGGTCATACAAGTTGCTATAAAGCCCAGCCCCCAAGTGCACAATGGCTTAAACACCATAGAAATTTAAGTCTCACTTGCACAATATCTAAAACAGGTATGTATGATCAGCAAGATGAGGGGCCCAGACTACTTCCACCTTGTGGCTCTGCTATTCTCACCAGAGAGCTTGCAAGGTTTCTGTGTTCCCAAACAAGAACAAGAAGTATAGGAAATTTCATGTGGGAGGTTTAAGGGATAGGCCTAGAGGTGACATCGATTAATTCCATTGGCTAGGACTCCACCAACATTGCCTATCCAAATGCAAAGCAGGATGGAAAACATTAATCTGTGTGTCCAGGGAGAAAGAAAAATGGGTTTGCCATTTTCTGCCTTACATTGAATATATTTTTGGTAACCTTATATTTTCTCTAAGAAATATTTTGTTATAATGATGTGATAACATTAACTACTATTGTAGAATTAGTGAGGCAAGTAGTAATGTTTGTTTTGCCAAACTGTCAACTTTTTTAAATGCTTGAAAACAATCATTTCATATATTGTGATTATATGTAATTAGCCACATACAAATCCCTGACAGTTATAGCTTCACTGTGAATTTTAATCTTAACCAACATACTGTGACTCTACTTACCAATATCTCAGGGGAATACAGGTTCCATTTTGCTTTAAATAAATGCCATCTCTCATGCCTCCCTTGTGTTTGCATTTGCCTGACCATGTTCCCAACATTCCTGAATCACTTTGTTTTATTTGTATCCCTTGTAAATTGTAGACCCAATCTCAAAATCTTCATCCTCTTTAGTAAATACTTTTAACTTTTTTAATATTTGCTTATCAATTAAACTATTAGTTAATAACATGTTATATTTTATCATTCTGAAAGTCATTGTTCTTACATACAGACTTTGTAACACGTTTTATATTTATGTTGTCAGTCAACATGCTAGTTTATGCTTTTATTTTATATTTTATGATTTGCTTCCCCAAAAGTAATTTTTCTCTATTTAATAAGAAAACATTTATTTTTGTTTCATATCCTACAACTGGTTACCTTTGTAAAAAAGATGCTGAATAGATAACTCAGATTTCCAGTATCGTTGTTCCATCAGTGTATGAACACATGAAATAAAGGAGGAAATAAATCTAATTATTTCTTTTTAAACATGAGTAGAAACTTTTTATGCTTTTATTTCCTTCTACCTCCTCCAACCCACTGCATAGTTTGATAACTTATATAGCCTGAGCTATTAGACCCAATTTACTATTAGCAATTATATGTCTTTTTCATGTATTAAAGGGAGTTTTAGTCACTATAGAATTGTTGGGTTCTATCTTATTGCCACAAAACTCATATTTCTATGGTGATTTTAGTCATATTTTGCTTAACTCAAAACATTTCACCAAATCCTCAACATAGCTTAATTCTGTGAGAATAGGTAATTTATTCTGATAATTTCACAACAGAAAGTCATATTACCATAGTAATAAATGTTCAACAAATTTAATCCACAAGGAGCCACATACCATTTATTCAACCTTATTTTTTATCTTATGAGATATAATTTAAGTTCCACCTTGACCCAGAGGCCATCCTTCTCCCTCCAGTCCACTTCCCTCTGTCTTCTATAATATTCATGGTTTATGTTTCATAGGGAAGCCATTAATTATAAGCCAGCTTCTATTATTACTTCATTGTTTGCATGCTTGTCGTATCTGACCAACTAAACAGTAATTTTCTTGATGGTAAAGGCCATGTTCAATTTTCTCTGTATAGCCACAGTCATCTATCATGGAAACAAGCAATATGGGCACGGCCTGCACATTTATTGCTTGGTTTGATAATATTAAAGGGTAATTTTAGTTGTTAATTTCAAATTTCTTATTTCATTTAAGTTTGCAAAAGTTAAAAAGAATATAGCAGCTATCTGAGTTCATTTGTGCTGCTGTAACAGAATACCCGAGACTGGGTAATTTGTAATGAACAGAAATGTATTTTCTCACAGGTTTTAAGGCTGAGAAGTTTAAGGTTAAGTCACTGGCCTCCTTTGAGGGCCTTCTTGCTGTATCATCACATAACAAAAGGCAGAAAAGTAAAGGGGGCAGAGAGAGGGGAAGGAGGCTGAACCCAGACCTTTATCATAGTGTAATTACTTCTTAATGGCCCAACACCTCACAGTTACAACACAAAATTAAATGTGAACATGAGTTTTGGAGGGGGCAAACATTCAAATCATAGGTCTGGCCTAGTTCAGATCAATTATTTATTTTTAATCCTCACACTCAGTGCAAAATGACATAAAAAGTCGACATGGTTGAAAGCAGGGCACCTAACTAAAATGAGAAAGGAAACCAACTCTTTGAGAGACAGGGGCATCAACTTTCTTTACTACTACAATAACAACCACAGCAACAACAATCAGCAGCAACCATAATAATAACTCCAACCTGTAAGGAGTTCCAGGCACAATGCTAAGTGCTTGCATTGTCTGAAATAATTCTTACCTCGATCCTGCAGTTAACTGTTATTCTCCCTATTCATAAACACGAGAAAACAGACTTATAAAGATGAGAGAGAGAGAGAGAGAGAGGGAGAGAGAGAGAGAGAGAGAGAAACGGAAACAGCGAAAAAGATTATATGAATTTTAAGATTACATAATTTGGAATGTTGGAGCCAGGATTTGAATTACACGTCAGTTTGCTTCTTATTCTCAAAATTATAGTCCACATTTATTGGTTAGCTATCATGAAAATACCTAATATCAAATTTTGCTTTTAAATGCAGCATCATATACTGAAAACAAAACGGGATTTTGCAATAAACAGAAATGAGTTAGAAATTTGATTCTCTTCTAGTTGCTGCTGTGTGAACATGGGTATGTTATTTAATCTCCTCTTCCCCAATTTCCTCATCTATAAAATAAGAATTATATTTACATCACAACTCTCTTAGGATAATCAGTGTTAATGTACAGAATGTGTTGGCACATGGTAGTTGTTCAATTGATAGCTTTTATTGTTAAAACAACTATCACTCATCATCCTGCCTTCTCCATATCTCAGGCTACCGAGATCTGAATTTTCTGTTCAAGGCTCATCTTAAATAATATATTTTTATGCTAATATTCATAATTAGCAGGTGACTAAAACCCTTGCATCTTAATCTTAACGTCTCTTTATTTGTGTTATAAGGTGTTTCTTATATTTTCTCTTTAGTCAGTTATATCTATATCTATATTCTTCTCTCTCTGAGTTTGTTACTTTTTCAATATAAAAACTACCACTTTCTTTTCTTTACACTCTGCAGCCTTATGTGGTGACTCACTTAGAGTAGGTCTCCAACAGTATTTGTCAACTTTGATTGACACAGCACTGTGTATTTGTTAACTGTCATGTTTGCTGAATGATTTAGAAAAACACAACTTCCTGTCCTTTCTGCCATTGGCCTCAACATTCTGATGCGTCATTCTATTGGTGGGCTGTATCTGTAGGTACATAGTTGAATCAAGTGGGCAGATGAGCAACATCTTTTAAAATGCTTTTAAAAGAAAAGACTGAATTTTTAAAAATATTCTTATGGTAGGGCCACAGTTCTCAGTCTTGGTTGATTGAGTTGACACTTGACATGGTCTTTAATAATCAACATTGCTTTCAGTGAAAATGAGTTCCAGTGAGCTAAGGAGAACTTTAATGACATTTAAAATGTTGCATTAAATAAAATGTAGGGGAATTGGCATTGCAAGCTGACACTGTTTGAAAGTATTTTATAAGGAGAGGAAAAAAAGAAGAAAGACTGTCCTGGAATCCTGTAAATAGCCAATAAAAATTCACCTTGTCTGTGTATTGTCCTAGGAGACACAATCTCATCTGCATTTATTAGAAGTAATGATATAGTGTCCTGCAGATAATTAACACAATAAAGTGCTGCTAATTTCACAGTGTCATTATAAAATTTGCCAGTTCAAATTAGAAAGTGATTAACCCTCTGAGTGAGGCAATGACATTTCCATTCCCAGTTTGTGAATTAAATTTGAAAGGATGTTTCCTCTGGTTTAAAAGTTCAGCTCTCTCCCCATTCTTGTATCTTCTCTTTACCATGCCTTTCCAAGAATGAAGTCTTTGGATTTAGCAAGATAATTTATGACTATTTTGTATCCTAGAATGTTCAAGCTCTCAAAAAAAAGAAAAAAGAAAAAAGGAAGAAAGAAAAAAAGGAAAGAAAGCAAGAAAGCAAGAAAGAAAGAAGAAAGAAAGAAAGAAAAGAGAAAGAAAGAAGCATAGGCTTGTCTTGGAATAGAAATGAAGCCAATTTACTTTATTTAAAAGGAAAAGTGAAATTAAGGAAGGGATGAGAGGAGGAAGGAAAAGAGGGAAACTGAGAAGGAGGGAAGGAAAGAGGGAGAGGGAAATAGTAGTCTCTGAGGAGTCATAATTTCACTGAGTAATGAACTTCTTGTTGGTGCATATAAGTATGAAAATTCTCCATTAACAAGTTGCCTTCTGAATGTGCTTCATTTCAGTTAATGGCAGTTACTCCTTAACCTTTGCCCAGACACTACTTTATTCATTTACTACATATCTCTCCTCCACAACTGATTTTAATTAATTCCTTAAAAGGGAATAAATTCATTAAAGGGAAAAGGTGTAGAGTGTCTCATTTCAAATATTCTTACTCAACTGAAATCCTCTTAAAGAATATTTAATGAGAAAATGACATTGTAAAGGAATGAAACCTTGAATTAATGATAAAATTGCCCAACCTATTAAGACAACTATTAAGTGAACCAACCTAATGCATACATTTATAAAGCTGCTAAAAATATGGTGGCATGCCCATGTTCCCTCCTTCACTCCCTTACCTCCTCTAATCATTCAGGGCCAAAGAGTATGTAACTGACATGTGTAAGATGCTCTCTTAAAAAGTAGAAATTCATTTCCAAAGCACTAGAACTTGCTAGTTATCTTCAAGGAATAAAAATAATGAGAAATGTTCAGAGAGCTATCAAAGACTTCGTTTTAAGAGAGTTGCATTTCATGATTTCCTCAATATTTATGAATGCATTTGTTACTGTTGATTCCTGCTTCACAAAACTGTGCAATTTTGACACTGAAATACCAAAAGGATTTTGTCTTAGGACTTACTAGTTTGCAAGTGACGAAAATTTAACTGGGAACCAGTTTTAATACAAAGAAGAGATCTTCTTGGCTAATGATCCTGGATCCAGGGCCTCAGAAGATGGCATTTAGACTCTGCCTCTCCATCTTTTAGTTCCCCTTTCCTCTACATGACTTTATTCTCAGGCTGATTCTGTTTCCACATGACCCTCCCAGCACCAAATTCATATCTTAGCAGCTACACAATGCTCTTGGAGAGACAGCAAGACCCTAACCTGGTTCTCATTCATGCAGACTAGACAGGTATAATGCCCTAACCAACCATTGTCACTCTGACTAGCAAGCCTGAGGTACATGTCCATCCTGAGCAGAAGGGTTAATCTACCCAAACAAAATGACTAAGATAGAGGGAAAGGCGATTCTCCAAAGGTTAATGGGATATTATTCCAAACAGACGAAAAGGCAAAAACAAGGAATGTTGAACCATTAAAATTAACTGAGACCCAAAGCAATTATCTGGTGTAAACACATTTTCTAACTGAGAAGACTGACTTCTGAAGAGGCTATACATGCATACCTGGTAGTGCCAGAATTCTGGAATCAGACTGAGCTTTAGACATTCTTCTATCATTCATCTGTGCTTTAGAAAACTGATGGACTAAATGGACTCCACTGTCCTTCTCAATCTGATATCTGGCAACTCTGATTCCAGGTGGAGAGTAGGGGCAGTGACTCTGAATGAGCCAGACGCCAGCAGCCTTAGTCCCAGCTCCATCATTTAAAAGCCATGTAACTTTGAGAAATTCCCTTCTGTTCTTGGCCTTTAGCTTCTTTACCCATAAAATAAGAAATTAGTATTAATCAATGGTTTTGGCCTTTTTATTGGGGTCAAACCCTTTTTAGAAATTAAATATCAATAACCCTCAATTAAGCAGTTCCTAGTCTATGTGTATTTAACTGATGTAGGCTTCTGACTTGGATGCTTTATGAGTGCATTGCTGTTCAAAAAAACTTGTTCATCGATGACTAGGAAAATTCTTATCAATGTCACAGCAGCACTCGGTGGGATTGTTACTAACAATGTGGAGAGTCATCAATAAAATACCCCATAGGGCACCCCATCCTCCCATCCTTCACCAGATACTCGAGATTCCCATTTGGGATGTGGAGTCTATACACCAGCACTGAAAGGTTTTCTGTTAGAGTTGTCATTGGTGTTTTTAGTAAGCAATTTGTGATTATCAGAAAAGTGTTCTTTAGTAGTTCAGAGGGAATTTACCAAATACTATCTCTGGAACTCCAAAACCCAGAAGGACCTGTGGTGAGTGCATTGGGAGCTTGATTGAGGAGAGGGCTGAAGCCAAATGTCAAGCAAGGGTGGACAGCTTGCTGGTTCTTATTTTCATTGACAGGAAATAATCTGTCTCTTACATGAGTTCTTTGAGAGTTGACTACCTACAATTGGCACAATGAAATCCTTCATTGTAATTGCCTAGAAACAAATACCTTTCTGATGTCTGGATTTTTAAGTTTAACATGCTTTCCAAGATGCATCCCTCTTGTCTGCCAGTGAGTGCCTGCCTACCACACAAATCAAATGCGGGGAAGGGCGGTCAGCTTGCTAATTCACTCTGTGGAACATTTGGGCTCTCCGGAACTTGTTAGGAAGCCAATGAACCAGATAATCTTCCACATCCCACCAGCTCTAAAGTGTGAAACACAATAAAAAGTCAGATGTTCTCAAGTTCTTAATGTCCATTGGTAGGAAAGCTGAGAAAAGAATTTTCTCACATCTGAGTTTTCATTTACTTAAAGCACTCTCTTGCCCTCTCTCTCTCTCTTTTTCACACACACACACACACACACACACACACACACACACACATACACACACACTCCTTTATAGACTTACTAATATCCTAACCCACAACCTAGAGGCATAATTCCTTTTTTGCTATTACTAGTTTCTTCCCTTGGTAACTTGACAAGAAATTAAAGTTTCTTTGCTGTATCTTCTGCTGAAAAGGCAGATTGAGGGAAAGTACATATTTAGATTTGATTTGATTACAGCTCCTGCAAAAACCCCATGTGGAGATGATATCCTGGTGGCATGTTCTATTGCACAACAGAAGGTAGCAAAGCAGGCATTTAAAGCTAGTCTCTGATTTATGGGTGAAATCTTCAGAGCGGGAGTGCCTGGGAGCAGAGGGTGTAATTGTTGGGTGTGCTGATTGGAAAGACAAGGGAAGAAAGAAAACAAACGTCTAGTTACTCAATATTGTTTTAGTGTACTTAAACTGAGACTATTTCATCCACTGTCAAGGAAACAATTGCTTAACCTTAATCTATGTAACAATTTCTCACACACATAGATGTCATTTCACTATTAAATGAGGACTTTTTTCTACAAACTTCAGCCCACAGCCTGTCTTGCCTTAAGGAGGAGGCTTTGCCTTTTCATCTCCCTGTACTTACATCATGCCTTCTCCCCATGAAGGTTGTTCTCTGTATTTTACTGTGCATTTAATTTTATGTAATTTTGTCAATGATACTATTTATTGCATAATTATAGTTTAGAATGTATGTATTCTATTAACTAAAAAAACTTGAAACTTACCTGTTAAGCTGGTGTTTACATGAATAAACATTCTTTTATCTGATCCTTGGTTGGAGTTAGGAGGTTAGCTCCGCTAATTTCCCTTTCAAACCAGTGAAAATCTAAAGGAAGGGAAGGTTAAATGAGATGTTTACGTCTTCACTTTTTTAGACAGTGCTTGAATACCAACACCTGTGTGTATAATATCTTTTCTCTTGGAGTTCAGACAAAAACTGGTGAATCTGTTAATATATCTTCTTCATGGCTAGTTTTATTCTTTGAGAAAAAAACCTACGCTATATACAATATTAAGCATTTTACAAACATAATTTTATATAGATCCACTTTACATATGGGGAAACAGCTTCTAATTTAACCTGACTGACCTAGAATCAGACAGCCAGCATTCGGATTAGGTGGGTCTGCCCCTCTAATGTCCACATTTACCCACTGCATCATGGAGCCTTCGGTGCAAACCAATTTATTTTTAGTATGCCACATTTACATGAACATTCAGAAGGGGCATTGACTTAAGTAGGGTGAGGCTGACTCAAGTATAACTTAAGCGCTGATTAATATCTACCAGTCATGTGACTGGAGACACATGGTTCCCCCACTTGGAGCCTCACTTTTCTCAATTGTGAGTTGAACAAAGCTACAAGATGTCTTCCGGTGCCAACAATCCAACAACGTGTTATTTGATTGAAAGTTTTAGCTTAGACTCCTATAACTAACTGTATAGGAAGCTAAAACTGAAAAAGAAAATATGTGAATTCAAACCCCCTTGAGGTTATAAACCTAATCTACATTAAGATAATGAGAAGACTCCATTTAGAGAAACAACAGCCAGAAAAAAAGGGTAGAGTCCTGTGTGTACCTTAACTTGCTACAGAAAGTCCTCCCCACCCCAGGGGCAAGTTTAAGAGTGAAGTGCAAGATAGTATCATAAGCGTTTGCAATGATCAAACAGCCAAAGATTTTTAATTTATTATTTCACCTGGAGATATTTTGATGCTACCATCATTTTAGTTGCATTTATTTATGCTTACTGTCCTCTTTTGGATTGCATTAAAGCTTAGCCAACATACAACTCAAACAAATCAAGAACAAAGGCTTTTGTAAAAATGTTGTAACCCTTTCAACTGGGGAACATGGCTGGGTCAGTGCAGCAGGCTGCCAGCACCACGGTGGCTTCATGGCTACTGCTAGAGCCTTTGGCTCTGGTGGCTACTGGTCCAGGACCTCCTACCTTAATGAGGTTTTAGGGATGTCGCTGATATAAAATCCAGCAAGTTTTGCAATTCAACAGGGAAAAGGACAGGGTACAGACTTGATGTGTTGCTAAAGGGGAAAACAATTTAATTTTAAATTTGAACACAATGTTTCTAATTTTCCTGGATATGATTAGAAGGAGGTTTCCCAAGTGGGAGTAGTAGGCTAAACGCCCTAAGTAATAGAATGATTAGAGGGAAGCAGAGAAATATTTAGGTGGTTACAAGAATTGTTCTAGTGAGAGATGGGAAAAATTTAAAATGGGACAATGAGAATTGAAAGAAAAATGGGCAGAAAAATCTTTGCTCTAAAGCTGAATCTTTGGCTATTGGAGGTCAATTATATAAAGATGAGAAAGAAGTCAAGATCAAAGATGTCTCTGTGGCTCTTGGCTTGGACAACTGAGTAGAGGGTGGTGCTGTGCTGTAATAGAAGGGAAGCAGAAGAGGAACATGTATAAACAACATCTAATGAGTTCGGTTTGGGAACATGTTGAGTGTGTAGTAACCGCAGGTTATCAAAGCAGAGATGTGGAGTGTGGAAGAAGGCTGAACAGGCAATATAAAATGTGGATGTAATTTACAAATAGGTAGCAGAAGTTACAGGTATGGTGAAGAGCCTCCAGAAATGCTGAGTAGACTGAAGCAGAAGGTTTGAGGATAGGACCCTGAGGAACACCAGTGTGTTACATGTGGGCAGGAGGAAAAGTATCTGCAAAGAGAAATAAGGAATCACTAAAAGGTAGGAGGGCAATGAAAGGCAAAGGTCAAAAGAGCTTCCAAAAAGTGAAGAGTCTAAGGATGAAGAAAAGCCCAGAACAGGAAGCAGAGTGAAATTAGACAATCTTCACCAATTTTGCAACTTTAACTATGGACAAGCTTATTCAAGTGCATAAAAACAACGCGATACATGGTGTAGTAGAAAGGTGATTGACCTTTCCTTTCCTATCTCTTTGGCCTTGGGCAGGTCATTTAAGTACTTGTAATCTCATATTCATATCTGTAAAATAGGAGCCACATTAACATTTTTCTGTTTAGACGATTGATGTAAGACTATACAAACGAAATAAAAATATTTGCACATGGCAATGTGAAGCAAATGCAGGACAGACATCTTGGTGATTATTGATATGATGTACATGGTGTCTGCCTTAGTACATTTGTAAATGATTTACATCGTGCTGATATAAATATGATCTATCTGAAAATAGGCATTATTTTTGGTAACATATATATCATCTGGTAGATGCTGAATACTTAATAAAACTTTTCCATTAGAATGAATAAGCCAAACTCTAAAGTGAAAGCTTAATTGCCAGGCTGTCCTAAAAAATAAGGTAAATTTGGCTTTTCATATCCTAAGCAGGTATTTAGCAGCAAACATTTCCATTCAAAAAGAAAATAATATACACTGTGAAGACTCCCAGAAAAGCAGTGCTCTCCCATTCAAAAAGAATAAAATCTTTGCAGCTTTTTTAAGATTCCAATCCAATTAAAGCTCTACTTAAATTGTTCTTTCCTGATTCTTGACTGGTATGGGATGCAATAATGCCTGGCAATTGTCCACAGTAGGCATTGAAGGTAATGAATTTCTTAGACTCTCATTCCTTACCTATAATGAAAATATCACCTACCTATCTCATATAAGCAAGATGCTAAATTAACCATGAAGATTTTGGCAGCATTTGCAGAAATGGGTAAAACCAGTACTGGAAGCTGTGGCTTGCTAATAGCATTGCGTTATTCATTATGGGTGAGCATTGAACACACACACATTCCATAAATACTGATTCTTGTGCCTAAAGAAGGTATAGCATCTTCCTTAGATTCCATGTCTTTACTCATATAGTCATTAAGTCTAAACTTGGAGAAGGTTATAGGTATCATTTTTCTACCATGAATGGAGAGTTATTTATTCAAACAACCTGGTAAAAATTAATACCTCTGTAACTTTTTAAATAACAAAACACGACAGTAGCTTAAATATCCAAAGTATCAAAGCATGTTTGATTTAAGATCTTAATTCTGGTCTCTTATTTAATGACCCTTCCTTTCTGACTTGAACAATATCAGATATGGTCACAAGAGGTAATAAAAACTCACAAGAAAGAATAAAGGGTGGAACATTTAGCATCCAGGATGGGACTCTGAGTCTAGACTGTATTCCTAATCTACCAAAAGGAATAAAATAAGAAAGGAGGAGGAGAAGAAGGAAAAGAAGAAATATAGAAAAGAAAAATGCTGAGATTAATTTGACAATTTGCAAAATTAACATACCAATAAAGAGAGACAATAACTAAAAGCCACTTTGGGGGCTTTTGGAGCACTAATGAATACTTATTGAGATCTTTTAATGTTCTGGGAATGAGACCATCACATTCTATTATTTCTTTTTTTTTTTTTTTTTTTTTGAGACGGAGTCTCGCTCTTGTTACCCAGGCTGGAGTGCAATGGCGCGATCTCGGCTCACCGCAACCTCCGCCTCCTGGGTTCAGGCAATTCTCCTGCCTCAGCCTCCTGAGTAGCTGGGATTACAGGCACGTGCCACCATGCCCAGCTAATTTTTTTGTAGTTTTTAGTAGAGACGGGGTTTCACCATGTTGACCAGGATGGTCTCGATCTCTTGACCTCGTGATCCACCTGCCTTGGCCTCCCAAAGTGCTGGGATTACAGGCTTGAGCCACCGCGCCCGGCCCTTCTATTATTTCTTAAGGGACTTCAAGTGCTGCTTCTAATTGTTATAAAATAGTTCCGGAGTAGTTCCTCAGTACTAGGCACTCTGCCATGTGCTCGGCATACAGAAATCAACCAGACATTTGTTTTGATTTCTCACCATTATGTAAAGCTGTAGGGTGTGCAGCATAAGGAAGGGAAGGATAAATTAGGGATCTGAAAGCCCCGTGATGGGTAATCTACAGCAATCTGGAGAGTTAGGTTCCATGCTAGGTTGTCAACCATTCTAAATGAAAGAATAATTGACTCCAATGAAAGAACTTGAAGAATGGACCTGGTACTGTTTAAAGTAGTAATAAAGTCAGTTTTAAGTAAGGGGAGCAGATAGTATACATATATTTTCATGCTCTGAAAAAATCCTTAAAAAAGCATGTCTTCTTCACTTATTTGCAAATAAGCAAACTGATTCAGGAGTTTTAAGTAACTTGTTCAAGTTTCCACAGTTGTGTGTGACTATACCAACCATGACTATTTTGATTTCAAGGGAAAGAATGAAACTTGGCTTAAAACATATCAGGCAGAAGGAAGCCTAGTGGTTTACTTAACTACACTATGAGAAGGGTGGAAGTGCAGTTGGTCCTCAAAAATGACTAGAATCAAGTTCAAATGCTGCCGGGAGTTCCTGTTCCAGCTCCAATTTCTATTGTTTCTGGTTTCATGGTTTCATATAGCTCCCTCCTTGAAGTTAAGAACATGGCTATTTGACAACTCAGGTTTGTAACTCCAAAAACCACCTGGGTGTCAAGTTAAATTTTTTTTTAAGGAAATGTAGTGATTGGTTCAACCTGGATTTGGTACCCATCCTTGGACCAATCAATAATCCAGGATGCTGGGTTATAATAGCGAACCACTGGAGTCAGGAATCAGGTAACTGTGGCCAATGGTGTAGGGGGTCTCTAAGACAGTAGAAGCTTCTTTCAAACTACCACTCTGGGCTGACAAAGACCAGAGGTCGATTATAATTTTTCATCACTTGTGTAATTGCTTCCAAAAAAAAAAAAAAAACCAGATCTGTGTCAATCAAGGAATTTAAAATTTCAGCAGGGCAATAGCAAAAGAAAGCTGTCTATGTTCAAATTCTGGTTGCATAACTTATTAGCTGTGTGGCCTTGGGCAAATTACTTAATGCCTCCTACTTAAGCTTCTCATCTGCAAAATTGTAGTAATAATGTTACTTACTTTGCAGAGACTTTGAAATTCAGTAGCCCCAAATTGAATTTCGCCTTCTTTCCCCTGAAACTGACACCTGCTCATAGCTTCCCGTTGTCAATTAGTGGTATCAACAATTCCTCAGATTTCATGTTCAAAATCTTAGAGTTATCTTTGAGGCTTCCCTTTCTTCCATGCCCCATTTTTCAGATGTCCTTCTACTTGCTATTTCATCTTTCAAGATGCCTTTTATAGTTATCACCACCATGTCACAAGAGGACCAATCAGTATTATCTGGAGCACAGTTATAGTCTCCTAACAGGTCTCTCTTCTTAGAAAAGATAAACTCTTTGATCCATTTTTGACAGCCTTTCCAGGTGACTCATTCTCTTTGAAAATAGCCTTCAACTCATTAGTCTAAATAAGAAAAAGACAAAATTTTAAGTTTTCTGTTATCCTATATTATTTGATTTTTGGTTTCTTAAAATTCTTAACTTTAGAAAAAGAGTGAATGTTGGATTAATGAGTATGTATGTGTGTGTGTGTGTATATACATATATATATAAAATGCTTTTTAATAAACTAATGCTTTTAATATAGTGTATATACCTAAATATTCTATACTTCCAAAACCAATTTGTTTTTATAAAATAATGTATGTGCCATGTTGATATTATTTTATAAATGTGCTTACTATATATAGACTACATTAGACTATATTAGACTATACTACTATTATAGGCTATATATAGACTATATTAAAAGCATTATTTTATAAATAAGTTATAAACATATTAATGTAAATGTACATGATGTTAAAATAGTTTATTATAAATTATTCAAGGGATTAATTCTAAATTATTTTTCTTTTATTTGCAAATAATTTTCTATTAGTCAAATTTTGCTTTATTTTAATTCAATGGGATTTGAAATATTGAACTGGGGAGAAGGAGCTATACAATTTTTAAAACAGAGCAGTTATATCATATTGTGAATGTGCTTGTTAAGAAGACACTGATTATATTTTGATCAGTATGTTGGATGGAATGAAAGCCTGGATAAAAACTTAGCAGGTAAATGTCAGGTGAATCACCAGATGGAAAAAGAGCATCACACTACTTTTGTTCCTTTTTGTTTTTCATCTCGATTTTTTTAAAAGAAGATATATGCTAAAACCCTAGTTCTTTCTTAATTGACGGCAAATTAGAAAAAACATCAGAGAACTTTGAGTTATAAACTTTGAAAGGCAATAAAGTTCCCTGAATAATTAAAACGGGAAAATAATTGCTTCTTGAGGCTGTGAGATTTCAAAATGTATTGAGAAATAGGCTGCATAGGTGTATAACATCCCTGGCACTAATTTAGAAAATATACTATGAGTATTTATTTATTTTCAGAATTATTTAAAGTGGTTTCAGTGTGGGTTTGTATGTTTTAAACACAAGTAATTTATAGCACTCGAAAGTTGAAAAAAAAAAACTACAAAAAGCCGTACGTATTGTTTCAAAATGCTGTATTTTTAAAAATTTTGCCGTAAGTTGTATAACATCCTCTTAAATATGTAAGTGTTCAGTAAATATTTATGCTTTCCTGTGCTCATTAAAATTTCACTTTTCATAGTAAATATCATTTAATTTAAGCCTTGTTAATATTAAACAATGTAAACATGATGCAAATACAAGTAAGTTTTGAAAAGTATACTATTTTTGCTATCTTCTCTTTAGTGCAGATAATGTAGCATGTTGAATGCCTTGCACTTATGTAAAGGTACATAGTTTTGTATCATTCAAACCTCCCTTTTGTAAAGTGGCAAATGATAGAGCTGCTTTTCATCCAAGAACCACCTTTTTGGTTTAACTTCTTATTAACCAGATACTGAAAATCAAACCAGCCTATTCTGTATTCTGAAGAGACACACACACAAATGCACACACTCAGACACATAGTCAAACACACCAATAATGTAAACAGCAGACAAATTGAAGTTAAGAATTACTTGGTGTTTTGAAGTCAATGGTTTCCATGATCCTCAGTTTCAAAATAATTGTACATATGCTTGTCTCCCTTTCCAATATCAGGTCAGGGTCTAATGTTTTCTAGCTACAGCAGACACACACCTTCTGGTTCTGAAGGGCATCCTTGTATGACAAGACAGCTGCTGTATGAAAAACTTCAAGTGAATAGGCTGCATTAAGAGTTAAAAAAAAACACAACTGAGTAGAGTACCTAAATTGTATTCTCTTTCTGATACTGACTTACCACTTGTCTGTAAAGTATAGGTATACTTTTCTTTGACGGCAAAGGGGATTGAGATAAAGGAAGAGTACATGTAGAGCTTTTGCTATATTTGTCATGTTTCATTTCTGTAAAAAAAATATGAAGCTAAATATTAAGATTTGACAGAACTGGATGATGAGTACTGGAGTTTTGCTATATTATACTCTATATTCTCTATTATTATGCTTTCCTACTAATTTTCTGCCTTGGAAAAGGTTTCTAGGTGCTGAAAAATAAAATCCCAGCTTCTTGGCATGGCAAGCAAGCTTGTTATTATGTGGCTTCTGTTTGCTCCTCTGCCCTCACCATTCTCCCTTTGACCTCCCTGGAATTATTGACTCATTAATAGTTTCTAAAAGAGACACGAAACTGCATTTCAGCTCTTGATATTATCAGAATATTCCCATCCCAGTCTGTTTGGTTAACTCCTATTCCCACTGTAAAACCTCAGGTAGGCATCACCTCCTCTGTAAAGGCCCATGTGACTCTTCTCCACAGAACTGGCTTATCTTTGCACCTGCAAGAAGCACATTACTGCATTGTGTTTTTGTTTATCTCCTCTAGACAATGAACTCCTTATAGGCCAGAGTTATCCACTCCTGGCACTGTCTGGTACAAATTTTAAAAAATTTTCATAGCTATTATTCTTCATTTTTAATGTAATTCACTCCCATTTTAAAGATTTCAATGGTTTAGAAATGTGTAAGGTAAAAGTACGTCCTCTTCCTCATTCCCAACTTCCTATACCCACTCCATGGTTAACAGTGACTTATTTATGTTCTAGAAACATTCTTCGTATATACTAGGATGTAAGGATATAAACTAACATATGAATAAATAAAGGCTGATAATCGCTTTTACATATAAATGGGACAGTGAACATTGTATATAATGTTCTGCATCTTGTTTTTTTTTAATATAACAAATTGCATCTTTGTCTTCTATTTATATGAATACATATAGATCCACATTATGCTTCTTAAAACTACAAGCAAGTAACATACAACTTGGTTGAAACTGTAAAGAGGATATAGAGGTTCATTAACTGGGAAGAACAACCTCAGGACTGGCTGGATCTAGCAATCGACAATGTCATCAAGAACTTACTTTTATCACTCCGCTTGCATTCCCTGGTATTAGTTCTATCCTTGGATGGTTTCACTCATGGTGGAAACAAATTGATATACAAAGACTAGGTTTCACATCTAAAGCCACACTCTTGAGAACAATAGAGTATGAGAATGCATGGTTTTCTTCCTTCTCACCAATGCCAGGGTTTATCACGGAGACACAAGCATGCTGCTATTGCATGTTGTTGATCAGAACTCTTGAATTCAGAACTTTCTGGTACCTCGTAGTACCAGAGATTAGTGTGAAAAAGTTAGGTTGCTATGTGGTCAAGATGATGGTGTTGATAATGGAAGTGAGAAAGTCTGGGCCCAAGGAAGCGTTATACAAGAAGCTTGAGATATTTAGTCAATTTGAACTGAAGATCAGAGGAAAATCAGATTGCTGTTAACATGAGAGGTTATCTCAGAGAAGACAGACAAGAAGTCTCAGATAAAAAGTTTTCCTGGCCAGTGCAGAGGCTCAGACCTGTAATCTCAGCACTTTGGAAGGCTGAGGCCCATGGATCACTTGAGGTCAGGAGTTTGGAGTTTGAGACCAGACTGGCAAATACGGTGAAACTTCGCATCTACTAAAGATACAAAAATTAGCCAGATGTTGTGGCAGGGGCCTGTAGTCCCAGCTACTGTGGAGGATAGGGCAGGAGAATTGCTTGATGCTAGGAGGCAGAAGTTGCAGTGAGCCAAGATTGTGACAATGTACTCCAGCCTCAGTGACAGGGCAAGACTCCATCTCAAAAAAAAAAAAAAAAAAAAAAGTTTTCCTTTATCTTCTGGCTGATGCTTAAAACATGACCATAAAAGACCTGATCCTTCATTTACAAAGAATTTTGTTAACATTTTGATGTATTTGAAAAGGTAGCAGAGTGTGTCATTGCGTGTCAATGATGGTCCACTATGGAGAATGAAGCCCCAAACAACAGGGAGAGAAAAATGATCCACCAAGGATGGCTGTACAGGTGGGGCTGGGGAGGAAATTGCAGGGGATGAGCAGAGGTGGCCTACCAGAAAGGAAAGGCTTCCAGTCATAAAGGACTGTTTCAGAGTTTGTCCTAAAGCTGGAGCTGAAACATTTAGTCTGAAGTCTTCAGTATAGTACCTATCAATTCAGTTGTATCCAAAGAGAAAAAGTGTCATCACTCAAGGTACCAGGGTCTGGGTGCTGGGGAGGTTTAGAAGAGGATGAAAACTCAGTGATCTATGAATAAACACAGAAACATTTAAAAAAAATTAAACAGCCAGGCATGGTGGCTCATGCCTGTAATCCCAGCACTTTGAAAGGCCAAGGCGGACAGATCACCTGAGGTCAGGAGTTCAAGACCAGCCTGACCAACATGGTAAAACCCCGTCTCTACTAAAAATACAAAAATTAGCGGGGGCCTAGTGGCATAGGGGCACCTGTAGGTGGGATTATTTTCTGAGGCACAAGAATTGCTTGAACCCAGGCGGCGGAGGTTGGAGTGAGCCAAGATCATGACAGACTGAGACTCTGTCAAAAAATAAAAATAAAAATATTCCAGCTCATGGAAAATTTCAGATTGACTGCATATATATGTATATGCAGACAAATTTAGACCATCATATTCAGATTAATTATACACCCCCACACACATACACACACACACACAGAGAGAGAGAGAGAGAGAGAGAGAGAGAGAGAGAGAGAGGAGAGAGACAGGTGAATTTAGGATTCTAAATCACGGTAATTGGCTAATAATGTCAGTAATAATAGACTTAAATTGAAAGTTAGGGACTCCACTCCAGCAACAATAAAAGGCATTAAAGGCCCACATTTAAACCAGCAAAGATCTCACTTTGATAGAATGAACTAGGTGTGGTCTTGCCCCCAGGCAGTGAAAGGGACTCAGGTACCTACCTGTAAGGATAGCTCTGATGCTTGTCTCTGCAATGCAGGCATGTTTGAAGTATTAATAAGATGGTGTCTGCAGGGAATTTTAACTTTGAAGAAAGGCCAAAAACAACCTCTGTGCTGTGTTATTATCATCCTGTGAATCACTCAACAGAATTATAACTGGTCCTGCTATGGTGAGATTCTGGAACCTCCACCACAACATCGAAATCCTGGACTTGACTTCGGTTGGCTGAAGTTACTCTTTCATCAGAGCTCTCAGCCATTTTTCTAGTGTCCATCAAAGGTGATTGTTTCACCAATGGCAAACTTTCACAATCTCTGCTTGCTTCCCTCCCCAACTGGCCTTGAGGGTAGAGAAGAATTGGAAATAGACAGTGAAACCCTTCCCAAAGAAGAGGGAACCTTCTGAATGTAACTAATCACACCATAGCAGCCAAGTGGCTGGAAGCACCAAGAAAATTACAGGAAAGCATATAGGGCACGGAAGGTCAACTGGCAAACGTGCCTGGCAGACATGGTTTTGCAATCAAGCTAAAACAAGCTGCAGCTCTCCATTTAAACTAAGATTTTGCTAAGTGTCCAACAAACTCACTTAGTGCGACTAGGAGATAGCTAGCTCCCAACTTCTTAGGAATCTTTCCCTCCATTCCCCTCAAAAATATAGAGGTTCTTATAAAAATTAAATATATTAACTCAAATATATGTTGTATATGGTCAAAATGTAAGAATTCAACATGCATTTATTCACATAAGTTTTTATTCATTCAAAAGACACATTACTGTGGACCTATATTATGCTAGACTCTGAATTAGGTATTGGAGATGCAGGAATGTATACGATCCTACTCTCATGATGTTCAGTCTAATAGCAGAGACATAAGTAAACAGGTAAGGATAAAGCAGAATAGTCTTGGCAATGATTGGGCATGTTCAGGACCCATTGGGATGACAAAGGAAAGGCACTCAGACCTGTGGCTGTCTAGTATATAGGCATGTTTGTATGTATATATGTATGAACAGGCTGTAGGACTGTGGAGGAGGGCAATTCAAAGAAGGCTTCTCAGATCTGGCAATTCTTTATCTGTGCTGTGGAAAGTGAACAGAATTTATCCAGTCGAGGGGGCCTGATGGACAAGGTTGGTCCACTGAAGGTATACAGGGCCAGTGGTGTAAGCAAACAGTTTCAGGACCCTACAACTGGTTCCGAATGAACAGAACATTCAGTGTATGTGGGCAGATTGGGAGATAAAAGTAAAAGAGAAAGTAAAGAGCATATAAAGTGTTTTGCATGCAAAGCTAGGGTTCTGGGTTTCATCCTGGTAGTGATAAGGGCTTTTACATCATTTAAATATTATTCTGTTGACACAAAGACAAGTTGGAAATTGTCCCTGGAGGCAGTAACCAATTAGGGGGCTACAATCTTAATATTGTTCATCCAGAGGCAAAGAGAAAGATGCCCAAATGGGAGCAATCATAGTGGGACTGGTAGCGAGAAGGAAGAGTTGAGAAATATATAGAAAATTATTTACATAGACAATATCAGAGAGCTGTTAAAAAAAGAGGGGTCTAAAATGACTATTATATTGCGGCTTTGGATAATAGTTAACATGTTGCCTTTATCTGAAATGCTAGAAATAATAAAGAATAAAATTTGGAGTCTGAAAATAATAAAGTGGAAATGAAGAGTTAGTGAATGCATAGGATACAAGGGAGTTGAGATTTCTGTGCCGTAGAGGTATACTGGGGGATCACCAGTATCAAGTACACTTAAAACCATGTTTGTTCATAAGGCTAACAAAGAGGAATATATAGAATGAGAAGAGAAAAGGGCTAAAAGGGAAACTATTGAGAACATCAAATGTAGTAAGTAAAGACGGAGGAGTATATGATGCACATTAAGAGGCAAAGTCCAACAGGCAGAAGGAAAACCACTCTTCCTTCGAAGAGTGGAGTAGCACTCTTGCAAGCCAAGAGAGCAGTTTCATGGAGGAAGTAGTAAACAATGCACCCTGTTGCCAAGGAGTCAAACAAGACCTTGAAAGAAAAATGTTCTTTGGACAACGTAGAGGCCCTTGGGGACCCTCCCCAGAGCAGTGTCATGAAAGTGGCAGTATAGATACGGTGGAGAAATAAAGGAAGGTAGCTGTAGATGCCTGCAGAAAGCTCCTAATTGTGACTCTACCTACTTATCATACACACATACTTGACTGTACATAAACATTTCATTGTAATGCAAATGAGAACAGTTATTATTGTTGTATTGACGCAGGAATTTTGATAAATAAGATGTAGGAAACCATGTCTCAGATTGCTTCTACCTTGTGGTCTTCATGCCTTTGGGTAATTTCCTCCATGTGAGTGTGGCTGGAATTAGTGACTGGCTCCTCATCAGCAGAATGCTACAAAGGTGACGGGATGTTACTTTTGAGATTTCGTAAATCTCAGAAGAACATGGCTTTCATCTTGAGGGCATTCTCTCTCTCTCTCTCTGCTCCAGCTTTGGGGAAACAAGCTCTCATGTCATAAAGAGCCCTGTGAACAGGCTTGTATGGCAAGGAACTGGTGTCTATAGCCAATAACCAGGAAGAGCCTGAGGCCTGCCAACAGCCTCATAACTGAGTCTGGATATGGATCAGAGTGCTGCCAACAGTCATGTGAATGAGCTTGGAAATTGATTCTCCCCTAGCTGAACCTTGAGATGACAGCAGCCTCGGACAACTCCTCAACTGCAGCTTTGTGAGGGACTCTGAACCAAAGACACTCAATGAGCTAAGCTACGTCTGGATTCCTGACGCCCAGAAATGCTGAGATTGAAAATGTTTGTTGCTTTAAATCACCAAGCTTTGGTGTAATTTGTTACACAGCAATAAGTAACTAATACATAGGATAAACATCAGGTGTTTATGTTCATCAAAATAAATTTTCCTATTGCCTCCAGCTATAATCTCAGTCATGAACGATTATATTGTAACAATAGAACTTTTTAGGGACACAGCTTACCTCATCATTTTTTAAATACAAAGTAACAAAAGTCTCCTGCTTAGCCAAAAACCAACAGCAATTACAGAGTTTTTAGTATTTCTTAACACTGCTGTCATGCATGTGCTCAATTCATATTTGAAGGCTAGAAACCCAAAAGAGGTCATCATGGTTCATTCGTTCCCTGCCAGCCTACAGAACAGAACCCAGCCATTATTTCATTGCCTTCCTAATGATTAGTTCTTCACATCTGTCTTTCCTACCCTCTACTTTCCTCAGCTGGCATCTTGTGCTTTCTGTTTACTAGACTCAGAAATGCCATGTCTCCTAATCCTCCAATCCTCATGTATAATCCTGTGCTCAACTCAAATGTTTCTTGATTGTATTGGATGTTATCACATCCTATTGACTGCCTGGAGTTTGCTGTTATCTCCAGAGGGTGTTCATCCTTTTGTAATTAACAGCTTATTTGATTCAATGGTAACAGAGGTCAGGCTGTGTGTATTTTACCATTCTGAGTTTGCAGGGGTATTTGCCCTCCCCTTTGATATCTTTATTTTAATTACTTCTGAGATTTGTGTCTGTATCCGTAGGATGTGGAGTGTCAGTTATTTTAAATATTTCTTTTCTTTTTAATATAGTTTGTGAATACTTCATTCACTCCGGAAAGATGCCCTGCCAGGTTTATCAAACATTGGTTTCTTTCTTATTTCTATTTTTATTTATTAATTTTGTTCAGCTCCATTTTCCTCTATCCTTAACAACCAAATTTCAGTTTGCATATTTTGATGCAGACATCACATAAGACTAGCTGAATCTCTCCCAGGAAGAAGTTAAAATAAATACCGGGAGGTCAAATATATTTATTTGTGTACTATTGTTTCTGCATGTTCTGGAGCATAAAATGCAATGTGAATAAATGTGATTGGCTTTTATAATACTTACCAAAACTGTCTGTAACTACATAAAGAATCTTGTAGGTCAGTAAACAGGAAAGACTTCCTTTTAGTACAAATGATAAAGGTTATTTGAAAGTATAAAAAGAAGAAACAATGGTTCCATGTTACCTGTTGCTGCTATCAGTCATTTGGCTTAACATCATATTCTTCATTAAAAGTTTGCAAGAAAGCAATGCTAATATCCATGTAAAATATATACTACAGAAACAATTGCAGCCATCCAATAAACAAAATAATCTCACCCTTTATCCCAAAGACAGCAAAATTAAATATGCTTCTAGTTTATTACAGTAAGTAGTGTCACATTTTGTCTTCAATAAATTTAGGGTTTGTGTTTGGTAAGGAACAACCTGGTCCTTCAAAGATGGGTATACAGATTTGCAAATGGGCATATTTAATTCATAAAATTAAATATGCCCATTTGCAAATCTATATACCCATCTTTGATCAATTCATGTGATTATCCCAGAACATTAGGCAGGACTTATCAATTGACTAAGGCATAGAAACTTAAAAGCAGTGGCCAGTCATGGTGGCTCATACCTGTAAACCCAGAACTTTGGGAGGCCAAGGTGGGCAGATCATGAGGTCAGGAATTTGAGACCAGCCTGGCCAACATGGTGAAACCCCGTCTATACTAAAAATACAAAAGTTAGCTGGGCATAGTGGCAGGTGCCTCTAATCCCAGCTACTCGGGCGGCTGAAGCAGAAGAATTGTTTGAAACCGGGAGGCGGAGGTTGCAATGAGCTGAGATAGCACCATTGCATTCTAGCCTGGGCAACATGGTAAGACTCTGTCTCAAAAAAAGAGAAACTTAAAAGTGGTGATGGGGAAACCTAACCAGTTAAATAACCTAAAAGAAAAAAGTCTAAATGTCCAATGTCAGAGAAGTCCACAGTCATGATTCCAGGTAGTCAGGCAAGTAATGAAAAGTTGGCTACATAGCCCATAAGACAGACGAATATACAGATATGCTGACTCAGTTTCCCCAAGATACCTGAGATGAAGACAGCACAATGACATCTAATTCATATATTCTCATGTAGTAACTTTCTAGGCAGCTGTAGCATTCTCCAGAGGGCCACCTAACTGACTCCTTCTTCTAAAATACTAACTAGATAATAGCAGACACATTTTTATATTCAAATTATGCCATTAGTAATATAAATGAACTGTATTTCCTTATTCCATTAGTTCCCTGGATGTTGCTAACATTTTAAGGCAGCCAAATTATAAGAAAAAGCAATTAAAATGTCTTTTAATTAAATAGTATGATACTGGTGCATCAAAATAATGGAACACATTAGAAAATTCAGATATAGACTGAAGTTTAAAAGGAATTTAGTATATGATAAAGGAGACAAATTAAGGAAGAGATGAAACTGTTTTTGTAGAGACAGAGTCTCAGTCTGTCACCCAGACTGGAAGAATTCAGTGACATGAACATGGCTTCCTGCAGCCTAGACCTCCCCTCCTGAGCTCAAGTGATCCACCCGCCTCAGCCTCCCACGCAGCTAGGACCACAGATGCACACAAGCATACCCAGCTAATATTTTAATTTTTTGTAGAGACGAGGTCTTCCTGTGTTGTCAGTGATGATCTTGAACTCCTGGGCTCAAGTAATCCTCCATTTTAAAAAATAGTTTTGCAAAAAATGAGAAAAATGATGAGTCTCTATGAAGTATTTTCAGATATTATATTAATGGAGAATATCATATCTCACTTCAAGCTACTTGAAATTTCAGATCGTTTCAAAGGAAGAACATTCGAGGGCAGCTAGGTCAAAGCTTTCTTTAATAGACTAGAAAGCAAAGAGAAAGTGACTTGTCCAAAATAACACAGCAGTGTTGATAAGTCTAGAGTCCCACTCTAGACTCATGTTGTGGGATGCAGAGATCACAACCCTGGGGGGCTTTCTTCTGAGCCACACTGTTTTCAATGACAGTTACATATCAGGAACTGCTAGGTTTTCTCATTTGGCTACATAAAAAGGAAAGAGGAGAAAATATCTAGATTCACATTTCCCAAAATGAATTCCTCCAAGTACCAATCTCACTTTGGTAAAAACAAACAAGAAAACAAAACAAGACTTTCATGGTTAAATATGTTGGAACAAATGCTACATTCCTTTCCCAAAGGGTCAGTACACATAAAAACTCTCAGAAGTCCTGCAATAATGAAGTTGGCTTAACTTTATTTAATGTAGCGTTTCCCCATTCCAAAGATCTCTTTTTATGTAACAACTATGAATGCTGCAGAAAGAGCGCACTATAGGCAACTGTTCTGGATTTAGGCTACAGAAAAATAATTGCTGGAAATAGACGAAGAAAGAAAGTAGGAGTGGGCAGGAGGTTAATATCCTGCTCTTCTTTCCAAACTCTTTGAATAATTGCTTCAATTCTCCATTTTACTTGGTAGATCCAGGCCTATAATGAAGCGTGTTCTTGTGCCCTTTCGCAGGATGGGGCTGAGTAACAGGCCTGCCACCTACAGTCTGGGACATGCTCACGTTCTGAACTGAGCCGCCATGGACAGGGAGTGTGTTGGCATCCCCAACCCTCCAAGCATGGGATGTGGAGTCAGTCACATTGACACAGATTCCCGTGAGCCATAGCTTGCCATGACTCCTCACTATGTTGACAGAGCTCTTCAAGGGTCTTTACCTCCATTTGAGGTATGGTATGAATTTTATCCAGAATCCCACATGTGCAGGAACCTCTGTTTCAAGGACGGCAACCTCCTACCAGATTCTTTTCACATGCCTAACTTACCTTTAGACATTGGCTAGGGTCTAAATATGAACAAATAACTATCATTAGAACTTATGCTTATTGAGCATTTGCTATATGCCAGACATGGTTCCAAGTGATTTACATAATAAAGCAAATTGCATGCTTTCAATACATACTTTGTGCCAGGTACTGAGCTAAGTAATATAACCAAAATAGAAATGGCTCTTGCTCTCATGGAGCATAAAACATAAGGGGATAAAAAGATGTTATTCAAATAATTATACACATACAAAATTATAGCACAAATGAAGAAATCATCAGAGATAAGTGATATGAAGAAAAAAATACAGGGCCCTGTAAAATTTTATTAGGCATCTGAACGAGTTAGGAGGACAGAGATGAGTACTTTGACGGAAAGATCAAGTTTGAATTGAAATTTAAACAATGGTGAGCAGCGAAGATAGTATAAGCAAAGGTCCAAGGTGGCTATAGACATGGCACATCCTGGGGAGCGAAAAAGAAGCCGTTTGGGCTAGAGCTCAAAGAAGGGAAATATGACTTCAAAGAAGATCAGAGAGATAGGGTCATGTGTTACAGGGATTTCAAGGCCACGCTTAGGATTTTATGTTGTAAGCAATTGGAAGTCACTGCCAAGATAACGACACAGATCTTGAAAAATATCACTCCTCTGTAGCATGAAAAACTAATTGGAAGAGGATGGGAGGAGATGAAGGAAGATTATTAGAAAACTACTGCATGGTCACACGACACTGATGCTAGCTTAGGCTAAGTGGAAACTAAGACATACATGTATTCAAGGGATGTTTAGGAGGCAAGATCAACAGAACTCAGTAATGGATGGGATACGGAGAGTGAAGGAAGAGAATATCCCAAGGATGACTCTTATGTCTGTGGCCTGTGTGCTTGGGTGGATGAGATGTCTCTCATTGAGTACAGTAGTCAGACTATGAAGTACTAGTTGCTGGAAAGAGAATCTCAGGGACTTAACCAAGCAAAGTTTTATTTCTCATTCACAATACATTAGGGCATTCATTAGGTGGTTATTCATGAATGCCAGATCCTTGTATCTTCTGGGGTCTTGAGAGACTCCTACACTGATCTTTTGCTTTTAGTGAGCCAACAAGTGAAGATCACATGGGAAGTTTTAAGCCCAATAAGGAGTTGGCATACTTCTGTTCACACCCTGTTCACCATTAATATGTCTCAAGAGAGAAGGGAAATAAAGTCTTCCTCTGTGTCCTGGCAATGGTGAGCTTCTAGCCAATCTGCTCCACTGAGATTGAAAACAGTGGAGGTGGATCAGATTTGGTAAGGATGGTAGACATTAAGCCTGTTACCAATATTCTGGTTTTTCTCCCTGTGAGCACCTGGTGGAACTGTATTTGTCTGATCATTTGAATTTAGCATGGCACGGTTGGGCCAATGGCATGAGCATAGCAGTAACATGTGTTATTCATGGGATGAAGGTGCTTAAGAACCCATGTATGGCCTTCTCCTGCCACGTCAACCAGTGATGTTCCTGATGATGGAGGCTCTGTCATTCACGGTCCTTAAGTGAGGATACCCTGGAGCAGAGCCCTCCACCTGTCTAAGATGGGCAGATAGCACAAAAGAGAAATAAGCTTTCATGATTTTAAGCACTGAGATTTTATGGTTGATCACAGTTGTGACATTACCTAGTGTATCCTTACTAAGAAGTGGTAAGATTATGAGTTGTTTTTTATTTTAATATGAAAATGGTGAGGTACCTTTTAAAAAATCAAAGACAGGATTTTGAGAAGATCATTAGATATATGAGTCTAAAACTCACATGTCTGGGTTTAAGGTATACATCTGTGTGTCATCAACATATCACTTAATGCTCATGACAATTTTATAAGGTAAGTATTGTTATTATTATTTTATGTATTAAAGAACCAAGGCTTGGATTATTGTCTAAATTCATTCTTGCCTAACAACTAAGGGGCTGAGCCAGGACTGCCTTTCAAATTATAGTGATTTAGGTACACGTGGTCATTTGATTTCCTTTCTCTGAAGCTTGAAATTTTGGTGCACTCTCATGAAATAGTTTCTTATACAGACCTGGCTGCCCTCATTCCTATAGTATCCTTTCTGGACATAATCCAGAGGGTGGTTGATGGAAAGCTGACTATTCAGCATGTAATCCACATAGTATTTGTGTTATAGAAAACATGTTAACAGGATAGGTGAGGAGAAGATGGGTAGAAGGCCAGTGAACAACAGGTACCCGGTAGGAACTCTATGTGAGAGTTTACAAATGGGCTAGATCATAACTTGAAGAGTACAAAAGTGAACGGCCATTCCATAAAGAACCACAAACTCTCCTCCAGGGGTTTTAACTACTGTTGTAAATGTGTGTGTTTTTTTTCCTTTTCTTTTTTTCTGTGCAGTGTATTAGGTCAGGTCCACGAATGGCTAGAATCTTTTTCTAAGTTGAGGTGCTGATTAAATTGTCTGTGAGAGGTTCATAGTCAACAGTTAAATTGAGGTAGGATTAACCTTGTCTTTGTCAGAGCAAAGTAATTCTAAAGTCATTGTACAGGGATGAGACTCTTATCTCCTGGGTAATAAGTCAGCCCTCTTTCTCTGTCCAAACTGCCTATAGCTACCCCTTGCTACGTTGATTACCTTTAAATGATAACATCCTTTTAACTGATTACTGAAGCAATGGATGAATCAAGTGACCTGGACAGATCTCAAAAATGGGAGACCACAGGCAAAGGAAACTATGTTTTTTTACAGCTTATGGTTGGAGAGGTCAAAGGAAATGTGATGTATTACTTTAGATTTTATCATCTGCAGGACCATATGGATACTTGCAAGTATTTTAATACTTCATTCAATATTCAGTGAGAGATACTATAGGCAGGCTTTGTTCTAGGTGCTTGGTTGGGGTATATCAGTGAACAAAATAGACAAAAAATCCCTGTTCTTGTAGAATGCCTATTCTAGTGAGAAGAGACAGGCAATAAACAGTAGACTCGTGGTATGTTGGAAATGATTACTGCAGTTTAAAAAAAATAGAGTAAGGGGCTAAGGCTGGAGCTAGTGGTGGGGCTCAAAGAAGGAAGAAGAACGTAAGGAAAAGAATCAGTCAAGTGGACATCTGTAGGAAGAGTGCTATAGGTATAGAGAACAACCAGATCAGAGGAAGGGGTGGTCCTGACAAAGTTGAAGAACACACTCTACTCGACTTCAAGACTTAGTATAAAGCTACGATAATCCAGACAGTGTGATTGGTAAAAGAACAGAAAAATAGATCAATAAAACAGAACTGAGAGCTGAGAAATAGATACACAAAAATTTAGTCACCTGATCTTTGGCAAAGAAGAAAAGCAATACAATAGGAAAAAAAAATAGTTTTTTCAACAAATAATCCTAGAGCATTTGGACATCCACATGTCAAAAGAGCATCTACACACATATTTTACCCCCACCTGTCACAAAAATTAGCTCAAAAATGGATCATAGACCTAAATGTAAAATGCAAAGCTATAAAACTTCTAGATGATAACATAAGAGAAAATCTAGATGATGAGTTTAGTGATGATGTTTTAGATACATACAACACTAATGGCACAATACATGAGGCATAATTGACAAGTTAGAATTTATTAGAATTTAAAACTTCTGCTCTATGAAAATAAAAGTCAAGAGAATGAGAAGACAAGCCTTAGACTCGGAGGAAACACTTGCAAAAGCTTCACGTAAGTTTCTATTGCCACAGCTAGACAATATGAAAACAAGGGTAGACACAGAGAGACCAGTTAGGAAGTTACCATGTAATTCAAGAAAGAAATGCTGATGGCTTGCAGTAGTTATAGTAACAATGAAGAAGAGAGGTGAGTGGATTTTATATGTAAGTGTGTAGACACAGCCAAAGGCTTGAATGTGAGGTGTGAAAGAAAGGGAAACATCAAGGAAGACTTCCCAATTTATTTTGTCTTTATCATATGCTAAACCTTTTTAAAACATGGTGCTTGGAAAAGCATATGAGCTGTGGAATCAGGAATGTCTGAATGCATTCATATTATCTCACTCACCAGTTACATTGCCTGTCTTGAGTCCCAATTACCTCATCTGACATGATATGAGAACACCAGTGTCTCAAGGGTCATGAGCGTCAAACAAGAAAACTATATAACGCACCTAGCTTCATGAACACATTGCCATAAAAAGTGAACAAGAGTTCGATTCCTTTGACTTTTTACTATTTTCTAAACCCGATAACAATGGGCCCATTTTAGAGGTGTTCTGTAATTAAATCAAGTTTCCATCCAGTTTTTGGATTTTCAATATTGTAAGTTTTCCTAATTGACATTTCAGTTTACTGTGTTCGGTAGAATAGAAAGAGGGGTTCAGAAGAATTCAGGGCTCCTAGGATGTGAAGCAGAAGTCACAGTCTGACTCCTAGAACTACACACTGTTAGAAATTTGAATTATCTCATTTCATTCTTTCTCTAACATTAGAGAGCCCTACAGGGGATTGTGTTGTGGAGAACACCCTCACTTTCTTAACAAAGGGGCTTTGGGGAACATTTCCATTTTTCTAAATCTTTTCCAAACAGCAGTGTGAAAAAGACAAGTTTGTAAATTCAGGTTTTGGGGCATTATCATAAGTTATAAAGCTGATAGAAAGAGATTAAAAACAAACAGAGGAGAAACATATATGTTTCATTAATGTAGGTCAAGGCTGTGAGAACATACCTGAACAAATATGCTACACTGAGCAGAAGACACCATAGCACTTTTAGGAAAGAGGACACTTCCTCAACCACGAAGTTCCTGTAGAGACGCCTCCTTGCCCTGGATTGACGTAAAGATTCCGACACGTTCTTCAAGTAGCTCCTGTTTACTGTTGACCTAGGTGGTCTTAATCTCTTCTACACTTTATCAATTGTTTTGAATACTTCAGGCATGTGTCTTCTTACTAACCAGTTACAAGTAAGAGGTAAAAATCATAAGAAATTCCTATCTTCTGAGAGATTGGCTAGGTCAAAGTTTAGTTTTTCAAGCATTCTGCCACACTAGCCTGCCTCAGACCTAACCTAAGATCTTCTCCTACAGATCCCCAAAGTAGAAAGACTGAATTATAAAAATGACCTCAACATGCATTTACTAGGAATGAAATACAGAAGGTTCACAGTTTTTTCTTTCTTAATTTTCTTCACAGGTTTCTTACGACACCTTATCTACCAACATGTGTACATAAGGACAAGAAATCAAGCCGTAGGGCTATGTTTGAGGTTTGATTTGTTCTATAAGACTCCTCTCTGCAGCTTTCACAGCTTTGGGTTGATTGTGTCTAGTGTGTGCAGGAGATATACTCTATGGGTGGGGAGGGCTCCATGCAGCCACCTACCTGTTCTGTAGGTTGGAGACAGAGAGCCCTGGAGCTTGAAAAGAACTGTAAGAATTTTACCTACAGGAGAGTCACAGGGCTGTTCAGAAATTGATGAGATTAAAGAAAGACCTGAAAAGGCAAAGGAAGAAACATTTTTGGTCCCAGGGGAAAATAATACCTCTTTAACATGTGCAGTGGCATTCCTGGAATGGATTTTTAATCAATAAGAGTTCTCATTTAGTGCAAGAGCCAGCCAATGAATAGACTAACACTACTGACTGACACTATGGCCCATTCGTCGGCTTAATTTGTCTAAAATTTTCAGCTGCCAGCAAAGGATTAACATTGATTTTCAGGCTGTCTTCGTTAAATACCTGCTAGAGAGTACCACTCTCCTTGCCTACTCTTACCCCAATTGTCACTAGTATTAAAATGAAACCTACCTATTATTAAATCAATCATGCCTGGCAAAACTATTCAAAAAGAAGGGGAGCATTCATCATCTTTACTGTCAACATCAAGCCTGATTTTTTTCTTTTAGTTGGTCAACCAGGAATTAGTGGCACAATTAATTACAAATTCTTTACATAACTAATGTAAAAACTGAAAGTAAATGTGTGTGGGAAGACAGTGAGTACAGTTCCTTTCCACCCCCCAGCCGCCACCCACCCCTGTATTAGTGGGTTCCACATCCTCAGGTTCAACTAACCTCAGATGGAAAATATTTGAAAAAAAAATAACAACAAAACAAAATATAAAATTTTGAAACCCAATAACAACTATTTACATGGCATTCACATTGTATTAAGTATTCTAACCTATTTGCATAGGTTATATGCAAATACTATGCCATGATATATAAGGAACTTGAGTATCCACAGATCTTGGTATGTGCGGGGTTACTGGAACCAGTCCCCTGCACATACTGAGGGATGATTGCATAAGCAGAGGTCAACTCTGTCTTTTCTTTTGAGATGGAGTCTTGCTCTGTCGCCCCCAAGCTGGAGTACAGTGGCACAATCTTGGCTCACTGCAACCTCCATCTCCTGAGTTCAAGTGATTCTCATGCTTCAGCCTCCCCAAGTGGCTGGGATTACAGGCATGCACTACCACGCCCAACTAATTTTTGTATTTTTTAGTAGAGGTGGGTTTTTATCATGTTGCTCAGGCCGGTCTCGAACTCCTGACCTCAAGTAATCAGCCTGCCTCGGCCTCCCAAAGTGCTGGGATTACAGACGTGAGCCACCGCATCCAGCAACTCTATTACTCTGATAGATGCATGAGCATGTATTTATCTTGGGTTGCTCTCAGCTCAAGCCAGGAGATTTGGCTGACATGATATTTGACTAGGAGACCCAGCTTTTTCACCTGAGCTCCACAAACAGAATGTGTGAGCCTGAGCATAATGCTTTAGGCAAACTTATGACCCTTTTCAGCTTACTTTCTATGTTTTTGCTATATCCCTTTCAATCCCCAAAACATGTCTGCCTTGGTATTTCTCATCTCCACATCCTTCCTCTGGTCGTCCTCCTAGAACAACCCAGTCTTGTGCGTCTGGTAAAATTCCTGCTCATCCTCCAAGATGAACCCTTAGTTCCTCTGCCAAGCAGCCCCAAGCCAACCTGGGCAAGCTGGTGCCCACTTGAAGGTGCCCTCAGTGTCCCTTGTTCAATTCTCACCATATTGAATCACCCCCATAAAAGGCTGTGAACGCTCTGAGGATGGAAACTGTCTTCCTTATCATCTTTGAAAGCCCATCAAGGGACTGTTGGAAAAATGGACAGAGAAAGTGCATGATAAATCCATGTGAATGGAGTTCAATATGTATTTTTAAAAGAGTTATTATTTCAAACAACAATTAAAACACAACATGTTTTTCTTCTGACTTTCCCCAGTTTGGGCTTTATTTTCTGGGAGTGTCCTAATAGCTACTTGAGGGAATGTGGGAACTAGGCAGGCCAGTCTACTCCTTCCTCCATGAGAGTAATTGTAAATGAGGTAGAGAAAACAAAGACTCTAGGAACATAGTAGCACTTTTCTAACCTACACAGTCACTCTACAGAAATAGAGTGTATCTGCAAAGAAACTAAGCAAAATTCTGTCTCAAAACACATTTACCATTAATTTTTGTGGTCAAATTAGAGGTATGTTCTTCTGGGACAAAAATCAGGTGTACCTATTAAAAACAATCATACAAAATCTTGCCGTCATCTTATTACCAATCATAGATAAATATTATGTTCATATGAGATTAACATTTTAAATATACCAGTGTGTTTTAGCTGACAATGAGGACAACATCCAAATTGGTTTTTAGGTGTAAATTCAAAGGAGCAAGGCAGATATTGGTTTAGTGTAATAAACTGAAGTCTGAAAAGTGACCAGCAATGTTAGCTTGCCTCAACTCAGCCTCTGGCTGGAGATGCCATCTGGGTTGCACATATTTCCCCAAATCTTAGGGTTCCCTGTGAATCTTCTTGGTTGGCAACCTCCTTAGCTCTCCTTTCTCTACCAGAGTATGCATTGGAATGTATTGATTTTAAGACCTACCTGAGATGTTTTACTAAAATAGAAAAGCATAATAAGCAGATGCTTAAAAATAGGAAAAATGGAAGCTCCCCAAAAGTCTACTCCTGTAAGTCATGACCAGGTATGTTGTGCCTTTGCCCCTAAAGGTAAATTTCTCATTTATCCTCATAACATAGTTTCCATTCTTGTAACTTTTGACCCCAAATCGGATTAGCTGTTGTGAGAGTAAATATAAAAGTTGTAATTCATAATTAATTCACCCCGTGTTTCATCCACTTACCCAAAACCAAAAAAGAACAATCATTGAGCTTCCACCATTCATATGTAACTGTGGTGGAAAGAGACATGAAAAAACATAATGTCTAACCTCAAGGAGTTTACATACTACTCAGAGAGATAAATACCATAAGCAAATAATTATACTATACCATAAGGCTACACAAGATAAACCTATACCAAAATCATAAGTATAATAATAATTAATAACATTTAATTTTCAAAATGAACATTTATTAAAGCTATTATCTTTCCCATTTAACAGACAAGGACATTGAGGCTCAGAAAGGTGAGATGACTTGCTCAAGATCACACCGGGCTGAAGCTGAAACTTTAATCTAGAATCCAGTTCCAGAATCTGTGCTTGTAAATTGTGCCGTGCTATATTTGTTTTATGAATAGAGGGGTCAATTCCTGCTCGAATAGTCAAGGAAGGCATGATGGAAAAGTTAGGTATGAGTTGCTGGTTAAGATATGGTCTGTCTCAACAATTTCTCAACAGGTGGAATAGAATGAGCAAAGGTTTAGAGGCCAATATGCCACCTAGTGCTCCAGGAAGAGTGATTTGTCTGGTTTGGCTGGTGTGTAAAATACATGTGGGAAGGTAGCAGAAATATAATATCTGAAAGGTAGATTAGACTCAGATTTTAATAGGATTCCAAAAACTAAAAATTCTGGGGTTGTTTTTCTTAGCATTGGGAAGCTATTATATTATTTTTTCCTCTCTGCTGTCCCAAAGACATTCTTTCTGAGTTAAAAATTCATGGGCAAAAAACAGGATAAAATGGGTGAATTAAATACCATAAGAAAGAGTGTGTAATCACACTGTTGATATAGCCCACTGCTAGCTAGCATAATTAATTTGCAACTCTAGTTCTTAAAATGACTTGCTTAGCAGATATGGCACTTCCATATTTACCCTTTGCTATCTTTCCAATTGCTATAGTTACCAATTATCCAAAGTGAGTGGTGAAGTTTCATTCCAAATTTAGCACGTAAGAGAGTAAGTAAATAAATTAAGGTAGCTTGAGGAAAGTGTGAACAACCTATCAGGATGTGTAGGGGGAGGGGGTTTGGGGTGCGTGTGTGTTTGATTGAGTGGACAGAATGTAAACAGATAAGTGCTTTCTATGAAGCATCATTGTGTGTTAGTTTGGCTCTGCCAAGAAGCAGATATGAAGGCAGGGTTAAGTGAGCAAGAGATTTGTTGAGAGAGAGAATAACAGGAGATGGAGAGAGGGAGGAAAAGGAGGTAGAGCCATCAGTGAGACAATGATGCAGGTCTGACACCTATGAAAGGAGAGAGGGAAGGAAGGAAGATAGAGTAGGAAGAGTCAGGGACTACAATGGAGTTAGTTTTGAGAGTAATTCAGCCATGTCAGTGAGAAGTCCCTGAGCCCAAGTTGCTATGAGCTCTGCATCTCTGTGGAATTGACCTGCCCTGGTACTCACTCCGTGTCTAGGGATTGGCTAGGAGTAGCCTGTGAGAAGAATGGCTTTGGTACAAATGCGATAGTGGATCCAGAGGGGCTGTCAGTCAATCATGCTCTGTGATTTAAGTGGTATATTTTCGTGGCTACCAAAAGGAGCAATTTTCAAAAATCAGCATTTTGTGTTCTTATTTGCCTCTCAAAATTATGTTGAATATAACTAGAAACAAGTTTATGGTATTTATTAATCATATCAGTTATATAAGAAATTTGTTGTGTTTCTATATTATCATACACAATTAAATATTTATATAACATAAAAATAAGTTTAATATGCAATATTATTTTTTCCCATTTGCTTTTAGGAGCATCATAAAACCCAAAGACAACTGTTCTAATCATATTTTTACTTCAACACATCTATAGGAAAGAAAGCCTTCCTATCACTAATAATGACTTCTCTGGCAGCAAGCCTCAGTTCTTGCAGTAGGAATACCACTTGAATATTATACTGGTATTTCCAAATTGGGACATGTGGAGTAATCTGAAGTCTACCATCCATCACCACCACCACCAAACCGAATGTATGAGTTGCCTATTCCTTCCCAGGATAGCATACTGCATTCTGAGGATCACTGTTCATGAAAGTGGTTTTCAAACTTGAGTGTGCATAAAAAGAAGAGGGAAGAGGCTTGTTAAATACAACTCTATTTTGGCAGGTCTGGGGGACTTACTACTAAAGAGAATTTTTTTTTAGGAAGCATCCTAGATGATTCCATATCAGAGCTATTGCTGACTATACCTAATCGGTAAGAAGCCAGTAGTCATCTAGACCCAATGGAGCAGTGCAGCAGAATGAGGGAAGCCCAGGGGTCAGAGTGAGGGTATCACTAGCTGGGGAAGAAGCAAGATGGTGAGGCAGAAGGGAATGAGGAAACCCAAACAATGTAGAAATAGATATCATCTATATATCTATATCATTCAATGTATCTATGTATCCTATTACCAACCTCATCAGGAAAATCTATTTCAATTTGAAGAAAGGAAAGGGATGCATCCAAAAAACACTTATTATTGTTATACATCTTAGTATTTTGTTTCCCTAAAGACTGTACTCATGAAATATATACATATATTTTACATTTATACTTATGCATATACATATTTGGATGTAAATACACATTGGTTTCTTAGGCTGTCTTAAGTTTATTTTAAATATAAAGAAACTGGTGCTGATTCTGCACATCATATATATTTGACTACACTTCTATAAAGTAGAAGAGCCATGATTATCGTGCAATAGTATCTGCACAATTAGAATATTAGCAATAGTGCAGTTTTACTTTTGCTTTACAGTTTTCAAACTATAAATCAAATATGAATGCCTGATGGAAAGCCAAGGCTAGCAAATAGATGATAAACCATTTTACCAGGTGAGGCAGAGCTTCATTTTTAATTTTAGTTTCTATTTTATCCCCAAGCAGCTTTTTTGAATACTGATACAGAAAATAATGCCATCTATGTGCTGCATAACAAAAGTGTTGATATGTTTCTGTACCCCTTGGCTTACATCCCTGTTGTCATCACCCAACTGATATCATTGTGACATTTTGACACTGCATTGTGACACAGTGACCTGGTGCCTCCAGGAGCCTAGGAGGACTAGCTGACTAAGGCACATGGTGCATTAGGAAGCAGTGAAGCAGTTCATTACTGCTACAGAGAGAAAGTCTGCTCGGGAGACAAGAATTCTTATCTAAGGCACAAGATACTGTCGATTCTGTTTCCTGTTCTGCTACTGATTTACTATGAGATCTGTAACAAATAATTTCAATTCACTGGTGACTTAGTTTCTCTGTCTGTAAATGGAAATTATCCAACATATATGTTTTTGGTTTTTTTTTTAATCCTAGGGCAGTGATTGCATTTACAACCCATTCTTGCCAAATAGAAATTTGTAAACATACCTCAAGGAGCTAAGTTTAGTGATAATTACACTTGATTGACTTTCAGTACTGTCATAGTTTGAGAACTATTTACTGCCCTGATTTGCTCTTTTCTATGCCCTGTCTTAAAGATCTTGCATGACAGTTGATCCATGAAATCTTCCTTGGTCTTCCCTTAACATTAAAATTTGCCCTTTACTTCCTAATGATAGCAAGTTGTATTTCACTCTACATGGTATTGCACATCCCATTCAGCTCAAAATCCCACCCAATAGACATTCTCACAATATTTAACCTCAATTGTTGCAAAATAATTACTGGTTGGTTCTGACAAGCCGGATTTGTCTTGGAGATCATGCAACAAACTTCAATGGAAGGGTTGCCTTCCAAAGTCATGGCTATTCTTAGGTGTCCACGGGTCCAGCCCATGACCTATTTTGCACACTTGGTTCTTTCCACATGAGAAATACAACCTCAGACCTTCTCAGGCACCTTCATCAGGAGTGTTTTGGAGCTGACAGTCCCTGAAGAAGCAAATGCTATCAAGTGTGATAAAGCCTGGTCGCTAACAGAGTGGCCATCTATTCTGCAGCAAGAGGCAGAGCAGAATCTTGAACCTCTCATTCTCCATATGGTATATCAGAGGCAAGGCAATGAGCTATGGAGGTGACCACAGCAGGAATTCTGTAATCAAGCCACAAGGGGGCAGGGAAACATGCTCACTTGCCACCTCAGCCCAGAGAACTTTGTGTGAGCTGTATTTTGATAGCCTTGTTTGTTTCCTTGGCTGTCTGAAGAGCATACTAATAAGTGTTGTCACAGAAGAAGGGGAAGTTGGGATTAAATACCATGGAAAGTCATTAAAATGAAAGAATGGGATAAGCCTCACAACTATTTCCCAAGCTTAGCTATTTCCTGTTCAAAGGCAAGTTCCCTTTATTTTATAAAAGATGAGTGAAATGAAGGCAGAGCATGCTTTTTCCCTAGGTGCTCTGTATTAGCCAAATCCTGCTAACAGTGAAGAGTTTGATCAGATGAATTACTAGGTGCCTCATAACCCTTTTCTCTTTAATATACAAAACTCATCTAGTTATTTTTAAAGGAGTCCTGTGCATGTTTCTTAGCACACAAAACTCACTACTTCTAACCACAGCAAAAACAAGAAGAAAAAATGCAATTGGATTCTTACAGGAAAACCTGGCAGAGCCCAGCTACCGTGGTTGATGGAGTGACGCTTACTGGGGAAGAGCTTGGCTCTTGACTTCCAATGTCCAAATGAGCTAGGATATGTCATAAGTATCTCACCTTGATACATTTTTTGTTATTTGTGAAAAATTCAATAGGACAAGTTCAGTGCCACTGGTAAAGATTATGAATTCCAGGGTAGAACCATATCCATATCCATTGATTTTTTTTTTTTTTGGTATCTGTTAATTTTTTATGTTTAATTATAAAATAATATAAAATATAATAGAGAACTAATGAACACTCAGAAATTCTTCACCCCAAATGAACAGACAGATATTAACAATTTGCTAGGTGGATTGCTCCAAAGCTGCATTCCCTTAAAAAAAAAAGAAACAATATTTATGGTTACTGCTAAAGTCCCCTACTGTCTCTTTTTCTCTTCTCTTCTTTGCTTTCCAAAGGAAACCAGTCCCCACCTTGGTGAAAATTATTCCTATTCAAGGAAATGTTTGTACATGTGTACAGCAAAAACATGGGTATTCTAGATAGCAGAATGGATAGACTGATTTATTCACAAAAAGGAATACAGTTTAGTAGTCAAATAATTGATAAACCTAAAAAACCACTAAATGGAAAAAAATCACAAAAGGATACAAAAAGTTTATCACATATGTAAATTTTAAAAACACATGACATTAATGTAAATCATTTATGAGTAGTTACATATGTAGCCACCAATGTGGATGTGTTTATTTTTCAGTGCCATGTTTAAGATTCCCTTATTTCATGTATTGCCCTCCACAGCTGTTATGTACTCCGATAGATACTGTGGAGGATGAAGTCTGTGTGACTGGGGATTCCCCACCCCACCTTCTAATGTGGATGTGGACAGGAACATTGCTGCCACAACTTATGGGCAGGCTACTTCCCATATTAGAAAGTGGAAAGTAACATAAAAGATAAAAAATAGTCATTGTAACAGTAAGGTGGCATCTCACAGAGATTTAAACAAGTCTAGCAAATAATGTGGTATTCAATAACTGTTGCTGATTATTGTTATGCCATTTAATAGATGAGAAAACAGAGGCTTGACTAAATGAAGTAATATATCTTAAATCAGTGTGAGCAAGGGGCAGAGCCAGGATTGAAACCTGCATTTATCTTAACTGCAGAGCTGCCCTCTTGACTACATCTTATTACACGAATTGGACTTCCTTACTGAGAAAAAGGAGGGCTTTTCTGTTGTTGTCAAAAACAAATTAAAATACACCTCTCAGGACTAAAGACAATACTACACGGACAGAAATAAGATCAATGGTTGCCCAGGACTGGGGATGGAGATGGTGAAGTTTGACTACAAAGGGCTGTGAGAGATTTGGGGGGCTAATGAAAATGTTCTATGTCTTGATTGTACTGGCATTCATTTATCAAAACTCATAGAACTGTACATTTGAAAGGATGGATTTTACTGTATGTAAATTATACCTCAATAAACCTGACTTTAAAAACAAAAGGGAAAAAAGAAAACCCAACAAACAAAAATCTTCAAAGGCTCGTGGATAAATACCTTGGTCTGCATGCAAAGGCACTTTTCTCTTTACCACTATTGACAATTTATTCCCACTGAAATGTTGGAAGAAAATTTCAGGGAAAAGTCCTAGGTCAGTGCCCACAAAGTCAAATAAAAACTTTATAGTTTGTTTCCACTGCAACTTCTGTTTGATAAACCAAGTAAGCTGTGCATGCGTTAAGCAAGACCTTTTCTTTTGCTGAAGGTGGAAGGGAGGGGTCATCTGAGAAGTGGGCCTCGGGCGTTCACACTGTTATTGCACTAAAGGAGGGAGGCTTCCCAAGCTCCCAGGATCTCTGACATACCTGAGCTGCTCTCTACCAAGACCCCCCTCTAGGCGCTGTCCCTGCAGATTGCACGTGGGAAAGCATAAGAGTTTTTTGGGGGGAAAAGGAAGCCTCTCTAATCTGCAGCCTGACTATCTGAGAGCAGCCCTCGAATCCTGATAGTTTAGATTCTCTGATGATTACTGGGACAGAGGCAGAAAGACAATGTGGGAAGTAGTTTAATCAAGGCAGTCGAGGAGCTATCACCACAGAATAAAGCCATCCGCTGTGCAGCTCTGGACTTTTGGTCTTCCTCCCTGAAAGCTGCATTTCCTTGTAATTCAGGTTTGAGGAGTCACAGCTATTCTTTGAGCCAGTTGTAGAACCCAGCAGGATAAGACATTAACAAGCTTAAAAGGTATTACCTGCCTTGCCTTACCAGGAGGTTTGCAAAGACTGTAGGGGCTTCAGTATCTCTTGTACTTTCCTGAGGAAATTAGTTAAAATTGCCAAGGTGGAAAGTATCTGATTTAGATTAATCTTACTTTGCCAAGCAGGAGAGCCTCATTACTCTGATTGGCTGATCTACCCATGCTGCCCTTCTTGGTCCAGGAAGGGGTGAGTTGGAGCAGGAAGCTTCTGGTTCATAGCTCTTGATAGGTAAGTAACCTAGGTCATTATCAGCCTTTTGTGAAACCTGTAAATGGTATAGAATGAACTCGGAGGGCTAAACCAATGGGAGGAGTGGTGAAATATGACATCGCACCAACCTCAGCATGACTATATTTCCTGAAAAGGAAAATATGCAAATATCATGTCCTCTGCGCACATGAATTCTTCCAGGATTCTCTTTAAGTAATGACCAGCTGATGTTTTAGGTCCAGTTAAAACCAGCTGGAAAACACCATTCTTTACAGATGGTAAAATTCTTTCTTTGTTGCAAAGAGGAAAACAACCACAACCACAAATTGGACTTTATGTAATTGATTCTAAATGAGAGTTTGCTGTTCTAGGCTTTATGAACTACCTCTATACTAAAAGTAGAAGGGATGCCCCTTTCAGGGAAAGCAAATGATTGGAAATACAACCCTGAAACGGCGCTTCTCAAACATGAGGGTGCAATCAAATCATCTATAGACCTATTAAAATGCAGACTCCGATTTAGTAGGTGACGATTCTGCATCTCTAACAAGTTTGCAAGTGAGGGAACTGGTCTAGGGAACATACTGTGAGTAGCAAGGCCCTAAAAGAGATATATAAAACATAAAAAACTGTTTGCAAACTAAAGGACCTGAATCATGCAAATTATTCAAATTATTCACCATAATACATATATTCACTGTCAGTTTCCAGTCATATTTTTGTTAAGCCCTTGTATCAAATTTCTTCCCCTTTTGCTTATCTGATCATCTATGGGCAGCCACCAGGCTGCATAACACAGCACAAGGAGCTTAAAATGGCCTTGGCAGGTCATGGACTCTACATTTACTCTGAGATGTCTGTTTTTTTGTTTTTGTTTTTGTTTTTGTTTTCTGGTCATGAGGATAAATTTACAATGACAACACTTTTCTAAATGCATACACGAATTTATGCCAGCATTGCTGCTTTCTGCCCCCAAGTTGGGATGGGTTTCTCTCCAAATCATTGAAATGTTTGCCTCTACAGAAATCTGTTTTTGAGAAAGTGCTATAAAAATAATGTGGTTATTTTGTCTCCCTCCATTAGAACTCTGCTCTACATGACCTGAACATGGAATACTCAGAAAAAAGACGTCGTCATGAACAATTAAAAAAAACCCACAAAACTAAAACCACCAATCCTTTGTTTATTTACTAAGCAATAGACAAGCTACGCAAACAGATAACTCTAAAAGATTTTTAAAATTTGCATAAAATTGTTAATAGGTACTATTTCCAGGCATAATTACATATTTTAAATAGAAAGAGAAGAGGTGGGTGTTTCTGAAATCTTGAGCAACGACTGGACCCGTTTTTAGTGGTTTATACACACATAATTAGCAGTTTAATTTCCTCTGTGGCTAAGTTAGTCTTAAGATTTCATTTAATAACAGGCACAATTTTACAGCCAGAAGCAAGGTTCCAGCGCCAGCTTCAGCTCAGCACTGCCCTCTGCCGTTCTCTAACCAATTCAAGTTGCTCTGCCCAGGGTAAAAGCATCAGAATTGCAAATTGCAATTGGGTTGCACAAAAATTAATTGTGAGAGAAATGGAGAAGCATAATTCATTTAAAACTCTCTTTAATGAGGCTTTTATTTTTAGATGAACAACAACAAAAAAGCATGAAAGATTATATTCCTAACCGCCTTTCTTCTAGTCTCTCAGATAATACTCATTATCATATTAGCCCTGAAGCAGGTTTCCCCTTCACACCACTTAGCGCAATTAAAGATTATGTTGAATATCTCTATGCAAAGAATGGCCCCAAACAACTGTTGCTCAAAACAGCAGTTGTTACCCCTTAAGTAGTCAAACTAAGCATGGTATGTTTTATGTCAGGCAAGCCCAGTTTTGACTTTAATTCCCAATCTCTTTATGCAATTATATTTTAATGGGAGAATAAAGTTTCTTCTATGCCTAGAGGGTCAGTCCCTTTGTGTTAGCACTGAGTGTGACTGACCACCAAGGGTGGAAATGTGTCCTGAAGATTCCTGATAATGAGCTGACAAACGTCAAAGCTGTTATGTTCTGAGTCTGTCCTCCTAGCGTTCATTTTCATCAGGATGGGGAGATCTGACAATTATATCAGTCTTTTCATTCAAAAATCTGAAAGGGCTATGTGCTGTGTGCATAAATGCTATCATTATGTTACAGAAAATTGTTGTTTAAGAATCCCAATAATTTACTAGGATGTGGAGAAAACAAACGAATATTCTCATTGGAAATGTAGGTAGACTAAAATCCCAAAAACCAATGGCAGCCCAGTGCATAGAAGCTACATGAGCCTTGTCCTTCTGTGTGCCCTGCCAGCTAGCTCCAACAAGATTGGCCAGGTTGAGATGCTGGAGATGAAACAATCCATGCCAGCTGGGTGTGGTGGCTCACATCTGTAATCCCAGCACTTTGGGAGGCCAAGGAGGGCAGATCACGAGGTCAAGAGATTGAGACCATCCTGGCTAACATGGTGAAACTCCGTCTCTACTAAAAATACAAAAATTAGCTGGTCGTGATGGCATGCACCTGTAGTCCCAACTACTCAGGAGGCTGAGGCAGGAGAATTGCCTGCATCCGGGAGGCGGAGGTTGCAGTGAGCTGAGATTGTGCCACTGCACTCTAGCCTGGCGGGCGACAGAGGGAGACTCTTGTCTCAAAATAAAATAATCCATGCCATCAGATCCTTTTACTAGAATTTATCAAATTTTGGCTTAGGTGAAGGCTGGGGTTCCTAGGTCAGCTCTGGTACTGTATTAGCTCCGTGGTTTGATCTGGAGAAACTTACTTCACTTCCTAAGTTTCAGTTTGCTATTCTGTAACATCAAGATGATAACATGACTCATGTAACATGGTTGTTATGAGGTTTCAGTTATAATAGATACCCTGTGAACACACATAGAGATGGGCACCCTAAATTTTCATGGGTTCTGAATGGTAGGTATAACAAGACGACTGGGAGGGAGATGGAACAAAGATAAACACAGCAGACTCATCTCTCTGACAGTAGGTGAGAGCCTGGGCTTTCTGGTGCCCAGGCCTGGATTTAAATCCCAGCTCCACCATTTTTGATGACCTTGGGAATATTCCAAGAACAGACTTGGAACAGAACAGTTTTGGTATTTCTCAGAGCCTTAGCAGGAATCAGGACAGTTTCAAAGGAAACTGTGCTGTCATCTGTAAAAAAGGGTTAATGGTGATTCCAGCTCATAGCATTATTGTGAACCATATAAGAAAAGTCATCACCCTAGGGCATTATTCATATGAAGTGTGTCAACAAGTAGGAGATGTTAGTATGGATGGAGCCTCATTTGGGGACCCTTGTTGAAATTTCAGAGACAACATTTTGGTTGCCTTTATGTCCTTGCATAGCACACAGCTAAATGTTCTAATCACGATTTCTCTGTTTAGTTCATAATAAGGCTAACTATACTTCATCTAACAGGTGAATAGTGGCAAAGAGAAACGAGCTGCTTAGGGAAAATGTCTGATAGGAAGACCTAGAAAATCTGCCAGTGTCTGTAGAGCTGTGTCAGGCTCTATGCCCAGTGGCTAAGGAAGAATCTTTACAGCTGGTTTACAGAATTCATTGGATGCACAACAATGACCTTGACTATTATCACCTTATATTTTCCTCCTCTTTTAAAGGGCAATGACCCGACTAATTTATGGCTCTGATTCTGGGACAATCAAGAAGAAAGTACATTGCTTCAAGCTTTTTCTGGCATCTGGTACCGATGGGACTTAAGGAACCATTAAGAAACCTTCTGTGAGGAAGTGGAGCTGTGCGGAAGTGGGGCTGCTCACTTTCCTGCATTGCCTTCTTCAGTGTAGTTATATTCCCAGCAGAAAAATAAGAGATGGAGAGAACCTTTCAGCCAGGCCAATTTTTAGAGGGCCAACAAATGGCACTTTTCTGTGCCGTCGGAGTTTTAAACCAATTAAGAAACAAATGTGGAACAGACAGATGAAGATCAAAATATTAGCTTTGTGAGAGGTCAAAGCTGAATTGGCGATATGGCATTAGATCTATGCTAATGTGAGCTTTCTGGTACTTCAGCTCAGAAAAAGATAGACATACCAGCCAGGGACAGAGCTAAACCACCCACCTCCAAGCCCTGACTGCATGTCTGAGGGCAGACCAGCACTAAAGCTCTGCACCCAGGCAGTGCAGGAAGAGGGAAGTCCCCTCAGGCTTTTCCTGCCACTTTTAGAACTCTCACCACTCAGATCATCACCCTTCCTCCTGCTGGTATCAGGGAGTGAGGGGTACAGGAAGAGACACATGCTACCCCTAGGTCAGGGGTTTACACTTTTATGTCCTATTCCCTCCTTCCAAGTCCAGTGAAACCTCTGGTCTTCTTCCTAGGATTAATGTTTAAATACATAAAATATGTAGACTTGCAAAGGAAATCAATTATAATAAAATGCAGTTATCAAAATATTTTTTAAAATTTGAGATGCCATAATACCTGTCTTTCTTTAACACCTTAATAATACTGTCTGGCAGCAGGCCTAATAATGATTATAATTTCAAAGTAGCAATGAGCGTTAGTGATATTTTGAGATATCTGCAACCCCTAAAATGTGATAGGAAAATATCTCTGAGTTCTATTGGCAACAGACACTGCTATATACCACTCTGGTTTGTGGCCCCCCTTCATAATGGAAGAAAATGTTAAATTTTGGTTAGAGGTTAGTGAAAATAACATGGATTCTTTTTTTCCTCATTCAAGCTGATGAACATGCTGTGTCTTAGGTCAGCTCGGGCTGCTATAACATAATGCGATACATTGGGTGACTTGTAAACAACAGAAATTTATTTCTCAGTTCTAGAGCTTGAGATATCCAAGCTCAAGTTGCAGGCAAATTCAGTGTCTGATGAGGGCCTGCCTCCTGGCTCATTCATGGCCATCTTCTTGCTGTCTCTTCATGTGGAAGAAGCAAGGGACATCTCTGGGGCCTCTTTTATTAGGACACTGATCCCATTCATAAGGTCTTCACCCTCATGAAATAATCATCTCTTAAAGGCCCCACCTCCTTAGACTACCACATTGGGGATTAGGATTTCAGTATATGAATTCTGGGGAGACACAAATATTCAGTCTATAGCATCCAGGTAAAGTATCCCTTAAGAACCCCTTGAAATTAGTGGTTCTCAAATTTAAGTGTGCATCAGAATCACGTAGAGAGCTTAATACCACATATTGCTGGGCCCCATTTCCAGAGCGTCTGAATCTGTAGGTCTGGGTTGGAGCCTGAGCATGTATTTTTCTTATAAGCCTCAGGTGATGGTGCTGCTGCTGGTCCAGGAAGTCCACTAGGAGAACACTGCTCTACGTGAAAGCCCGCCGCATAGAAACACTTGGCGTGGTGAATGTGTTCTTTCCTGAAACTGCCAAACCCTGGCATCTCAGGGATTTCTCACCTGGTTTTTAGGCATAGTTTATTGTCACATGACACACACAATTTCAAAAGGCATTTCAAATCTCACCTCTTCCTCAAAGCTTTCCTTATGACTTCAGGCACAGGGACATTTCCCATCTCTTAACTCCTCCAAAACTCTTCACTTCTGTGTCAAGCCTTGGGGAACCCACAGTATTGCTCTGCTCATCTTCATTTTCCATAGTTTATTCCTCTCCCCCTAACTGGAGTATATTCTGTATGGATAATTCGTTTCTGTACTAACACTAAAATTCACCACAGTGTCTTATGCATGGAAGGCTTTGGGATGTCCTTGTTGATTATAAGGTCTTGTGAACCCACAGTTAGGTTCACCCAGTCAGTTGTACATTGGGTCAATTTTCACTGATACAAAGTGTAGTTAAATCTTGTTGAGATGTTTATATCACAAGTGTCAGAAAACTTACTTTGAGCAGATTAAAATTTAAAAGGAGACTTTATGGTTCAAGTTTGTGTGTTTTCTAGTACATTTCAATGCTGAGATTTCTGGTGCCATCAAGCGTCTGTTTCCCTATACTTTATGTATTTGGCCCTTCTTTGTGTATTCAATTTTTCCTCAGGCTAGACTCTCATTATAATAAAAGAAATGGCCATGCCAGCTCTAGAACTCACTCCTCAACTCCACACTATCCAGAATAAGAGGGCCAGCCTCTTCTTGTATCTCTCTCTAAGGTATGCAGAAGCTTCACTCTCAGAACTCCGAGCAAATGCTTCTTTACATCTCATTTGTCCAAACTGGAGCATATCCTCAAAAGGGAAAATATCAACTAGGGCCAAGGGAAATTTTGAAGTCAAACTCCTCTATTCTTCCATGAATTGGGAGGAAGCAATGCTCACATTTAATCAGCATGTTGTTACCAAGTAAAAAAACAAATGAGGGAATTAATGGATTTTGGAGAATCATTCTCTACAGCAAGTATCTCTGCAATAGCTTTCAAGTTTCTAGTTTTATATTTCAAGCTAGCCAACAACTCTTGTACGAACAGAGCTAGAAGCTTGCAAAAAAAAAAAAAAAAAGTTCTTTGACCAAACCCATTGCTTCAGAAAATTATGAACCTAAACTAGCAAAAAAAATATTGTCCCAGGATTGGAGACTAGTTTATTGAAGTCAGAAGATCTAGGATTGAGTGAACCATTGGCCATAAATAGTGGAAGGACTCTGCATATAAAATTTCATCCATCTGACCAGAGTCTCCTTATCTTTAAAGTGAGCAAGTGACAATACAGGATTTCTAAGGGTTTAGCCAGTTCTAAGACTGATCTTAATTTAATCCATTCATGTGAATATGTGTGTGTGTGTGTGTGTGTGTATTGAAGAGCGAGACCTCTCGGCTTTTTTCCTCTTGCTGAAATTTAGGCCAATTTCTATTATTCTATTCTCTATGATAGGCTGTAGATTCTCAGCCAACGAACAATTTTTAGGGAGTTTATCTTTGCTGTTCAGTTTCCTGAATTGCATCCTAGCCTAACATTTGGAGATACATTTTTCCATTCTTCTCAGTTCTTCGGCTCTCACCTTCTTTATAACCTCTTTCTTCACCAGGCTCTCTGAAGACAGACAGTTTGAAAATTATTGACACTAAAGTGTAAATGATTAGCTCGTATTAGAAGTGCAACTTTCCCAAGGGCATATAAAAACGTTAACCCAAAGAGCTGGCCTTTTAATGTGGTATAATGGAAAGAGCAAAGGTTCTGAAGCTGACCAACCTAGCTGCAAACACTGGCTCCCCTATTCATTAACTCTGTGACTCTAGTGTGTTCCTTCACAGTAGGAGAAAGATGATAGAGCCTCTGCTCGTGGTTCTCTTAAGGAGGTATTTGTGCAGGCCACGCATAGTGTTTGACTCAGAAATGACTCAGTCCATTTTAGTTTTCTTTTCTAATGGTGGAAACTCAGATAGCATTCAGCCACAGTTAGGGGTGGTTTCTGGGATGACAGTCTTGCTTAATCCCCTTAGAATCATTTCAAGAAAGTTACTTAACATAATAATTCTTAGAATCATCCTAAGCAAGTTACATAACATATTTACACATTGAGCCAAGCCTAAATCTAGTATCCAACCCATATTCCCTGTCCAGGGTCCTGCCTTTATTCTTCTTGTATGCAAAGTGAACAAGAAAAATTTGCTCCTTAAACAATCAGTTTCTCCCCCATTCTCAAGTACTATTAAGTAATGCACACTGAGCCATCTCAACTATTTTAAGTCTGTTTTAAATTTAGACATGAAATACGATGGGAGTAGCAGTAGGACAGGTTTCCGATTTTAGGATGGAATCAGTGAACTTCCATACTCGTGTGGATAATACCCTCTACTATTTGCTCATTTGCATGACCTCAGCTACCTCTCTCCATCTTGGATCTTTATCCTACATTGAAGACCCTGCTCTTTTCTATTTTGATTATGTTTAAGGCAGAAGGACATTTCCCTTTCTCATGAACTTGAATTTGTATTAGCAATTCTTTCCAAACGAGGAAACAAAGGTTAGCTGCCTTCCTTGATGACCACTAGGACAGATCTTAACAAGAGTGACCACAGTGGGGTTCCTCTTATATTTTTCTTTCCACTTATTTTTGTAACCCCCTTTTGAGTACAATCTTAGTTTATGTCTCCTTGACTTGTTAATAAGAATGTCATGTAAAATGGGACCAGAATCAATGTTCTAGCTGAAGTCCAAGTAGATTACACAAATATTACTTTCCCTTATCACCCTGGCCCTTCACTAGAGTGTAGAAGGAAGTGAGATTGGTCTGGACAATCTGATCATCACAAAGCTGTTGTGGTTGCGACCCAGAACCTTGTTTTCTCATAGAAGATTGCAAATTGATAGTTTGATTATTTCTTCTAGTACCTTTCTAGGTCTTGCAGTAAGATAGGAAGATTGGAATTATCAAAGATAATTCTTTCTCTCTTTATTAAATTTTGGCAACTTGTTCGTATTTGCCAGGCTTCAGAGTTTCTCTCTGTACTCTACTAATTTTAATAACAAGGTGGAAAATTCAGTTATCTGCAGCTATTGCTTTTCTCCAACGCACAAATTCCAAAGAGATACAAATTATGTCAGTTCTACCTTTTAAATTTGTCTTTCAACGTATTCTCCTTTCACCTTTCTCATTTTAATCTCTTAGTTTAGGCTTTGCCGTCTCTCACTTTTATTTGTTACTGCTGATAATTGATCTTGTTCCAACAAAATTCTCCTCAATCAAGTCCATTCTCCACATTTCAGTCAAAATAATAATAATAATAATAAATGTGAGGCCAAAACAGAAAAAAAAAACACAAAAAATAAAATTCACAAACCAAAAAACACAAATTATTTAAAAAGCAAATAATTAGCAAAACTAGTCATATCATGGCAATGCTGTTAGCTTTCTTTTTTTGTTTCTTTCTTCCTTCCTTCCTTTCTTTTTCTTTTTCTTTCCTTCTTCTGTGTGTGTGAAACAGGGTCTTTCTTTGTCACCTAGGCTAGACTGCAGTGGCACCACCCAGAGCTCCCTGTAGCCTCAAACTCCTGGGCTCAAGGGCCCTTCCTATTTCCGTCTGCTGGGGAGCCAGGACTTCAGGTGTGCACATTCATGCCTGTCTTATTTTTTGTAGAGAGGAGCATCTCACTATGTTGCCCAGACTGGTCTTGAACTCTTGGCCTCAGGTGATTCTCTTGCCTCGGACTTCCAAAGCACTGGGATTACAGGCATAAGCCACCATGCCTGACTCCTGTAAGCTGTCTGCTGTTCCCCTAATGGCTATAGCACAAGGTTCAAACTTCCCAGCATGGCAGGCAACATCCTCAATATTTAATTCTGTGGCCTCATCTTACACTAACCCTTCTCAACACCATGGACTTGAGTAAGACCATTTACTTCCCACTCAAAAGATATAATAATACCACACATATTTTTTCAAGTTTCCAAGACAACCAGGGGCTATTCTGTTATCTTTATGTTCCTGTAACTCTCACACCTGGGGCATGACAGATCCTACAATAACAGATCAGGGGATGAAGAACCCAAACCAGATCAATTATATTATTAGGTCCAACTAGTTAAATCCATTTATTTATCTTTTAAAAGTACACTCAAGTAGAGTAGTCTTTCTCACAGATTGGCTTTCTAGCTCTCATAACTCGGTGTGATTGTTTGATTCAAGTTCACCTGGCGGGACTTAGACATAGTGGAAAAGAAGGAAAGACATAGTCTGGAATGAATGGGAAGGTACAATTTTATAAATAAATTTCAGTGGCTTCACAGTTTCATGCTTGGTTTATCTAAGGACTTGGGGATTGCCATTTTGATCTACAGAATGTGTCATTTAGTGAATACAGGAAAAATCTAGATAGTTGAGTGAGAATAGGGGTTGAAAGTGGTCTTACTCTTTTTGTCCTTCAATTTAGGAGAATCCAGGCTGAGACCTGCTCTAGCTGTACTGCCTGAGCTCGTCCAATTGTGCTGCTGTCAGGATAACTCATTCTTCCTGCAGATGGTATTCCCTACTATTGAGGCCATTGAGGTCAGCTCAGGATACAGAAATAGCATCACATAAGACAACTCTGAGAGTTCTAACTCTTGGGCAACTCTGGCTTCCCCAAACCCAGATGGAAACTAGTAAAACAGGTGCATGTCAAAGTTGGTATTAAAGCAGCTTAGCCTTTTTATGTAATGGTGAGTGACCTCATTGTATAATTACCTCATTAATCTGAAGATTTTAACATGGTTCAACTTTCCATGGGAAAAAGGCAAAGATTACTGTGAAGATGATAAAAATGAAATCCGTTTTAGTGTTGGAAGAAGAGAGCTTTGGAGATTTCCAAGGACCTAGAGCCAGGCCAGCCGTTCGTCAAACCTTATCTTACCATCTCTCAGAGGCCCGGAAAGGAGAGATCTTTGGTTTCTTTTTTTCACTTCTGTGTAAGCAGACAACTTAGCAGAAAGAGTGTCGGGGGGAGAATTCGCAGTTGGGGAGTGAACTCGAAGAAGTGACCTAGAAGTTTAACCTCGAGTTTAGGTTCTCTGGCTCTGTTTACCTTAGAGACAGTGCAGAATCGCCTTTTGTTCTCTGCATGATCTCACTGGGTGTGCTGGAAGATCTTTGCTCGACTACCTTCAGCCCCTCCTGAGTGTCTAATTAAGCCTGTTTTCTAGTCTTTCCTCACAGGTTCTAGCCCTATCCTTTGGTCCCTGCAGTTGGTACTTTCCTGGATTCTCTTCCAACGGCCTCAGCACAAGTTGGCTCACAAAGCCCTGGCTTCCCCCAGGCTCACAGGCAGCCTAACATCTCAGTGAGAGAAAGAAAAGAACAGGAAAAAGCAAACAAAGGCATACAGGCTGCAATTCAGGGCAACAGCTTCCTGGTGAGGACCTGATCCCTCGTGACACTCCCTTGGCATGGCTTAGCTATTAGGCCGACTGGGATTTCGTCCAGACCTCTCTCCAGGTAAAGAAGCAAGCCCTGCTTCAGGCTGAGGAGGTGCCATTAAGCCATTTTCTTAATGCCTTTCAGGCCAGCTCTGAACTATAAATAAACCAAATGCCCAGGAGTAGCCACAATGCTAGCTGTAAAGTTATTTGCATCCTTCTCTAGATCTGAATTCCCCTTATGCCAACCCTCCCTTTTAGAAACCCCACAAGGTTGGCAGGGCCACCACTCCTGCTGCCAATGTCAGTGCATTAGCACTTAGCTTAAGTGAAACACATAGTTTGGGGGGGCTCATGGCTTCTTTCTCCTCTCCTTCCTAATGGAAACACTTCAGATAAAGAATTAGCCCTGTAATATATTGCCTATACTTATTATGTTGATTCCATTTTAGACTACTAGTCCTTGAAAATGGTACTAGATTTGCTAAGATTTTGTAGAATGATGAGCATGGTCACATAACTATGACAGCAACAATGAAGAAAATGATGATGAAATACTAATAACTAGTAGTAATAACAACTCAGGACTCAATGAATGCCTGCTATAGTTTGTCAGGCTTCAGGATAGGTGTACTTTGCATTATGCACGATATGTGTTATTTCTGATCCTCAAAAACCCTGAGAGTTTTTGTAATCTTTAGATGAAGGAAAGGAAGTTTGAGACCTTTAAATTACCTGTCCAAAGGCCCATGCGGGCAAGTAGGGCAGTCTGTCTTACTCCAATGACAAGTGACCTTTCTACCCTTCCCAAGTTGCCTCTATATTTAATGTCATGTGACAAGAAAAGCCAGAAGGGTTTAATTTTTAAATTCATTCAAAAATTTTAAAGCAGTCTCACTTCTTTTAAATTTCACGGAAAAGCCAGAGAGGCAATACATTTCAAAATGTGAAATTGAGTGTTCGAAGCTAAGGCCACCTTCCAGTAGACTAAGGTGGGTTTCTTCACAACCATGATAGACTAAAAATAGAAGATTTCATATTCTCTTAGCTAAATTGTCCAATATATTTATCTTCCGTGCACTTCTTTTTTCTTGTAAGCTCTAGAGGCGTCATTGGTAATATAAAGAAGACAACATTCCAAAGGTTTAGATGAGTTTAAAACTTCATTTCTCCTCTTGTACAACTTTTTATTGCATTGTGGAAAGAACTAAGTTAGTTCTTTTGGCTTCATAGATTTGGAGATCTGGGGTGTGTGTGTGTGTGCGTGTGTGTGTGTGTGTGTGTATGAAAAATGAAAGGAAAGGGAAGGCTTTTAAACATATTATCTGTGTGAACTTGAAAGAAATATTTAACCACATTTTAATCATAGGCAGAATAAACCTGAATATAACAAGAGAAGATTATTAACTCAGTTACCCATTCAAAAAATTTGAATCAATTCACTGTCCATTGGATTATTTTGCATTTCATCATCCTTGTTTACCAGTATAATATTAGACTTTCTAATTGCTAAGATTTGATAAGGTACCCAGTTTCTAGAGAAGTCAGAGACCCTAAGCAATAAGACATGTAGAGAGAAAGAATTGGCAGGGAAAGAACATTAACTAACTCTTGACCTTATGCAAATAAAATGTTGACCATGGGATCACTCATTTGATTTTGTGATTGAAAATATAAATGTTTAATATCTGAAACTGTGGTATGGAAAGAAAATAACTAGAGCCTATTAAATGCTTTTATTAATTGCTTACTATGAGCCAGGCATTCTTCTAAGTGCTTGATACATATCTTTGTTTCTGTTGAATCTTAACAACAACTCTATTAATACTTATATCATTATTCCTATTTTATGTGTATATATATGAAACCTGAGTTATGCAGAAGAGTTCAATCACTCATCCAAATTTACACAAGTTCAGGTCCGGAAAAGGCTGAGATGGGATTTGAACCCAGGTATTTAGGCTCTAGAACCTCTGCTTCTAACACTCTTCCATGCTGCAAGTATCCACAGAGAGCAGAGAGTGAGTTCAGATTGTCTATCAATCTACTGCTTCAAGTCATTAGCAGGAACAGTTTTCCAAAAAAGAACTCAGTTTAATTATTTGTCCTCACAAATCAAAAAGGAACCTTCTGATTGCCTTCTGCTTATTTTAGCCTTTGGTAACAATCTTAACATCCTTTTTAAAGTTTTTGTGTACCATTATTTTAAACATCTATCAAAGGGGGTCTTATCTCACCGTGGGCTGAGGAAGACTAACCCATGACACAGCCACCAAAGCATACTACATTGAGACCCTGCAAAGAAATTACAAGACAGCTTAATCACATCTGTGTTTCCTTGATAGCCATGAGTGAAAAGGGCCAGAGAAGTGCTAACTATCATTTATAATTTAACCCCGTCATTTTATTATGATCACCTCTGCTCTACTAGGCTTGTCTCACATCTACCTTGGCGTTTTCAACAAAAGATGCTTTCCTCCAATTCTCCTGTTTTCCACTAGGGCGTGTTATGTCTTGTCAGATCAAGTCATGTTTGATGTGACTTGACATGGGTGCTGTGTAACTCAACCCAATCAACAGAAGAATCAAGAACAGCCCTGGTGGATCTTTCATGCAAAGCTGGGACCCAGGGTTGCAGACTGCTTTTTGACAATTGCTGCAGTTCTTTTGGTAACCAGCTAGTGATGGGGTTAGGGATATCCTCATAACATGTGAGAATGTTCTATTTGTTGTTTTTATTTTCCCCACTACGAGCTGCCTAGTCAGGAAAGCTGCAAATGAAATCTCATTCAACAATACACACTCTCACTAGCTATTTTTTGTACGTCTAGGACTGGCAACAAAACGTGTAGACCTCCGTGCAAGATAAAAAGTAAATGTAGACCACCTGGTTCAAAATTATTAAGAATTTCAGGCCAGGTGTGATGGCTCATGCCTGTAATCCTAGCACTTTGGGAGGCTGAGGCAGGCAGATCACCTGAGGTCAGCAGTTTGAGACCAGCCTGTCTAACATGGCGAAACCCCATCTCTACTAAAATATAAAAATTAGCCAGGCATGGTGGTGCATGCCTGTGATCCCAAGCTACTCAGGAGGCTGAGGCAGAATAGCTTGGGTCCAGGAGGTGGAGGTTGCAGTGAGCCGAGATTGTGCCACTGCACTCCAGCCTGGGCAACAGAGACTCCATCTTAAAAAAAAAAAAAAAAAAAAGAAAAAGAAAAGAAATTCGATTTTGAGATGGTAATGTCAGAGCATTACTTAAGCACGGAGCTTTTCTAAGTGCAGGCCCCTGTGTGACTGCACAGGTCACATTCCCATGAAGCCTCCCCTGCATACATGGCTCAGACATGCAGATGGCTCTTGGTGTTGGCATCAGATGCAGGGGTCTTCCTGTCTTTAGAAAGTGTACCCTGAAGGTAGTGCACATTTCTAAGGATGGCCTATCATGCCAGACACAAGAGACAGAAGAGGAATGTCATTATAACCGCATTCAGGGATATTTCAATCGGTGCTGATTGCTACTTCTCCTTAAAGCACAGCAATTTGCCGTGCGGATTCTGTAGTGGTGGAAACGGCGCCCACTGCTATTTCCAGCCGCCGCCTACTTCCTTCTCCTCCTTACAACAGTTCCTTTCTTCTGTTTTGGTTTGGTTCACAACGCTTTGCGAAAAGATTCCTTCCTTTACATTTTTACATTCCCACTTTTATTCTGAGACGAATCTCACTGTTTTGTTTTGTTTTATTGGTCCTCTGTAAAACGGCAGCAGCAGCTATTACACAATTAATTGGTGCAATTTATGGACTCACAGAACTAACCCCGTTCCTTTGAGCTTTAAGATATGTGTGTGTGTGTTTTCACATTTACATCCAAACACATTTTTCAAGCAGCAAATATACTAGAACAAATTCATTTGGGATAGAAATACATGGCTTTGAAATTTGTTGAAACTTCTAAAAGTGCAGTGTGCCTGAAACAGGAAAAAAAAAAAAGAGGAAAATGTGGAAACAAAAAAGAATGTTTAAATCAAATATATTCCTCTTCAAACAGGTTGGTATAATGGGCCCAAATCTCTTGTTTCAAAACAAGTTAAGGAAAAGTGTTTTAAAAATCCTAAAACATTCAGTCTGTGAGTATGATCCTGGGTCCTCTCAGAACTGCCAACATTTTAACACCAGCTGGCACCAGAGGCCCTGCTCTGAGGTGCTTTGACACAGCAACCCTGCCTTTGGAGATCTGAAAAAAGAAATTACCCAATTAAGATGTAATGGCCCTCCAGCCTTCCCAGACTGTGAATGAGAGGAGGCATATTTACAATCACAGTGCGCCATAAAATTTTATCCAGTTATATTGAATCAGCAGGGCTAAATTAGCCTGAGCTGTCCTGATGAGGAGAGCCACATGTGCTCATGCAAGCGAGGGTGGCCCGAATTAGGACCAGATGGGGTCAACAGTCAGGGAAATTTAGAGCAAGGTTCCCTGGGCATGAGGTTAGGGTAAAGGGATATGGAGATGTAATGGGGATGTAGAGTTTGCCCAAGATGGTTATCATCTGTCCGCAAAGAGATTCCACTAATCAAAAACAAAGTAGTTCTCAAAAAAAGAGCATCGCCTAGGTAGCATAAGTGTTTTAAAGTGTTTTCTAGTAAAATTGACATATACTGTTTTTTAAAGGTTTATAATGCTTTGAGTGGTTCTACAATACTTGGTTTTAATCACCTTTTAATTCTATCAGGCTTGTTTGGAGAATTTCATTTTTTTTCAAACCATGAATGTTATTTATATTTATGAAGGTTAAAGAACTAAGCTTCCTATATAAGCAAAATCTCTTCCTCCAAAGGTCAGGGATGATGTGAGTAGGTGGTCTAATAATGCCTCAGAACTCTTTTTCTCATTCTTCTCTCTCTTCCTTTCTGCCTTACGAAGATCAGAGAAATGGCAAGTAGAAACAACCCCAAGGCTAAAAAGGAGATTTTCATTCATTTGCTTTTGAAGGAAACAAGAGTACAATTTGTTATAAATACAGTACATTCATGACTCCAAGCTGTACACCATCTCCTTCCATTTACTACTCAGGAGACACAGAGGAGGCTTCACTCTGCCAAGACCAACAGAAGCCACCGCATCTGAAGGGTGAAGGGAGAAGTTCACCCAGCAGATTGTGCTGCCCAGCTGTGTGAGTGTGTGTTTGTGTGTGTGTTGGGGCAGAGGAAGAAAGAGAGTGTGGAAGTAAAAAGAAGGGCACAACAGAAGCATGAGTGGCAGCTCAAACATGCTCTACAAGGGTTTCAACTCCTCTGCAAGACTGTCTGTGTTTTACCAATCTGCATCTTAAAATTAAGATTCTCTCTACCTCTGTTGCCTGAGATAGAAGCCACACTAACCACATGTGGCTACTGATAGCTCGAATGTGACTGATTCAAATAGATCTACACTGTTAGTATAAAATACACACTAGATTTAAAAAACTTAGTGTGAAAAATATAATGTACAATGTTTCACTAATAATATTTACATTGATTACATGTTGAAATGGTAACTTTTGGATATACTGGATTAAATAGACTGTATTTTTAAAGTTAATTCCATCTATTTTAAAATACATTTTAATGATGCTATGAGAAAGATTCAAATGATATGCAGAGCTAGCATTGTTTTCTACGAGACAGTGCTTCTCCCAATATTTCAGTCCCTGATGGGTGTAGAGGGAGCGGGGTGAGTTTTGGAGGCAGGGTTCTGCATCCTGTCCACATATGTACAAATCTTTGATCTTGGCATACTGTCCTAATCACCCCAAAACTTCTTACTTGATTACCCCTGGCCCAGGAAGATATGACACATCCCAGAAAGGACTATCTACGGTTGTCAGTTTCTCTGTGTCCTGTAATCCTGCAAAGGAAATATATTTACAAGGCACTTATGCCTGGCAGCTCTCTTATCTTTCTTAAAATATGGGTGAAGGACTGGTTCTGTGATTGAGCACAAAATGAGAGCTGCTCTTTCACACCATCTTCCAAGCAGGTGGTATTATGCACCAGGCTATTTATGCAGCAATTCCAGAGCCCAAACAGGAAAAAAGGAAAAAAAATGAAAAAAAGAAATCTTTACTAAAAATCCTGGATTTTCTTCAAGAGTATGCAGAGCAGAAAAAGACATTTGGTATTAGCAGTAGTTCATTGTCTGAATCTTTTGTAATTAAAACTATCTTGAAAGATAAAAAGCAATTAGTAGTATCTTCTTGTATTTGTATAGCTCTTTATGATTTAAAAAGCATATCCTCAGTTATTCTCTGATCTCTCATGATGACTCTGTGACTTAAAGGGTTTTATTCCCATTTGCAAATGAGGAAACAGAGGCTGCCTATGTTACTGAAAGTATATCATTAATGGTAAGCAAGGAGAAGTGGCCCAATCATGAAACTAAGATTCTAATTGTATCTTCCCCTCAGCTCTTGGTATACTTATGGCTCGGTTGCTCTCAGTTAAAGGAACTTAAAGGTGTTCTTCCCCTCAAACTTTGTAAGATTCATAAGAAACCAACAGGCCGGGCGCGGTGGCTCACGCCCGTAATCCCAGCACTTTGGGAGGCTGAGGCGGGTGGATCACGAAGTCAAGAGATCAAAACCATCCTGGCCAACATGGTGAAACCCCGTCTCTACTAAAAATACAAAAAATAGCTGGGCGTGGTGGTGTGCGCCTGTAATTCCAGCTACTCAGGAGGCTGAGGCAGGAGAATTGCTTGAACCTGGGAGGCGGAGGTTGCAGTGAGCTGAGATCACGCCACTGCACTCCAGCCTAGTGCCTGGTGACAGAACAGGGCTCTTGTCTCAAAACAAACAAACAAACAAACAAACAAAAACCAATAAACTCTTGGAAGGGGACATGCAGACCACCAAAGTCCCTTGTCATAGCTGTGTCACTTGAAATCAGTTGATTTCACCCATAATTGTGGACATGATATGGGCTTGATGACTGGAAAGGGCTAATTGTGAAAACACTAAGGTTCTCAAATGTTGGCAACCCAGAGAATCACCTGGACGACTTGTCAACATACAAAGCCCTCGGCCCCACCTCTACAGTTTGTGATTCTGCAGATCTGAGGTGGGCCTGAAAATTTGCATCCCTAACTAGTTTCCAGTTGATGCAAATGCTTCTGGTCCAGGGGCTACACGTGGAGAACCACTGCATTAAGATGCTAATTACATGGCAGAAATTCATGGGGACAGAGGGCACATACGTGCTGTGACAGCAAGAAGTCAACGAAAATGGGTGTTTTTAAACTGAGCTGGGTTTTCTTTTCTTTTTGGGATAAGGATACCTCATATTACTGAATTTCTGGGATATAGGCTACTTAAGAAATTAGAGCAGAAGGCAATTCAAGGTAGACAGTAGAGAAAAAAAGCAGAGTGGGAAAAAGAGAGAGTGAGAGACAGAGTGAGAAAAAGAAACAGACAGAGAATGGGAGATAGAGGTGGACGATAATTTAAGACAAAGAACCTTTGGTAGCCAACTTACCAGATAAGAACGGAAGAGCAAATCAATACCACACTTTCCTGTTGTACCCATATTAAAAATAATCAGACAATAAAAAGGTCATTAGTTAGCTATTTAAATGTTTACAATGTTTCCCTTATGAAGGGGAATGGTCGTTTATCATCATGGTTGAAGTCATTTAAAAAGTCTAAATACACAGTTACCCAAATTGTCAATGTAGGCAGTATCTCTTGCCTCTAAATTGGAGCCAAGCAATAGCATTTCAAAACTTTAAAAAAACCCCATAAAACTCTGAAAGCAGGTTACTTTTCAAGGAATGCAATCAACTACAGGTACTTTTGCCTGTGACATAAATATAAATGTTAATGAAATTGATCACTCAACTGTCCCTGTCTCAACCTCCCAGGGCAGGGGAGGGGAGCACTTCCCATTCTTTTGAAATGGCCTCTTCCTATCCTTGTTTCTTTTCCTCACGTTCATTCATTTCTCCATGTAATTCTGAGTTTTAAAAAATGCTACGGAATGACAAGCAGTATGTAGCAATGGTCAAAAATTAAATTACCTAAAGTACATTAACAAAAACCCTTGCTTTAAGAAAATCACTCTCCTATTTCAAATGTGGGACAAATGAAATTTTCAACCAAATGGTTTTTGAGGCATTAAATTGTTCGTAGTGACAAAGTGAAACAGTTTGATAATTATAAAGCAGCATGTCACTTCAGAGAGGAATTTTTCATTTGAGAGAGAGCCTAAGAAGCTGCTTTTCACAGGAAGTGCTTTCTGATTTGGTGGTTGTGGGCATGGAAGTAAAGTGTTGTCTGCCTCCTGGTTGTCATGAATACATACCTGAATACACATTGCCCACACTTGCACGGTCTCAGCACAATTTTGGAATAGCCCTCCTTTTTGCCCTGCTCAGTTAAAAGTTGGAAAGAGTGCAGCCATAGAAAGCTGTGGCTTGCACATTTTTTTTTATGGGTAAAATTTATAGAGTAATGTATCTACTTTTAGCATGACTATTGTTAAACCTGGAGATCAAGCAAAGTGACACTGAGTATATTGCTTTATCAATTGGATTCGTTCGAGTGAAAAATGCTGATCAGGCCATGTCTTTCCCTTGGGTGCAGAAACCCTACTTCAACTCCAGAATGGTCGATACATAAAAGTCAAATTCATTATAATTTGTAGCTTTTTTTTTTCTTGAAGAAGCACGCAGTTCTCAGTACATCAATATCAACTCTTAAATCCACATCGGATGGAGAGGATACAGCACAGTAATTCAATCTCTTTACACTTAATATGGTCAGGAAGGGAGAATGAAAACAGCCTCTTGTAAAATGATGGAAAAAACAGGATGCAATCACTCTGATGGAGCGGTGCAAAGGAGTCATTTTACACCATCCGTTACCAGGGCAACAAAATACAGTGAGCCCTATACATCTAACAGGTGACATTTTAGCTAAGAAATTGCTTCTTTGGTATTTTTTCTGTCTATGAAAAACAATGTTACCAGCGTTTTCACTTGTCATGTACGATAGGGCAACAGATTCCTGCTGACAGACCATAATGGAAAAATAGAGGAGTTAAATAGTATTACAGTCTAAGTTTTTGGATACATGTTAATATGCTCTTTAAAGAGATTTCAGATGCTTTCCAACACCCTGGAGACTCAAGAGACTGAAATCTTTGCATACATCTCTGTATACGACTTGGAGTTTAGATAAGGAGAAAGTACTTTGCTTCCAAAATGTAGTGTAAAGTCCTAGATATACTTTTAAGAAAAGTCATTAACATAATTGTCTCATGTCATGAGGTCCCCTAGCTTTGCAAACTCAACATTATTGTATCCCTATAGGTCTCTCTTAAAGGAGAAGAAAAATAAGAAAATGATGTTTTCATAGCAGAATAGTCTTCTTTTGCCAGTTTACCCCCAAAGTAATCTGGTATTGAAATAATAAGAGATGAAGAAATGTGATTTTTCAAGAAACCACTAAACAGTTTTACAGAAGTGCAATGTCAATGGTTTCTTAAGTACCTGGAGAAGATAATCATCCCTCCCTCCAAAAAAGTCATGCAGATGGTTTAGAAAATCCTGCATTGGTGTCTCTGTCTGGATTTTGTTTTACTCCCTATCTAAGGAATTTTTATTGTCCCAAAGCTACTCTAGTTCTTCTAGGCTTAGATTGCAAATAGGAATATTCAAATTTGTGGCTGGGTCATCATTTTGCCTTCTCATGATATTCTGTTAGAGCCAGTAATATACAATAAGAGACTTGAGAATTAGGAGAGAGTTTAGAGTGATTAGTCCAAACTTTCTTCTGTTCAGATCAGTAAACTGGTATCCAAGGAGGCCAGAGAGTGCTACAAATGGGACTAATCCCCTAATGCTGGAGCCAGTGCTCATTCAACCACTGTGATTAATTGTAATTACAATAATGAATTTCAATTACTTAAATATTATTCCAATATTTATTGAGTACCTGCTACATGCCCAGCCTTCTGGGATATGGTATTAAATAAAGCACAATCACAGCCTGCTGGGCACTTACAATCAGCTGGGAGTGGCAGAGTTATAAATACAGTGGGCTGGGTACTACACTGAAGCATTGTGGGAGACGGACTTAGGAAAGCTGTTGTTCAAAGCAAAGGTTATATGTTGTCAGCTATCAAAACTGTCAGCTATCAAAACTAAACTCCCCCCTCACCAACTATTAGGCTCAAACAGGAAGTCACATATAAACCAGTACATCTGTGCCAAAAGCTAGAAATCTCTTGTTAAAAATCTTTATTGTGCTGAAAACCACATTAAAAGTTTGCCATCTTAACCATTTTTGAATGCACAGTTCAGTAAAGTATGTCCACATTGTTGTGAAACAGATCTCCATAACTTTTACATCTTGCAAATCTGAGACTCTATACCCAGCTCTCTTACCCATCCTACTCCCAACTCTCTTACCCATCCTACTCTCCCCATCCCCTGGCAATCACCATTCTACTTTCTGTTTCTATGAATTTGACTACTTCAGACACCTCATAGAAACAGAATCATACAGTATTTGTCTTTCTGTGACTGGCTTATTTCACTTAGCACAATGTCTTAAAGTTTCATTCCTGTCGTAGCATATGACAGAATATCCTTCATTTTTAAGGCTAAATAACCTTTTATTATATGCATATACCACATTTTATTAATTCATCCATCCATGAACAATTGAGTTGCTTCTCTGCACCTCTTCATTACTGTGAATAATTCTGCTATGAACATGGATGTGCAAAGGGGTCAGATATAACATAACACAGGGAGAGACCAGACATCACAAGGAGAAGCTCAGAAAAGGAGAAAATGAAAGAAAAAATTAAAGCGTGTGTGTGTGTGTGTGTGTGTGTGTGTGTGTGTGTACATAGGTGAGATAAAATGCCAAGGTGATTGCTTTAAGAATAATTCTCTAACTTAAAATTTGAAATAAATAAAATTACCTGAATATCACCACCCATGGTCACATCAAATAAGGTAAATACCAAAAAACTGAGGTAAAAATATTCAGTGAAAAAGGATAAGAAATGGTAAAATGACTTCGGCAATGTAAAAAGGAAGGAAGTCATGACCTAATGGGGGAAAAAAGAAAACAAACACACGAAAAGTGGAGCGTTTTAGATAAAACTTCAAACTTCAATTTTGCCCTCCATGGGTTTTGTTGAAAAATCACCAGTGTTAGTTGCTGAACATGATGTGACCAAGAGACTACTGATTATGGTATGTAGGATTACAAATAAGACAAATTGTGTGTGTGTGTGTTTGTGTGTAAAACAGGGTGAGAAAAAGTCAATTCAATGTTGCAGCATGAATTTAGAATTATACAGAGGTGATAGAGAAACAGAAATTGATGATTTGTATTTTTGGCAGAAACTAGAAAAACAGCTATACATGATTAAAAATCACATTAGATATAATGAGGCCCAATTAGACAACTACATATAAAAAATATAAACTATATATTTTATATAAATAAATATTTATATATTTTTAAAAATTAGAAATAACTAAATACAAAGAAGGAATTTTATTATTTTTATGCAATTTTTGTGTAATGTTTCTATTATTGTCTGGAATGTTCTTTCCCTTTCATTTAAGTAGCTGATCTGTTTTATAAAAAGCCTTCTTGTGTGGTGAAAAGCATCACGCCATCAGACTGTAAAGGTTTTTGTGACCATAGTGTCCACAGGATTAATGATTTCTGCTACCGGGCTCTAAGGTGTCCATGGAGGTGGTAGCTTTTGGGTCAGTTTATGTCCTGTTTAGAGTCACACCTTGTTACAGAAAGAGTGATAGAATAGATGAGCACTTGGATAAGCTCCACAACAGTGTGCTGGTGTAAAAGAAATGCATAATACAGTATGACAAACAAACGGGAAGTGATATTCCCCCAGGTTTGTAAACAAGAGTCTGAGAGACCAGAACTCACATCACCTAAATTTTGAACTATGCCAGTCATTTATTATTTTATCTTTAATACAAGATTTACAAGATTCAAGTTTAAAAACTTGAATGATTTCATTAAAACAAACAAACAAAAATAGACAAAGTAGCCTAAAATGACAAAAATACTTTAATGAGAGATTGTTCCCTAAATATGCTTTGGAATAAGTAGATAAATGCTAAAATGATTGCTATCATGTAACAAGTATATTTAAAACTTTTCTAAAATTAAAGTATCAGGCCAGGCATGGTGGCTCAAGATTATAATCCCAGCACTTTGGAAGGTCAAGATGGGCAAATCACTTGAGGCCAGCTGTTCAAAATCAGCCTGGCCAACATGGTAAAAACCTATGTATTTTGGTCTCTGCCCAAAAAAAAAAAAAAAAAAATTAGCCTAGTGTATTAGTCTGTTTTCACACTGCTAATACATACCTGAGACTGGGCAATTTCCAAAGAAAGAGTTTAACGAACTTACAGTTCCACATGGCTAGGGAGGCCTCAAAATCATGGCAGAAAGTGAAAGGCAATTTTTACATGGCAGTGTCAAAAGACAGAATGAAAGGGGTTTCCCCTTATAAAACCATCAGATCTCATGATACTTATTCACTACCACAAGAGCAGTATGGGAGAAACTGCCCCATGATTCAATTATCTCCCACAGGGTCCCTCTCCCAACACATGGGAATTATGGGAATACAATTCAAGATGAGATTTGGGTGGGACACAGAGCCAAACCATATCATTCTGCCTCTGACCCCTCCCAAATCTCATGTCCTCACATTTCAAAACCAGTCATGCCTTCCCAACAGTCCCCCAAAGTCTTAGGTAATTTCAGCATTAACTGGAAAGTCCAGATTCCAGAGTCTCATCTGAGATAAGGCAAATTGCTTCTACCTATGAGCAGGTAAAATCAAAAGCAAGTTAGTTACTTTCTAGATATAATGTGGTATGGCATTGGGTAAATACAGCTGTTCCAAATGGGATAAATTGGCCAAAACAAAGGGGCTAAAGGTCCCATGCAAGTCTGAAATCCAGTAGGGCAGTCAAGCTCCAAAATTACCTCCCTGGACTTCATGTCTCACAACCAGGTCACACCGATGCAAGAGGTGGGGTACCATGATCTTGGGAAGCCTCCCTCCTGGCTGCTTTCATGGTCTTGCATTGAGTGTCTGTGGCTTTTCCAGGCACACTGTGTAAGCAGTCAGTGGACCTACCACTCTGGGGTCTGAAGGGCGGTGGCTCTGTTCTCACAGCTACACTAGACAGCGCCCCAGTGGGGACTCTGTATGGGGGCACTAACCCTATATTTGCCTTCTGCACATCCCTAGCAGAGGTTCTCCATGAGGGTCCCACTTCTGCAGTGAATGTCTGCCTGGACATCTTGGCATTTCTATACATCATCTGAAATCTAGACAGAGGGTCCCCAACCTCAATTCTTGACTTCTGTGACCTGCAGACTCAACACCACATGCAGGCTGCTAAGGCTTGCACCCTCTGAAGCCATGGCCTGAGAAGTACTTTGGATGCTTTTAGCAATGGCTGGAATGGCTGAGATGCAGGGCACCAAGTCCCTAGACTGCACACAGCAGAATGATCTGGGCCTGGCCCATAAACCATTTTTTCCTCCTACGCCTCTGTGCCTGTGATCAGAGGGGCTACCACAGAGGTCTCTAACATGTCCTGGAGACACTTTCTTACATTGGCTTGGCAATTAAAATTCCGCTCCTATACTTATGCACATTTCTGCAGCTGTCTTGAATTTCTCCTTAGAAAATGGGATTTCCTTTTTTCTCACATTGTCAGAGTGCAAATTTTCCAAATGTTTATGCTCTGTTTCTGCTTAAAACTGAATGCCGTTAACAGAACACAAGTCACCTTGGAATGCTTTCCTGCTTAGAAATGTCTTCTACCAGATACCCTAAATCATCTCTCAAGTTCAAAGTTCATAACTCTCCAGCGCAGAAGCAAAATGCCTTCAGTCTTTTTGCCAAAACATAACATGATTTGCCTTTTCTTCAGTTCCCAACAAGTTCCTTATCTCCATCTGAGACCACCTCAGCCTGGATTTCATTGTCCATATCATTACCAGCATTTTGGTCAAAGCTAGTCTAGGGAGTTTCAAACTGTCCCACATATTCCTACCTTCTTCTGAGCCCTCAAACTGTTCCAACCTCTGTCTGTTACCCAGTTCCAAAGTTGCTTCCACATTTTCGGGTATCTTTTCAGCAGCACCCCATCCCAGTACCAATTTACTGTATTAGTCAATTTTCATGCTGCTGATAAAGACATCCCTGAGACTGGGCAGTTTACAAAATACAGAGGTTTAATGGACTTATAGTTCCACATGGCTAGGGAGGCCTCACAATCGTGGCAGAAGGTGAAAGGCACTTCTTAGATGGCAGTGGCAAAAGAGAAAATTAGAACCAAGCAGAAGAGTTTTCCCCTTATAAAACCATCAGATCTCGTAAAACTGATTCACTACTATGAGGACAATATGGGAGAAACTGCCACATGATTCAATTATCTCCCACCAGGTCCCTCTCACAACACATGGGAATTAAGTGAATACAATTCAAGTCGAGATTTGGGTGGGGACACAGAGCCAAACCATATCACCAGGCATGGACTACAGCACTCACGTGTAGTCCCAGCTTCTAGGGAGGCTGAGGCACAAGAATTGTTTGAACCAAGGAGGCAGGGGTTGCAAGTAAGCTGAGATAGTGCCACTGTATTCTAGGAGCAAGGCTATGTCTCAAAATATATATATATATATATGTATATCTCAGAAGTAATTTTTTATATTTGCATTCATTTAGTATAGAGAATTTTCTTTTCAGCTTTGTTTTTCATATTAAAACATTTGACCTTTCTTTGTCATTATGAATTCTTTGTAAATATTACTTGTCATGTCTGTAATGTTCCATTAACTAGGTGGATAATAATTTCTTTAATTTGTCTCTATTATTGGCTATTTAGGTTGATATGTTTTTCTTATTAAAAATAATGCTGTGGCAAGGTGTGAGGTTTATTGTTTTACTGTGATATTTTGATAGCAAACTGAAACTATTCATTATATTAATACAGATAACTCTTTGTACGTTTTCCTCTATGATGTCCTCCACTGGTTCTAAACTTGGAAAGTTTTCTGCCATTTTAGAATTGTAATAAGTCACTGCTTTTCAATTTTAGTTTTAAAACATTGAGGTTCTTGTTTTTCTTTTCTTTTTTTTTTTTTTTGAGACAGTCTTGCTCTGTCGCCAGGCACCAGACTGGAGTGCAGTGGCACAATCTCGACTCACTGCAACCTCTGCCTCCCGGGTTCAAGCAATTCTCCTGCCTCAGCCTCCTGCATAGCTGGGACTACAGGCATGTACCACCACACCCAGCTACTTTTTGTATTTTAGTAGAGATGGGGTTTCACCATGTTGGTCATGATGGTCTCTCTCCCTTGACCTCGTGATCCACCTGCCTCAGCCTCCCAAAGTGCTGGGATTACAGGCGTGAGCCACTGCGCCTGGCTGTTTTTGTTTTACTCTAACAAATCTGTAAATTTTCACAAATTTTATGAGGTACGTATTTAGATAATGTTGTTTTCCTAAATACACAATCAATTTTTCAATAATTGACTTATTGAACCGTAATTTTTTCCTACTGATTTATGACATCCCTTTATATATATACATGACATCACTTTACATATATATAATATATATTATATATTAGAAACTAATATATAACATATATATATGTATTAGATACTGGCACAGCCTATGGGCTTTTTCTGAGGAAAGTAGTTGCACTTTGAAGAGCCACCAATCTATTAAAATGTAGTAAGAAAAAATTCAGAATGAGATAACACAGTTTCATGTGTTAACCTGAGAACCTCATTAAACAAGAATCATAATGATAACTCATCTAATTTTGGTAAAAATATTTTTTGGTATTTTCCTGAGTAAGCATTAAGTTGATGAAACATTATTTTTACAAAATGTAAACTCTGGTGATAAGCAGCATCTCATCCTTAGGTTTAATTTTAATTTTTATTTTTATTTCTTGAGATTTAATTCATTCACAATCCTCTCAGGATTCTCATGAGTAATTATAGATACAGTATTAATCACATATTCTGGGTATAAATGGTGTTATAGAAAATGTAATCTGTAAAATAACCACAGCAAATTCTGCCATGAGATGTGGATTAATGTAACCACTGTTAATTTGAACACAAGATGGCCAGCAGAGTAGGGAGATCAGGGTGCATTTATTACTCTTCAGAGTGTTGTTGGTTTCTCAAATGAAAGTTGTGAGAAAAATAAAAAGTGTTTCAGTCAGAAATCAAGAAAATGCAAGAAGGGCGAAAGTCCTAGAATAAAATTTAATTTCTGAAACTTTGTAAAAGGTTTAATAACTGATTTCCTTACTTTTCCATTTTTTGGGGAAGAAAAAGCAGCAATAATCACGGAGGAAAAAATGAGAACAAAAGTTTGTAGCCTACAATTTGTAAATTAGAAATATATAAAAGTAAAATGGTACATTAGCAAAAATATATTTTTGCGTTGACATTTAATTTTAGTAAAATATATGAAGAACATAAGCTTTATGTTTAAACTCAAGACAATTCATCATATTAATGATTATAAACAATAAATGATGATTTAAAATTGAATAAACATTTATTTACTTTCCTATACCACTTTCTTTTCTGTCTAATTTCAAATATTTTAAAAATTCCTACACATTAGATTATAAGTACATTTGGATTAATCTCTGGGGACTATTTTAACAGCCCCCTTAGTGCTAGTGTCCTTAACACTGGTATTGTCATTTGCCTCCTTGTAATCATCTTCTATTATGCTAACAGAATGATGTATCATTTGCAGATCAGTCATATCCCTTTTATTCTATCTTCGAGTACAATTTGTTCCCTAATTTCCTACTCTTATCTCCAGTTCCTGGAAACCTCGTTCAGTGAACAGGAATTTCTAAACTCCGAACCTTTGCTTATCTTTCTACCTGGATTGCTATTCTGCAAACCTATGCTCCTGAAGAATTGCTGATGGGATGTAAATTTTTTTTTAAAAAGTCATCTAATAGTGCATTAGAAATAGACATAAGCAAAGAAATATCAACCTTGCCAAATAAGCTGACCCCAAAGTACAAGGACAGTGAAAAAGAGTCAACTCAGCTTAACCCCAACTGGCATTTACAAGATTAACAATATGATTTGCAATGCACCTGGAAGGAAACCAACTGGCTTTAAGATAATTAAGTGCTACCATCAAGGAAGGATTATGCAGGTGCCAAATAAGGTTGTCTGGGACACCAAATCCCTTCCTATCTTATAATGGCATAAAAATAATGAAGAACTTGAAGAAGTATGGCCTTAATCGTATTTGTGATACTCTAATTCTGACTGAAGAAAGACTTAAGACAGGAACCTAGATGGAATAAAGACAGCAAACAAAAGAGACACACATTTGTTTAGTACGTAAATCCAAGAATTTCTTGACTACTTAAAACCTTTTCATTCTTCCTCTAGCTCATGTCAAGTTAGTACAGGCAATAAATCACATATTTGCCTGTCCACATTGTCTTGCCTCTTCTGCAAAAAAGGTACTATAGACCAGGAGAGAAAATGCTTGCCCTTCTTTCTGGCATGTGAAATGAGAGAGATCTTGCTGGCATGTTCTTACCAATGCCCAGGAGGGCTGGTTCAACCCAGCAGGGTAAGTGTAGTAAAGCCAACTACTCCTATCTCATCCTTAAAGTCCAACATGAAAACCATTTCCTCTCTGTGGCTTTTGTTGGTTTTTTGTTTTTCAAATTTGTCCTTGATTTTCCATATAGATTTTAATTACTTCTCATATTTTTCTGTAGAACTTTATAGAAGCCCACAATACAATATTTTGCATTGTAGACATAACCACACAAAAACTCACAACTGTTTGAATTCATTAAGGCTGGGGGCTTAGAGCTCCATCTTTTATAGTTCCAATGCCTTGAATATAGTCTGTATTAGAAATATATTACTTTCGGCTGAATGTAGTGGCTCATGCCTGTAATCCTAGCACTTAAAGAGGCCGACATAGGTGGATCACCTGAAGTCAAGAGTTCAAGACCAGTCTGGCCAACATGGTGAAATCCTGTCTCTACCAAAAATACAAAAATTAGCTGGGCCTGGTGGCAGGCATCTGTAATCCCATCTACTTGGGAGGCTAAGGAGGGAGAATCGCTGAAACCTGGGAGGTGGAGGCTGCAGTGAGCCAAGATCATGCCACTGCACTCCAGCCTGAGTGCCAAGAGAGAAACTCCATTTAAGAAAAAAAAAATGTTACTTTCATTGAATTGTTAGATTAAACTATAAAGCCACAATTTTCTAAGTCACATTAAAGTCTCTTTATTCCCCTTTTAAAATACTATCTGCTATTTTTTTTTCATTGAGTCTTTTTTTAAATATACTTTAAGTTCTGGGGTACATGTGCAGAATGTGTAGGTTTCTTACATAGGTATACATGTCATGGTGGTTTGCTGCACCCCATCAACCCGCCATCTACATTAATATTTCTTTTAATGCTGTCCCTCCCCTAGTCTCCCACCTCCCAACAGGTGTGTGATGTTCCCCTCCCTGTGTCCATGTGTTCTCATTGTTTAACTTCCACTTATGAATGAGTACATGACATGTTTGGTTTTCTGTTCTTGTGTTACTTTGCTGAGAATGATGGTTTCCATCTTCATCCATGTCCCTACAAAGGGCATAAACTCATCCTTTTTTATGGCTGCAGAGTATTCCATGGTGTATATGTGCCACATTTTCTTTATCCAGTCTATCATCAATGAGTATCTGGATTGGTTCCAAGTCTTTGCTATTGTGAACCGTGCTGCCATTAACATACATTTGCATGTGTCTTTATAGTAGAATGATTTATAATCCTTTGGGTATATACCCAGTAATGGGATTGCGGGGTCAAATGATATTTCTGGTTCTAGATCCTTGCGGAATCACCACACTATCTTCCACAATGGTTGAACTAATTTACACTCCCACCAACAGTGTAAAAGTCTTACTATTTCTCCACATCCTCTCCAGCATCAGTTGTTTCCTGACTTATTAATGATTACCATTCTAACTGGCATGAGATGGTATCTCATTGTGGCTTTGATTTGCATTTCTCTAATGACCAGTGATGATGAGCTTTTTTTCATATGTTTTTTGGCTCCATAAATGTCTTCCATTGATAAGTGTCTATTCATATCCTTTGCCCACTTTTTGATGGGGTTGTTTGGGTTTTTTTTTTTTTTTTGTAAATTTGTTTAAGTACTTTGTAGATTCTGGATATTAGCCCTTTGTCAGATGGATAGATTGCAAAAATTTTCTCCCATTCTGTAGGTTGCCTGTTCACTCTGATGATAGTTTCTTTTGATGTGCAGAAGATCTTTAGTTATCCCATTTGTCAATTTTGGCTTTGTTGCCACTACTTTTGGTGTTTTAGTCATGATGTCTTTGCCCATGGCTATGACTAGCATTGCCTAGGTTTTCTTCTAGCATTTTTATGCTTTTAGGTCTTACATCTAAGTCTTTAATTCATCTCAAGTTAACTTTTGCATAAGGTGTAAGGAAGTGATCCAGTTCCAGTTTTCTGCATATGGCTAGCCAGTTTCCCAACACTATTTATTAAATAGGTAATCCTTTCCCCATTGCTTGTTTTTCTCAGGTTTGTCAAAGATAAGATGGTTGTAGATGTGTGACATTATTTCTGAGGTCTCTGTTCTGTTCCCCTGGTCTATATATCTGTTTTGGTACCAGTACTATGCTGTTTTAGTTACTGTAGCCTTGTAGCATACTTTGAGGTCAGTTAGCGTGATGCCTCCAGCTTTGTTCTTTTTGCTAAGAATTGTCTTGGCTATATGGGCTCTTTATAAATTCCATATGAAATTTAAAATATTTTTTTCTAATTCTGTGAAGAAAATCAATGGTAGCTTGATGGTGTTAGCACTGAATCTATAAATTACTTTGGGCAGTATGGCCATTTGACGATATTGATTCTTCCTATCCATGAGCATGGAATGTTTTCCCACTTTTTTGTCATCCCTTATTTCCCTGAGCAGCGGTTTGTAGTTCTCCTTGAAAAGGTCCTTCACATCACTTGTAAGTTGTATTTCTAGCTATTTTATTCTCTTTGTAGCAATTGTGAATGGGAGCACACTCATGATTTTGCTCTCTGTTTCTCTATTATTGGTGTATAGGAATGCTTGAGAGTTTTGCACATTGATTTTGTATCCTGAGACATTGCTTATCAACTTGAAGAGATCTCAGGCTGAGATGATGGGTTTTTCTAAATATACAATCATGTCATCTGCAAACAGAGACAATTTGACTTCCTCTTTTCCTATCTGAATACCCTTTATTTCTTTTTCTTGCCTGATTGACCTGGTGAGAACTTTTAATACTATGATGAATAGGAGTGGTAAGAGAGGGCAGCCTTGCTTATGCTGGTTTTCCAAGGGAATCTTCCAGTTTTCGCCCATTCAGTATGATATTGGCTGTGGGTTTGCCATAAATAGCTCTTATTATTGTGAGATACGTTCCATTAATACCTAGTCTATTGAGAGTTTTTAGCATGAAGGGGTGCTGAATTTTATCAAAGGCCCAAGCAAACAGGGTCTGGAGTAGACCTCCAGCAAACTCCAGCAGACCTACAGCAGAGGGGCCTGACTGTTACAAAGAAAACTAGCAAACAGAAAGGAATAATATTCACATCAAAAAGGATATCCATGCAGAGACCCCATTCAAAGGTCACCAACACCAAAGTCCAAAGGAAGATAAATCCACAAAGATGGGGAGAAACCAGCGCAAAAAGGCTGAAAATTTCGAAAACCAGAACACCTCTTTTCCTCCAAAGGATCACAACTCCTTGCCAGCAGGGGAACAAAACAGGTTGGAGAATGAGTTTGACAAATTGACAGAAGTAGGCTTCGGAAGGTGGTTAATAACAAACTCCTCCGAGCTAAAGGTGCATGTTCTAATCCAATGCAAGAAAGCTAAGATCCTTGATAAAAGGTTAGACGACTTACTAACTAGAATAACTAGTTTAGAGAAGCACATAAATTACCTGATGGTCCTGAAAAACACAGCACAAGAACTTCATGAAGTATACACAAGTATCAATAGCTTAATAAATCAAGCCAAAGAAAGAATATCAGAGATTTAAGATCAACTTGATGAAATAAAGCAGGAAGACAAAATTAGAGAGAAAAAAAGTAAAAAGAAATGAATAAAGCCTCCAGAAAATATGGGACTATGTGAAAAGACCAAATCTACATTTGATTGGTGTACCTGAAAGTGATGGGGAGAATGAAACCAAGGGCATGCCTAGGGCTGTTTACATTCCCAAGAAATTCCTGAAAAGGCACTAAGCTCTTACCTCTGCTGCCTTTGCATTTCTACATAAGCAGATTGAAAGCTAATAAAGAATTGTGAACCACAATACTAAGTGTCAAAGATATTCTCTAAAACACACAGAGCTCCTATATAAAGATGGGAAGAAACTTCTGTTTGCTTTGGTTCTGGGCATTTAAGAAAATCTCTATCCAATCATTAGTTGACCATTAGGGTAGTAAAACAGATACTTAAGTGGCCACGTACAACAAAGAATACTGAGTTTACAAAAGTAGTTTAGAAAAGTTACTAAACAAACAAAAATAATAATAATAACTACAACATGCAGCAGCAACAAACCCTGGGGTTAGAGGGAAATCTGATTTCCAGAGTTGCCATATTAAAATTTTAAAATGATCAGTTTTAAACAAAACTTGAGGCATGATAAGAAATAAGAAAATATGGCTCATATGCAGAAATGAAGCAATCAGTAGAAGCTGCCTCAGGGAAAGCCCATACATTGTATTTACCAGGCAAAGATTTTAAACCATCTACTTAAAAATGCTCAAGAGTTAAAGGGAAATTTGGCTAAAGAATTAGAAAAAAGCATGAAAATGACATATCAGAAGACACAAATTACAAAAAGTAACCACATACACATTCTAGAATTGAAAAGTACAACTGCTAAATGAAAAATACATAAAAGAAGATTTGAGCAGATAGAAGAGTCATTGAGCTTTTTGAGAATAAGTCAATGGAGACCATCCAGTATGAGAAAAAGAAAGAATAAGAATAAAGGGAAGTGAACAAAGCCTAAGAGACCTGTAGGACTCTATGACATGTACCAAGATATGCATAATGGAAGTCCAGAAGGAGAGGAGGGGGAGACGGAGAGAGAGAGAGAGAGAGAGAGAGAGAGAGAGAGAGAGAGAGAGAGAGAAGGACAAAAATTACATTGAAAAAATAGTGACTGAAAATGTCTGAAACTTGTTGAAAAAATATTAATCTACACATGTAAGAAGCTAAACAAACTAAGAAGTATAAACTCAGTGACACATCTGAGATACATCAAAATCAAACTGTTGAAAGCCAAAGACAAATATATATATATGCATATAATTAATTTTATATGTGTATATATATATATATTAAAAGCAGTGAAAAAAAGTGACTTACAATGAACAAAGGATCTTTGAGAAGAGTAACAGCTAATTTCTCATCAGGAACAATGGAGCACAGGAGGCAGTGGGATAATGTATTCAAAGTGCAGAGAGAAAAACATTGTCAATAAAAAATTCTATAGTTAGCAAACATATATTTCAAAAATGAAAGAGAAATTAATATATTGCCAGGTAAATTTTAAAATGAAAACATCACATGCAGAGCTGCCCTGCAAGAAATGCTTTTGCCTTTCATGCTGAAATAAAAGGGCAGAAGACAATAGCTTCATATGAATAAATAAAGAACATCAGTAAATGTAAATATTTAGGTAATATAAAAGGCAGCATTATGTATTTTTATTTGTAACTCCTATTTTTGCATCTTATTTAAAAGAAAATTGCATAAAACATGTATAAACCTATATATTAATGGACACGTGCAAAGATGTAATTTGTAACAATAATATGGCGAAAAGGAGGACAAGGTGACAGAGTTATAGAACATACTGTATACTATTGAAATTGATTTAATATTAATATGGGCTCTGAATTTAGCTTTTATAAAGTAAGATGTCATTTTAATCCCCAGGCTATAATTAAGAAAAAAAAGGAGTAAAAATACCAAGAGAATTAAGAAAGCATACTAGACATATCCATTTAATATAGAAAATAAGTATTGGAGGAAGTGAGGAATAAAAAAGATATAAGACAAAAAGAAAACAAATGGCAAAATGGCAGAAATACATCCTGACAGGCTAAATAAAGAAAATGTGGTACATATACACCATGGAATACTATGCATCCATAAAAAAGAACAAGATTATGTCCTTTGTACATGGATGGAGCTGGAGGCCATTATCCTTAGCAAACTAACGCAAGAACAGAAAACCAAGTATCACATGTTCTCACATACAAGTGAGAGCTAAACGATGAGAACATTGGACACATACCTGGGAACAACACACATTGGGGCCTATCTCTCCTTCAACCAAAACTTTAGTCGGGCACTTTGAGTCATCTGCTTGAGTAGGTCCTACCTGGGTTTCCCTCTCTGACCTTACAGAATCCAGTTTGAGCAAGAATCCTGCTACATCAGTTTAGTGAAATACCTCCACGCTTGGTATCTAACCACCCTCTTTACCTGATATCACCCTGGCTTGCTTTCAGCAAGAATTCTGAAGTTCCCTTAACCCTGATGTTTTACTAATTTTTCATCCACTGATGTCCACCCTGTTCTTTGGCTACAAATCCCTACTTGTTCTTGTTGGACTTGAAATTGAGTTCAATCTCTCTCCCTGATGGTAGGACTCCATTGCAGTGGCCCCTGTGTCTATCACCTTGGTCCCAACCAAGCTTATCATCCTTAAGAAATGCCAAGAATTATTTTTTCTTTAACATTATATTAACACATATACATCTAATTTATTTATTTTTAACTGTAGTATTCCACTGTATCATTGTGTAACACTCAGGTTACTCCCTTACTATAGACCATTTAAATTGTTTCCAAATTTTCAGTATAACAGCATTGATATGTCAGTATTTCTCTAATGTGGCATTCCACAAACTTTTTGGCCTGGGACCTTTTTGCACTCTTAAAAATTATTGAGAATGCCAAAGAGTGTTGTCCACATGGATTATATTTATCAATATTTACAGTATTAGAAGCTAAAATAGGAATTTTAAAAATATTTTTTAATCTGTTTTTAAAATAACAAGCCCATTATATCTGAACATAGGTAATATATTTTATTAAAATAACCATTTTATAAAAAATATATAATTTTTTACATTTTTATAAATCTCTCTCACTAATGCCCTAGAGCAAAATTGGATCATAATATTTGCTTCTGCATTCACCCTGTAATGATATGCATCTTTGGTTGAAAGAAATCCTGATTCACACAGATGTCTTGTTGGAAAAGAAAGGTAGATTTCATTAGCCTTTTTTGATCATTTTAGATATTCTTTGATACTATACGAAGTGTTATTTCTAAAAGATTCATTACAATATAAATTTGAAATCATAACAATAAACTTTTCATATACTGTTTTTTAAAAATTTATTAGTCTATCTTGCATGTTAAATTGATCTGTGCCATGATTTTCTAACATCATACATTAATCATTCAGAAAATACTTGTTCAGAGTGTGCAGATCTTCCAAATGAGGACATATTTCATTTATATAATATTTAAAAAATCATATTTGTTAGTATCACACAAGCTTCATCAGGAAAAGTTTATACTAGCAGCTGCTAATCTTGCAGTAGCTAATATATCCTTAGCAAAATTCTAACTTTTGATCTGGGCATGGCTCACGCCTGTAATCCCAGTACTTTTGGAGGCTGAGGCACAAGGATCACTTGAGGTCAGGCATTTGAGACCAGCCCGACCAACACAGTGAAAACCTGTCTCTACTAAAAATACAAAATTAGCCAGGCGTGGTAGCACGTGCCTGTAATTCCGGGTACCTGGGAGGCTGAGACAGTGGAACTGCTTGAAACCAGGAGTTAGAGCTGCTTGACAGTTAGAACTGCTTGAATCCAGTGAGCCAAGATCTTGCCACTGCACTCCAGCCTGGGCAACAGAGTGAGACCCCATGTCAAAAAAATAAAATTAATACTAATTTTTGCCTAGAAGCTTAGATTTTTATTGTTAGCATTGGTACAAATATAATCAATGTTTTTCTTGAAATGACAAATTCACTTTGTTTATTTTCATGTCTGCTATGTAACCTCCTAAATAAATGCAGTTTGTCAGTCATTCTTTCAAGTAAAAATGGTGTCCCATAAATAAAAACAGCTAATTCAGTTCATAACTTAATTACACAAATGTTCTTTACTCTTTAGTATACAACAGAAATAGTTCATGCTTAACTGCAATTTTGTCACATAGAATATTTTAAAATGTGCATTCAAGGCTCAAGATGTAAGAAACTTGATAATTTTTACTAATTTATGAAGGATATTTGTAAGTAAAACTATTTCTGAACTGCAAGTGCACAGTGGTGAAGAACTTGAACGGTAGTACACTTTGGTGCTTCTGCCTTGATTTGTGCTAAGGCCTGTTTTTTTTTTTTTTCTTTTATCTTCCATTGCTTTAAACCATCAGTGCAAATGTCAACTCAGAGAAAAAGACAAATATGGTCTTCATATTATAATAAAAGTAATTTTGACTTGCAGACAGTCTGCAAGGATCTCAGCATTCCCCAGGGGTCTGTGAACCATACTTAGAATACTACTGCTCTAAGATATATACATAGAAAAGGAATCAATGGGATAAAGAATGAGAGCATGGTCAGCATTCTGAGATTTACTAAACTGATGTCTATGTTTCTAGCAGTCATGCTTGAATATTCCCTTTTTCTGTCCATCCTTGGCAACCATTGGTTTTTTATCACATTTAAGAATTTTGGCCATGCTCTGGGGGCTGTACTAATGACTATGTTTTTCATTTTATTTTATTTTATTTTATTTTTTGAGAAAGAATTTCACTCTTGCTGCTCAGGCTAGAGTGCAGTGGTGGACTCTCAGCTCACTGCAAACTATGCCTCCTGGGTTGGAGTGATTCCCCTGCCTTAGCCTCCTGAGTAGCTAGGATTACAGGTATTCACCACCACACCTGACCTCAGCCTCCCAAACTGCTGGGGGGGGGGGGGGGGAGGGGGGGGGGGGGGGGAGAGAGAGAGAGAGAGAGAGAGAGAGAGAGAGAGAGAGAGAGAGAGAGGGGCTGACTCTTTGGGTAGCTTCTGTGAATTTTGTACATAAAAATCCTTTACCCATTTTCCTTTCTTGTCTTTTTAAAATATATCTTTATTGTTTAGTATATGCTTTTGTTATCTCTCATCTTTCGTATGTTTTCTATTTTGCAAATATATTCTCCTAATATTCTTTAGTCTTTATATTTTCATTATATAGGCTTTTCTTTATTTCATAGAAGTTTTAATCTCTGATTTCATTACATTTATTAGTCTTTCACATATAATTTTTGTTTTGTGAGACTCATTTAAAAATTCTTCATAAACCCAAGTTCATAAACATAATTCTTTTACATTTTCTTCTAATAATTTTTTGTTTTACATATTTAGTTTGTTAAACCACTTAAATATACATAGTAAATGAGCCTTCTAATTATATCATCTACACTGTCTATATACTTAATTTTTTTTGTCCACTCACTGTATTGGTTTTTGTTAACAGGAATGTTAAAATCTTCTAATATTATTGGGAATTTCTTTCTTCAATTCAGTCAGCTATTTATGTAGCTCAAGTCTTTCTGTTAGGTGTGTATAAGTTAATGATTCTTATATCTTCTTGTAAAAATTCTTCTAACACTATGTGATGTTCCTTTTCATTCTCGATAAAACTTTTGGAAAGTATTAGTACTCCACCCATTTATTTCAGTTAATATTTGCCTGATGTATTTTTCCATTTGCTTTATTCAATCTAATTATTTGTTCATTCATTTATGTATGTGTTTGTTTTAGTGGTTTTTATTTACTATGCATCAAGAACTGTCCCAAGTGCTTTACAAGTATCTCCTGAATCTTATGTCATTATTTAGAAGTATTTTTTGTAAATGGTATAGATGAATTATATTTATTTATCTCAATCTGATATTCTGCTTTATAATACATAATTGTAATCTCTTTATAGATATTATAATATTGACAACAGAGGACTCATTTCTAGCATTGCATTATGTGCTTTTGATGCTATTCCTTGGAATTTTTCTTTTTTATTGCTTTCTACTGGAACAATAAATTTGTCTTTATTCTCTTCTATCCCAGCTAATTCAAAAGACAGAGAAGGTAGTTCCATTACTTGATTTAACACTTTAACATATATATGAATCTTTGAAAACATTCCCTGTATTGGGAGGATTTAGCATATTATGAGTCCCTTCTCTTTCAAGTTGATGTGTGAAGCTTCAACTCCAGGCCACCCGTGCTCTTCTGGTGCCAGTACATTACTGAGGCTTCACTAATCAGATCTTCCACTGCAAGTCTTCAATTCAGAAGAAACCAGTAGGAAGGTGATATGCTTGGCTGCGTCCTCACCCAAATCTCATCTTGAACTGTAGCTTCCATAATTCCCATGTGTTGTGGGAGGGACCCTGTGGTAGTTAATTGAATCATGGGGTAGTTCCCCACATACCATTCTCATGGTAGTAAATAAGTCTCACAAGATCTGATGATTTTATAAGGGGAACTCCCTTTCACTTGGTTCTCATTTTCTCTCTTGCCACTGCCATGTAAGACATGCCGTTCACCTTTTGCCATGATTGTGAGGCCTCCGCAGCCACATGGAACTGTGAGTCCATTAAATCTCTTTTTCTTTATAAATTACTCAGTCTCAGGTATGTCTTAATCAGCAGAGTGAAAATGGTGCAACTAATAGAGTAAGTCAATATTATTACTTTATATAGTTAAAGTTTATTAGACTTGATCGTTTCCTAAAACATAATACTTCTTTGTGGGTCTAATCACTTTCTTCTGGAAATATATATTGTAAGTAATTTTTTAAAGTCTACTGTTAATCATTCCTCCCAGTGTATATTTGTCTGAAAGTGATTTTATTTGGCCTTGTTTTTTCTTGAAATTTTAGCTCTATATAGAATTTGTATTATAAACCATTTTCCCTATAGATCTTTTGGTATAATTATATTACCCTCTTGCTAGTTTAGTTCAAGTTTGGATGCCTGTTTTTTTGAGGAAATCTCTTTTTCTGATATTACTTTTAAAATTTTCTCTCAGTTTTTTGTTACAAAAAGATTGAGCCTAAGGGCACATTGACTTTTATTACACTCAGGACTAATTATGCTGTTTAATATGCCTATTCATGTTTTTTTTTCAACCTTGGAAAATAATTATTTTACTATTTCCCCTTCTCTCTGTTTTGTCTGCTAAGAAATTTCATTAACATATATTGGACTTTGTCTATGTTTCCTTCTTGTATGTTCATCTCTCTATTTATTTATTATCTCGTTTCTTCACTGTGCTCTGCTTTCTGAATAATTTCCTAAGCACTGTGTACCTCTTCACAAATTCTTTGTTCATTTTTGCTTAAATTGCTGTTTATTCATTGAAATTTTATTCCATAAATTATGTTTTCCAACTTCTGAAAATAGTTTGTGTTTTGTCTATGGAATCATATGTCTTTCTATGTTTTTAATCCACTTTTATAACATTCATCTTTTTACATACATTTACTTCATAGTCTTTATTATGGGTTTAATTGTGCTATTTGCTCTGATTACTTTCTTTTGTTTAAAGTGAATTTAAAAATACATTTTGTGATATAGATAGTGAGCTCATCGTTAGTAGGGTTATACCAGGTAAGGCCTTACTAGACGTGTTCGGGTGTAGCTTTCCAGAGCAGTTCTAGATCTAATTGTTATGGATGGTCGAAGGGTATTGTAAGCCTGAGATAGTTTAAGTGGGTTAATTTCTCTTAGATTGGAGATTCCTCATTAAGATTTTTTAATTAGGCCCTAGGTTATAATATCTTACAGGAGACTTCCCTCTTGCCTCTCCCCAAATAGAACCCTCACATCTTGGACAAACTTCCTCAATGCCTTTCTGAGACAGCAATGGGTGGTCTTAAAGCTCTTCTTTTCTACCAAGGGTACATTCATTCAAAGACCTCAGCTCTGTTTTCCATTTAAAGTCTCAATCTTTACTGACCAAGTCCTCATCTTCTGTCTCCTGTAGCAAATTAATCTTCAGAAACCACATCCTGCTTCTTTGGATTGCTTCTAAAACACTCTGCTTATCCTCAGACTCAGTTCAAATTCTTTTGTTTTTGGCCTCTGGAGATAATCCTACTTATGAGTTCTGTTACGTATTTAAAAAAAAAGTTCGCTGTGTTTATCTGAATCACATTGTTGTTTTACTATAGTGTTTTAAAAATGTTATCTAGCACTAACTCTTAAATACATAAAATTATTGTTATTTTTAGTCAACTATTAATTAGATTTGTAAATATTTTCCAAACGTCCATGCTTATCATTGTTTTTAAATCCCATTTCTTCCCTATTCTTTTTTGCAAAGTATATTCATTATCGTAAAATCTTAGAATTTGTAGAAAATCTATTCTTTTAGGCGTGAAAAAAAGTAGTCATTATTTTGCCTTTACTCTTGAATGACAATTTAGCTGCATATTTAATTTTAACTAGACAGTTTATTTTTCCTCAACAGTTTAAAGATATTCCTTCATTTTTTTCTGGCATCTATTGTTGCTAATAAAAATCTCCCATCTTGTAATTGTGTTTTTACTATATTGCAAGAGAAATCAAGATATAAGGCTGCATTCATAGTGTAATTCCATGTTTCGAAAACATATGTATAAGAATTATTTAGTATCCAATACTTAAAAACCAATAGTAAGAGTTCAGCAAGTAAGAAATAACCATTATGTGAATTCATCTGTTTCCAAGTTTTGGTTGTAAGTATTGGATATTTATGTCTCTTTCTGGAAGCCAATTTAACAATATGTCAAAGGCTTTCAAAAATCTCAATCAATATTTCACTTTTAAGAAATACAGAGACCTTCATTTATAAAATTATTCATTGCTTAATTTTATGCCAAAAATGAAAATAAAAGTTCAAAATATTTTAATAGAATATTATGCAGTCATTAAAATTATACTCTTGAAGAATTAATTATATGTGAAGTCACATACTACGCTTTTTTAAAATTAAAAGTATCAAACAACATATTATGATTACATAGTGTTAAGGAATAAGCATACATATATGTCTATACATATACTTCTGCCATTTGTTAAGAATACCTTGTTCTGAATGCTGGGATTGTATGTAACATTCATTCCTTTACAATTTTTAAACAATTTTCTAAGTTCTAAGTTCTATATAGTAAAGAAGTAATGTTTCTATAATTTCAAACAAAATGAAAGGTTATTAAAATGCATGCACATCATAACCCTTGTTACTAGGTAACTTAGAATACAGCATTGTTGATCACATCTTTGAAGTATGGCAATGGGAACGCAGTCTGTCCACAGATTTTTTTTTCTCACACCCAGAAGAATGCAGGCTAGCCTTGTGCCTTGATGGTTTTTCTACCAATGCTAGAAGTACATGGCTCAGTAAGTGCCCCCTTTCCATATACAGCCTCCTGAATCATTGTGTCACCCTTACTTGTTCCAGGCTACCCTGCTTCCTTGTTTAATGTGTTCTTCACTCTCCCAATTACATAACTGGTACGTTGCCTTCTACTTTTGGAGTAGACAGTAGACCCTATTGTCTCTGCTCTGGTCACATTCCTGTCCTTGGCTAAGACTGCCCAAGGCTAGGTGGCTGTCTTTATGTTGCTGATTCTTCTGTTTCACAAATTACCGAAGGCAATCCCCCTCCTAGCTAACCAGGCTCTATATGGCATCCTTGTCAGTTTCGATTCCCATTTGTATCCTTTCTCTCCCATCCCCTTGTCTTCTCAGCTGCTACTATTATAGAATGGTATATTATGCATAAAATCAAGTTAACCATTTTTAGTGAAATGTTTTAACAATTAAACTGAAGAAAAAATCATTCATGTTTCTATATTTTTAAAGTATAACATCTCAAATGTTGAAAGAGCTTTATCTTCAGTGAAATATATAAATGGGTGAAAGATTTCATTCCTATTAACATTACAAAACTTCCCATTTCTCTTTTTGCCAAGGTGAAGTGATGTAATGCAGGATTTTGTTCTTTTCAAGAGAAGATAAGCAACTTTATAAGAAACCTTAAGGGAGAGAGAGACAGAAAAAAAGAAAAAAAACTTCTTGTATAACAAGTACAGGTTAGGTAACTGGCATTTTTACATGAGGATTTTTGGCTCAATAGAAGGAAGAGAATTTTACAGCCCCAAATAGCAATCAGAAATCCTTCAGACTGACAGAGACGCATTTGAATATTAGGGATTCTGAATGATTTCTTTTTAAAACTAGGAAAAATTGAATTTTGATATCTCTTTTTAAAAATTAATCTGTCCTGAGAGAATATCAAATAATTGTACCCCAACTACATAAAATTCTCAGCATTCTACATCTCCTTTTTAAAAACTGCATTATTTTGATGCTAATGATAAGAATTGAGTTTTCAAACTTAAATTTATATTTTGGCCTTGGAATTTCAAGATGTTTCTTTAGAAGGGAATTTTAATATTTGTCCTGGCTTCCTTATAGTGTTACTGTGAGGGGAAAAATCAGACAAAGTATATAAAAGTGCATTGTATGCTTTCAAGCAGTCTCTTGATCCATGATTAATATCCAGATAGCACATCCTTGCTTATGAAATTTTGTGTAACAAAAAATACCTCCTACATGTCCAACCACATCTTGGCCAAGACTGTTTTGAAGCACCTGGCTCAAATATTCAATCATTGAATTTTTTACCAGAAATATTCTCTTTCCTTTCATGGGTCAAGCAGGTTCACCTTTAGGTGTCGCTTTTCTGCTTCCCAAGTAGTAAAAGAGTTGGTAATAGCAATGCCCAAGGCACCAGTATCACCTTATAATTTGCCTCTTGATGATACTAGTCATTTTGAAAATAACAGTTGATCTTTGAGTGTGTTCCCTGTGCTTCAGGCACAGTACTAACACTTTTACAGGCATTATTTTATTTAATACTCAAAAATAACTTATAAGATTGATATAATTACCCACCTTTAGTGAGATAATACTAAAATTCAGGGAAGTTCATTCATTCATTTAATCAGTTTGTACTGAGAGCCAAGTATCTACCAGCTTCTGAGCTAGATGGGGAAGAAAGAACAGTAATGAAGATGAGAACAGTTCCTTGAATCCATGGGATTTATATTATAGTTGAAAGAAAACGAAGAAAGAAATGTGTACCACATAGAAAGTGATGAGTATTCTGCTGAGCATTGAAACTGAGTGGCTATTTTAGAAAGAGGTTAAAGAAGGCCTTCCTGAGAATGCCCTGAAAGATAGAGCCTGAGTGACAGGAAGAGGCCAGGCACATGAAGAAGTCAGCAGAGAGAACACTGAGCTGAGGGGACAGTTCATAGGAAGGTCCCAAGATGGGAAAAAGAGCTATGATGATGGGGTGATGAGCATCCTGGATTCTCATGATGTGGATGGAACTGGGTATGTTTTGGAGTTAGAACTGATAGGTTTTCTGTTGGATTGGAGGTAGGGTAATGGAATTAGATGAATCAAGGGTATTTTGTTTGTTGGATTGCTTGGAATGAAATACTAGGTTACTGATGGGCTGTTTAGGGATGATGAAGAGGAGCAGGTAAGTTTGGGGAAAGAGCATCAGCTTTTTTTGTTATTGTTGTTTAAACTCTTTTATGGCGGTAAAATTTATGTAAGATTTATCATTTTTAAGTGTAAAATCCATTGGCATTAAGTACATTCCCATTGTTGTGCAATCATCACCAGCATCTGCCTCCAAAACTTTTTCATCTGCCCATACTGAAACTTTATAACCATTAAACAATAGTTCTCCAATTTTTCTCCCATCGTCCTCTGGCAACTACCTTTCTACTCTCTGTCTGTATAAATTTGACTACTTCAGGTACCTTATATAAGTGGAGTCATACAGTATTTGTGAGTGTGTGTGTGACTGGTTTATTTCACTTAGCAAAATGTCAAGTTTCATCCACATAGTAGCATGTGTCAGAATTTCCTTCCTTTCTTTTTCTTTTATTTCTTCAATAGTCTTTATTTTAGTTTCACAGCAAAATTGAACAAAAAGTACAGAGTTCCCACATATCCCCAGCCCCTTCACATCCACAGCCTATCCTACTGTAAACATCTCGTACTAGAGTGGTACATTTGTTACAATCGATGGGCCTGCATTGTGAGTTACCTTTTGACTTGAAGATATCAGGAGGCCTAATGAGAGCGTGCTGTGGAGTTCTGACTCAGGAGTCAGAGATGGTATCCAAAGCTAAGGCCTGAATGAGATCACCTGGGATAGAGTGTGCAAAGGCAAGGAAGGGACCCAGAGGAGATAAAAGATCTTCGGCACTTCTGTGTTTAGAAGTCAAGCAGAGACGAGAAACAGCAACAAAGACAGAGGAGGAAAGACTTCTATGCTAGTTATAGTATAGAAGAAAAGCCAGGAGGAGACAAGAGTATCAGGGAATCCAAAACAGGGAGCATCTCAAAAATGTTGCCATTAAATATAGCAGATGCTAATGGGAGGTCAGTAAAGCAAAATTTGCATGAGAAGTGGCCTTTGGATTTGGCAATAAGAACATTCATAGTGACCTTGACAACAGAAAATTCAGCAGGATACCAGGGAGAGATGACTGAGTTACCCAAAGGCATATAACTAGTAAGTGGAAGAATTTAAATGCCAACCTGGGAAGTCTGTCTCCAGAGCCTGTATACTCAGCCATTCATAATATGTCCTCTCAAAGACAGTGCATCATCTTGTGGTAATGCTCTTTGAATATCTGGGTCTAGATAAAATGCATAGATTATTATTCTAAACAAAATATTTTGAACCAGAACATCAAGAACATGAATAATCTCTCCTTATATGTTCAGTATCGATTATGTTCATCTCTGACAACTGCAATTCTGTTTGTCATCCTGGAATTAGTTTTGCCAAATTGGTGGCTTCTTGCTGTGTTGCAATGAGCATTTCTTTCCACATTTCATCAAGATTCTCACAGATTCCTCTTATTTTTCTGTTTTATTCCACCAGTTGTGCTGGAGCATTTTGGTTGGGTCTCAGCTCCACATTTATTCTTTGCTTCCACCAGAGCTGGAAACTTGCAAACTGTATTTTCCAGACTCCTTTCCCAGCTGACTTCTGATTTTCCATTGGGGGAATATTGTGAGAGGTTCGAAATGAAAAGGGCAAAGCCACTGTTGTCTTTCTTTGGTCAGCACCTGTGAGAGAGGCCACAGCAATGTGAGGCTGCTGTAGGAGACTGTGAGCTCCAGTGAGTCAGTGGGTTTCAGCCCACTGATCTGGGGCACAGCGGCAGTGGGATCTGTGGGCTCCTGCGTGGGTTCTCAGAGGAGGAAGCCGATTCCTAAGCTATTGATAATAGCATCCTCTTCTCTTTTTCTCTTCATATATACTTTCCGCCCTTTTGTTACTCAGCCCTTCTAACAAATTAATGTCACTTGTCTGTATTGAATTCTTTTCAATTATTTTCTGCATTTCTCATACACACTGACCTGTACAACAACATAACAATGTAACAGAAGATGAAACTAAAAATAACAAAATTCACACATGTGCTCCAGCGACAATAAATAAAACTATTTCATTTTCTCATGAAAATAAAACATTTTCCTTCCATGTGTCTAAGATTGAATCGATTTTAGGTGTTCCTCTCTCTAATAGTTTTTAAAATTTAGACTCACTTCAGAGATCAGCATATTAGTGAGTGGTAAATTTTCAAGTTATTCTAAAGCCTTAGAATCTAGATGATGATTTGATTTGAACTTTTTACTTATTCTGTAAATAATATTTCCACATATACCATCCCTAACTACTCAGTACTACAGATTCCATGGTGTAAGAAAGAAAACGATGGATTTACATCCTATTTGTGTAGACTGATGACCTCCGTTTCTGCATGGCATGAAAGAAGTAGCAATTATTAAATATTATCACCCAGTGTCTAGAACTTCCTTTACCAGGGACACATCACTATAATTAAGGACTTAAAAACAGCAAACATTAGTTTTGCTCCTCTCAGGTTTTAGGATAAGATTTGCTTGAGTTTGGATACTTGATTAATTTCTTTGTGTTTTTATTTTCTGTATTTCAATAGGTTTGGGGGGAACAGGCAGTGTTTGGTTACATGAATAAGTTCTTTAGTGGTGATTTCTGAGATTTTGGTGCACCCATCACCAGGGTGGTGTACACTGTACCTAATGTGTAGTCATTTGTCCCTCACCCACCTCCCACTCTTTCCTCCTAATACCCAAAGTCCAGCCGAAATGCCCATCAATCAAGATTGGATAAAGAAAATGTGGTACATATACACCTGGGAATACTCCTCAGCCATGAAAAGAAACAAAATAATGGCTTTCACAGCAATCTGGATGGAATTGGAGACCATTATTCTAAGTGAAGTAACTCAGGAATGGAATACCAAACATTGCATGTTCTCACTCATAAGCAGGAGCTAAGCTATGGGGACACAAAATCGTGAGAAGGATACAATGAAATGATACAATGATTCACTTAGCGCAATAACTTAAGCAATGTATTACTGCTCTCATTCTCAATTTCCCAACTGCAAAATGGGAATAATAATGTCTATCAAGAGTAGATTGTTTCGAAAATTATATAAGATATTGGTGTGCCTAGTAACTAATACAATTAATGATATATTTTCTCAGTCCTCAATTGCTATTGATGTTAAGATGCACAGGTGCATTAAAATGTTTTTAGGACCACAAGGTGGTATGAAGAACTTCATTGTGGTGAATGTATGCAGGAAGTACAAAGGAAACACTTAAAAATTATTCATATATTTTTTGAAAAGGTCTTGAAGGAGAGCAAGGTATTTCTCAGTCACCTTTACAGAGGCAAACCTCTGGCTTAAGTAGCTTAACTTTGCACACTTTGCCCCTCCTTTTATTGTGGGTAGCTACTGTATAGATTTAAATTATTGGGCCCTAAAAAGAAGGTAGGAAGAGGAAAGAAAGATAATTAAGAACTTTGAGATTATTTTCTTTCTCTATACCAGCTCTATCCACTACAGTAGCCACTATTCAACATGTGAAATATGGCTGGTCTGATGAAGTGTAAAACATGCATCAAATTTTGAATGCATAATATGAAAGTCAGGATATAAAAACTGTATTAATATTTTGTATTGAGTAATTGTTTAAATTATCATTTATTTTCATTTTTTGATTTTTAAAAATTTTAGTAAAATTCACATAAAATGACCATCTTACCATGTTTATGTGTATAGTTCAGTGGTATTATATGCAGATTGCTGTCTACAGTCACCACCATCCATCCACAGAATTCTCCCCGTCTTACAAAACATACCCTGTACCTGTCAAGTAACAACTCCTCATTTTTTCCTCCTCTGAGCCCCTGGAAACTATCATTTTACTTTCTGCCTTTATAAATTTGGCTCCTCTAGGTTGAAATAAGATTTAATACATATTACTAAACATATAAATATATTAAATTTATTTTTATTTTTACTTTTTAGAATATGGCTATTAGAAAATTTAAAATTACATCTATGGTTCACAGTATATTTCTACTGGATATTGCTACTCTTTCTATGCTGTCAGATACAGTAGCCACTAGCCACATACAGTTATTTAAACTTAAATCAATTGACATGAAACAGGATTACATTTTTAATGTCTCATTTGCACCAGCCAAATTTCAAGAGCTCAATAGCCACATGGGGTCAGTGGCTACCATATTGAACAATGCAGACACAAAACATTTTTTATCATTGCAGTAAATTCTGTTGAACAGTGCTACTCTAGAAAATCCAACCAAATAGGTACTGGACATGGTGGCTAACACCTGTAATCCCAGCACTTTGGGAGGCCAAGGCTGGCAGATCAGGAGGTCAGGAGTTCAAGACCAGCCTGGTCAACACGGTGAAACCCTGTTTCTACTAAAAATACAAAAAATTAACTGGGCATGGTGGTACACACCTATAATCGCAGCTACTTGGGAGGCTGAGGCAGGAGAATTGCTTGAACCCAGGAGGCGGAGGTTGCAGTGAGCTGAGATCAAGCCACTGCACTCCAGCCTGGGCTACAGAGCGAGACTCTGTCTCAGAATAAAAAAAGAAAAAAGAAAATCCAACCAAACAAAGAAACAGCCAAAGGGAAACAAATAAACCTGAAACAAGGTCAGTGTGGTTGAGCAAATAGTTCTTGCAACCACAAGAGAAAATGACATTGTAATTTATTGTACAAAGATTAAAAAGTGTTATGAAATTTGCAGGTTGCATTATTTATTATAAAACACTTGGGCAACATCAACAGACAGCTTCAGTTGTTTTTTCCCATGAAATTGTAGATGTTGCTACCAAATGTACAACACATGACTGCGTACTGTCATAAGTCAGCTAAAACACACGTAAACATATGTCATGTCAGTCATTAAGAAGAAGGGTATAATTACATTTTTAAATGTGGCAAAGCATTTTAGAAGTAGTGTATAATTTTCCAGAGCAGGAGCCTTTGTGAACACATCTTTCTCTGAGTGTTTATACAGCCTGACATCTTCAGGTTTGTTCATATCAAGAGCCCCACTGTGAACAAGCCAGCTGCAAACAAAAGAAGCAATTTGTTTTGTAGGTGCCATTTCATTGAAGAGAACCAAAAAGAAGAAGCAAGATAGAGTCACAGAGTCTCAGATGGACAGAAAATCAAGATAAGTAAGAGTACTTTCAGATTAGAATGAGTAGCTGAAAACTTTCTAAGTTCTGCTAATATTAAAAAAAGAATGTTTAATAATTGCCTATGACCAAGATGCTGTCATAGAAAATGTGGAGTTTATTCTTCAGAAGTCAGTATCTGCACTTTTGATTCAATAATGTACAGTGTATCTCACCAAGGACCTCCTAATTTAGCATCTGTACTTTTACAATTTCTGCTTTCATTTTCCATCTCCCACTACTCTCTGAGCTTGAATGCAAGCTCTCTGAGGGCCACTACCTTGTCTCTTTTGTTTCCTCCCTATCCTCAGTACCATAGCAAATATCATGACACCCAATTAGCAGGAGCACTATTCACGTGCCCATCTTACACTGCAGATGTGCCCTGGCACATGATTGGTGCACAATAAATACCTGTTAGCAGATATTTTACTACAAGGAGGCCAAGTTTATTTTTCTCTCCTCTGCTAGATTGTCAACATGAGGATGAGTGCCTTTTTTTGTTGTAGTTGTTGTTGATAGATAATGGAATCACAGCACCTGATATAGTAAGTTGTATACTTTAGTGCTTGATAAATATTTATTGAATTAAATAGAGTGGCAAGGTGAAGTTACATAGAAACCTCCCAAAAAGGAAGAAGACTTAATTTTTCTCAAGTATTTTTTCATAATTTAAGATATGAGATGTTGTTGGCAATGGAAAAATAACCATTGCTCATTATTACGATTGTTCACATAACCTACCCAGGAACTAATTATTTAAAAGTAAAGAATTTTGCTTTTCTTTCATTCAATTCAAATGCTAGTCTATGCTGAACATTTAAATGCAGATAAATGATGATTACTTTGGTTTTCCTTCTTATTTATTTGTTGTAAAAAATTACCAAGTAATGCTCCTATTCTAGGGACTTAAAAAGCAAACAAAACAAACCAACAAAATAAAACCCAGAAATAAAGGTCCCTTACTGTTTACAGGTATCACAGCAGAGAGAGTGGTATCTGCTATGTTAGAGGTATTTGTATACAGCTAGGATTTTTGAACGCCTTTTGAAGCCAGTCAACAGACATCTTTTTCACTTTCATTTTGCCCTTTCTTTGAATTGTGTTCTTTGTAAACCTTATATTGCTGGATTATTTCTCTGTTTAGTTATTCATGTACTCAATCCAATGCCTTCACCTTTTAACAAATAAATTTAATCCATTCACATTGATTGGGAATACATCAAGAAATGTTATCAATAACTGCTCACTTTCCCTCTTCTCAATGAAATTTACCTTGCCACCCATACTGCAGCCTCTCCTCACAATTAAAATTTCCCTCTCCTATTTATAGTGCCCCAGAATTATTATTAGAAGATTTTGGAATGTCTATATCATTACTCCATGGCATTTATATTTTATTTTACCCTTTCAATTTCTTTATTCACTTATATTGATACTAATAAAATCATTTTACTTGATGTCTCAGCTTATGACTTTTACTATTTTATCAGGGTTTTAATTTCATTTACTTCATTGATCTCCAGGAGACAATGTTTTAAGATCAACTCGTATCTCATGAAAAGAGTCCTCTCACATTCCTCTAAGGACTAATTATACTTCTAAATGCTCCTTTGGCTTACATAATTGTTTCTGTGAAGTTTTAACTCTCCTGCTTGTATTTCCTGTGCATTCTATTGGTTTTCCTAAAATATGTGTGATTCTTGATCACAAGCTTACCTATGCATTTAATATTGTTGGTGTGTGTGTATTAGTAAGGATGGCACAAGGCACTTTCTATTTCTATTTCATTAGAATATGACCATTGAATTCAATGGTCCTGTGTTTGAACCACAACTCTGCTAATGTTTTTTAAAAGAATATAAATTACTATAACTTTTTTGGAAGGCAATTTGGAAAAGGAAAATAAATTGTTATTAGGTTTAAAGTGAGCCCATGAGGATAACAAGGTTAATTACTATAATTCATTAATTTGAATCTATATTAATTTTGTTATATGGAAATATGGAGTAGAAAATTCAATTACTGGAAAAAATCAGAAGATGATTTATTATAAAAGTCTTGGAAAAGTATTAATTTTTTGTCAGTAGAAATAAGTGAATAAGTAAAATAATTACCAAACATACAAACATATTCTGGAAAGCTGGATCTCATAAAATGGCCATAAAACAGGAAGTGAGAACTGCTAGAATTGTGGAACATTTTGTTTAATTGATGGCAGGAGTGGAGTGAACTAGGAATTCAGTGGTACTTTTGCCATGAGGGGTTACAATTTCAGTAAAGGCGACACTGCACATTAATCTCTTCTGTTATTCCTGGCAACAAGGGGTTCTCTACAAGCCACTAGCATTTTAATAAGAAAAACTGATGTGTAAATTAAACAGTCATTTGTCGGAGAAGTTTTTTTTTGGAGAAAGACCTGGGGAGAGATTTGGGAGGGTTTTATGTCTTTTAAAGAGGATCTTGGGAGAAAAAATGGAAATTCTGTTTATAATGAGAGGGTGCACACCTGCCAAGTGTTTGATGCAGCTCATACCCACTGCTTGAACAACACAGCTGTATTTCACTGTGATATGATCTGTTCATTGGCTGGAGGGAATTGGTCCTGAGAAATAGAGAGTGCTCGCTCTTCTGGTCGTCTATATGTATTGTCTTGAGTAAGGTACACCTGAAGCAACCCACCTTAGAATTTCTCTTCTTCCCCATTCCTTGCCATTGAGTTTTGAAAGAAGAAAAGGAATGGAATAGAAAGAGAAAATTCCACTGTAGAAACCAAAAGTTATATAATACTCCTTGATCTACAGGCAAGAAATTAGAAGTGATCTTTCTATCACAAACAATATTTTCTTGGCCATATCTACCAAATATTAACATTTTCCCAAGCTATGTAATCACGCCCTAAAACTTCAAAAATACTGCTTGCTTCATGGATATTGGTCCTGTTTTTGTTCCAGAACAAATGACACACTCTTGAAATGGAATAGTGAGTTCCGTAAGCCTTCTGGTTAGAAATCTGTGGATTTTGTATGGAACAACTTTCACAGCTTTCATCACAGCTTACCCTTGGGACGTCTGCTTTATAAAAGACTGCTAGAAGCACATTTTAGTATTCATAGTTACCAAGTCGCTTCCCAAATGATGCTTAGAACATCTCTGTGGACGAGCCAGTCATCGAAAAAAAAAGAAAAGAAAAGAAACAAACAAAAAAACGCATGATGGTGCACCTTTTATAGAGATAAGCAACTAGACAGCGATGCCTAAAAGTCCGTAAGATTACCTTCTGGAATCCCTCCCTTATCTTCCCTTCTATTGGCCTTATTGCTTTGGGCTTGAGCTATTGTCATGACTATCTGATGTTTTCTCATCTACTCTCAGTTATCTAGATTAGTCAGTTTCTATCATGTGAGTCTGTCCTCGACAACCTTCAATGGTTCTTCAGTGCCTACAAAATAAAAATCCAACCTCTTGGCTTAGTATCAAAGCTGATGCAGAAAGCCCTGCTTCCTAAAGTACATCTCCATGCCATCACAGCTTCCATTCAGCTTTCTTTTCCAGATGCTTTATAGTATTTTCCTTCCTTGTTTTCCCTGGTTCAATTTATTTCAGTGCAACACTTTAGTGAAACCACTCCATCCATGAAAATCCATGGAAATACTTCACACCTATACCTTTTCCCCTAATCACCTAGACAGTTATGATCTCCTTTAATTTCTTCTAACATTTGTCTGTATAATACCTATAAAGAGTTTAAAACAGTGTCTAGCATATAATAGGTGCTTATTACTAAAATGATCATAAACAACCATGTTCTATACTTATTTTCTACTTTTCTCCCCTTATGGTTGTGTGTTTTCAAGGATAGCTACCAACTCTAACTCATTTTTGAACAATCACAGTGCCTAATCCAATGGTTCCTCACTGGAATCCTTAGTAAAGATTGTTGAACAACTTAAATAGTGACATATACTATTCAGGGGCAATTGTTTATAGTTTTCTTCACTGACATAAAGAGAAAAGCATTTACAAAAAAGAACTAGCTGTTCATCAAACACATAGAGAGATGTGGAGTTGCCATTGGCAACTAAGATTGTCCTTTGGCACAAGTTCGTTGGCTGGGTCATCATAAGATTTTTTCTTTGTCGCTCAATCTTGGTTATTCATATTTTGCTCAGCTTCTGACTTTGTGTATAAATACTGTTTTCTTCCTGCTCTTGTCTCATTCCTTGCATTTGATGTCACTGTTTCCCTGAAAACCCCCAAAATGGTCTTGGTTCCTCCCAATAAGGATTTTGGAAAATACCTTCAGTGTTGCCATTTTCTATGGCTACAACATTCTACAGCCTTTCAACATTCTCTAATCTCCTTTTTCTGAATTCTACTCCCTCTAGAGAACTAGCTTCAATTCACCAGAGGTGAGACTCAGGGAACTGATAAACTTGGTAGAAACTTTTCTTTGCATATTTCTCAAAGAACGTTATACTTGCTTTATGTTTTTCATGGAAATATAAGAGAAACAAATCAATGTGTAAGATAAGGCACAAATTCTAAGTCCAGAGTTATACAAATCAAAGGCATTATTTTAAAATTATGCTATTAAATATATTCCTTGCTAACGTATCTCTTTAGCACCTAACAATAGGTATCCTTGATAAGAAACACATTTACAAAGAATACAATTTTTGCCTTGCAATGAAATACTCTATTGAGTCTATCTTGTATTACTGGACTTGGGCTTTACGTTGGCATTAGTCAAGGCAGTAATGACAATTACAGAAACTGAGAAAAAAAAAAGAGTCCTTTTCTATGCTAGATGAATAAGAGAAAGCCTAAACCTCTGACAGAAAGATTTTACCGTATGTGAAAATCCCTCTTACTGGGTCACCATTACTCAAAGGAGGGCTTGCTGAAAATAAGAAATTCACAGCTATCCTGCTGACATGGAGAGAAAGAAAACTTTAAAGCAAACCCTTGGAGAAATGATTTTTAAAGTAGTAGAGTTGAGGCTTGACCCAGTAATAGATTTTGAAAGGGTGTTTGGTATCTCTGTGGTAAGTCGGGCTGTCCAACAGACAAGGCTCTGAACCCGAATACAACAAAGCTGGAGGCGCCTTAATAGCGATATTGATTGACTATAAACAAAGACAGGAGAAAGTAACCAGGATAGCGGAGAAAAATGTATTTGGGGAAAAAGGTTATTATCCTCCTTCGGGATGACTAATACCACAGCCAGAGAAATTCATTTTACAACAAATATTTTTCGAGAACCTACAATGTGCCAGGCACTGGATAAAAGACACATTTCTAACCCTCAAGGCATTTGTAGGCTGGTTTATGTGTTTTAGGGAGGTTGGTGGAAGCAGGGAAGAATCCATGGCCTATACACAAAAATAAAACCTGCCACTTTAACATTATCAGTAACCCACACTCTATTGAATTGCTCTGAAACAGAAAGACTCTCATTTTGTTTCTGCCACAAAGTAGCTGGGTAACTTAGAGTGGTTACTTCACTTTTCTGAGCCTTAATTTCCTCTTGGCCATATTATGGGGCAGGCTGAGGAGGGTTGATGGGAGGGACACAGAAAACAATGATGAGTTCTAAATCTGCTTCCCATTCTAGAATTTAAATTTGGTTGGAAATTGGTATACAGCACAATATTAGAATGTGATCTCTAATGAGCTCTGTGAACAGAAGATAAACTTTATAAGAATTTTTTTTTTTTTTTTTGACAAAGAGTCTCACTCTGTCACCTAGGTTGGAGTACAGTGGCACAATCTCAGCTCACTGCAACCCCTGCCTTCTGGGCTCAAGCTATCCTCCTGCCTCAGCCTCCTGAGTACCTGGGACTACAGGTGGGCACCGCCACACCTAGCTAATTTTTATATTTTTAGTAGATATGGGGTTTTGCCATGTTTGCCAGACTGGTGACAAACTCTTCACCTCAAATGATCCTCCTGCCTCAGCCTCCTGAGTAGCTGGGACTACAGGTGGGCTCCACCATGCCTGGGTAATTTTTATATTTTTAGTATAGAAAGGTTTTTGCCCTGTTGGCCAGACTGGTCACAAACTCCTGGCCTCAAGTAATTCACCTGTCTCAGCCTCCCAAAGTGCTAGGATTACAGGCATGAGCCATGATGCCCTGCCACGAATCAATTTTTACCAGACCTGTTGGTTGGGTCATTCAAGATAGGAAGGGGTTTTGAAACAGTGCCATTTTCCTTATCATCGGCATGCTTCCCCCTAGTTTCACATTTCTGTTTCTGAGATATGCAGAAAACTTCATAAAAAATAAGGTGTGTGGCCCAGCATTAGTTAGGGGAAAATCATGGAGCTGGGAGAGGCCCCCTTTCTTTTGCTCCTAGATGCACTCTTCCCAAAGAATGGGATTTAATGGGTTACTTTGGAATCATCCAATGTGGAGTAACTCTACCTGATAGAATACTTCAACGTGGCTGAGAAATCAACATTTCTCTTGATCTATGTGTATAGTTGCCTTCCAACCTTGAAATGGTCTGCTGTCCAATCTGCTACAGCTACAGAATTCCCTAAGTAGCAGACTGTGTGAACTTCAGCATTGAAAGTGGAAAAAACAAAAAAAAATCTAGTCTCACCCACCAACTTAAAGAGGGAACCATATATGGCAGACATTTGGAACTTTACAGTCACTCCTCAATCTCAGTACTTTGAGACGCTGAGGCAGGTGGATTGCCTGAGGTCAGGAGTTTGAGACCAGCATGGCTAACATGGTGAAATCCCGTCTCTACCAAAAATACAAAAATTAGTTGAATGTAGTAACGGGTGCCTATAATCCCAGCTACTCAGGAGGCTGAGGCAGAAGAATCACTAGAACGCGGGAGGCAGAGTTCCAGTGAGCCGAGATCTCACCACTGCACTCCCGCCTGAGCAACAGAGCAAGACTCCTCCAACAAAAAAATAAATGTTTAAGCATCTAGCATAAGGCAGATAGAGTTCCAGAACTGAAGTGATGGCAGCTTAAAAAGAAAAAGACAACTTGATCTTGCAATCTGATGGGAGAGAGACGCAGTACTTCAGAGAGCAGCAAGTGCTTCTACAATCACAGTCCCACCCTGAATCTGGCTGTGGCTGCAGCAATTGCTTCTATATAAGCTTTAACCAGCTTCATACAAGTAGATCTTGCTGGGGCCTCACTGTGGACCTGTGCTATGGACCCCTGATGCCCTGTCTAGAGCTACTCAGCTTGGACCCCTGTGGGAACCCCCTGGGCACTCATTCATGGAACTGCCACCCTTGAGCAATGAGTAAAGGAAACCTGGGTGGTGGAAGATAAATGTGATTCCTAGGTCATCTCCATAAAGAAAAATTCTAAGATGCCTTTCATCTGGCACCTCAGAAGTTTCCACGAAAATGAAAATGCCTTCTTGTATTTGCTTTCCTTCCCTACTTCACTCTCCCATCGCCCACACTGGCTCCTTGGAACAATTCTCAAATAAAATTCCTTCCTGCAGGCATTTGCTCAGGCTTTGCTTTATGGAGATACCAGGCTACTGCCCCATACAAAAATCCTTGTGCATCTATGGCATTGCCCAGCGACGTATTCAATCTGGCAGTGCAGAATATACTCAGGGGTGAGGACGGTGCAGCGAGGGAGCTGGAGCAATAGACTTCGGGATTGTTTTGCAAGTATGAGGTTTCTTTGAAGCTGGGTGCTTTATATTTAAAATCCAGGTGAATCTCGCCTTTTTCTTCACAGTATTTCCATGTACGTGTTAATATAAAAATACTAGCTTTGCAGCACCTCCATGATTGGAGACCTACAATGGCTGACTGGGTGGCCTCACTGTTACCAGCATTGTCCCCGCTGAAGTCATGCTTCTTCTCATTCTAATATGCAAATTTGCTCAAGTATCAAATAATTCCTTGCTGAAAACTTTTAAAGGGACTGACCTGACCCTTGGATGAAGTTCTAATGAAGTTCAAACTCCTTAACATGATTTACAAGGTCTTGCATAATTTGGCCCATGAGTACCTCTCCGGTCATTTGCTATCCTCTCCTTGACATTTATCATCCAGCCATAATGAATTTCTTTTCATCTCTTTGACTCTTCATGTTCTCTTGCCTCCAGGCATTTGCTCATTCTATTGAATCAGCCTGCAATCCTCACCCCACTGCTGTGCAGCCTGCCCTTGTATACCTTCTTCAGTCCTCAGCTGCCTACTGGAAAGATGGTATCCCGTTTTTGTCTGGGTTAGAAGCCTACCTGTGAACGCCTGTCACATTTTGGTCCTCTGTCATAGCACGTGTTTTACCCTTTTGTTCTTGTCTCTTATTAGTTTCGGTCGCCAATGGAGCAGAAGCATGGGGCAACAGGTCCTGTCATTGATTCCTGGCGCCTAGCGCCTTGTGCAAGTACTAGGAGCAAAGGTAAAGACTGTAAAGTTAGGATCCTTAGAGTCATTGAGTTCAAATACTTTTCCTGGTACCTACTTGCTGGCAACTCTTTTAAGGTTTTTTAGTGTTTTCATCTGTGTATGTAGTAGGACATAATATCCTGATTTTAGAATGATCAGAAATAAATAATTCATGCAATTTAGCACAATGACCCATAAAAAGCACTTAATAAATGACAGCTAGTATAATTATAATTATATTCTAGTAATTATTATTTTTATTATATTAATAGGTGTTCACTGTATAAGTATAAAATGATGAACAAAGGCAAAACAACAGAAAATATTCGATACCTTTTTTCATTTGTTAAAGAGCAAATCATTATTTATTTAGAGACAGGGTCTTGCTCTATCACATGGGGCTGTAGTGCAGTGGCACCCTCATAGCTCACTGTGGCCTCAAACTCTTGGGCTCAAGCAATCCTCTCATTTCAGCCTCCTGAGTATCTGGGACTACAAGTATGCACCACTAATATTTAAAATATTTTGTAGAGACAGGGTCTTTCAATGTTACCCAGGCTGGTCTCAAACTCCTGGCCTCAAGTGATTCTCCAGGTTTAGCCTCCCACAGTGCTGGGATTACAGGCATGAGTCACCCACACCCAGCCAAAGTAGTTTTTCATTGCCTATTGATTTCTTCTAAAACAGAGCAAACTGAATAAGCTAATGATACCTATGAGATTCAGCAGCATCCAGGAAAATTTTCTTCACTGCTCCAATATCACAAAAAAATTCACATACGTTTATGGATATGACTAGGATTAGTTTTTTTCAGGCTTTGAATACCCAGATAATTAGGATGGTAGCAAAAGAGAATGTAGTAGGTACAACAAGGGCCCTCTCTCTCCCCTACAAAAATGTCTACATTCTAATCCCTGGCACCTATGAATATGTTATCTTACATGGTAAGAGGAATTTTACAGCTGGGATTAAATTATAGATCTTGAAGAGATTATGCTGTATTATCTAGGTAGGCCCCATATAATCACAAAGGTCTTCACAAGAGACAGGCAGGAGGATCAGAGTGAGAGAGAAAAGGTGCATGGAGATGGGAGCAGAGAACAAAAAGGCTGTATGACCTGGGGTCAGGCAAAGAATGAGAACAGCCTCCAGAAACCAGAGGAGGTGAGAAACTGATTCTCTCCAGAGCCTCCAGAAGAAGACAGCCACATCAACATCTTGATTTTAGCTCTTTAAGACTAAGGTAGGACTCTGACCTCGAGAAATCTAAGGAATAAATTTGGATTGTTTGAAGTGATTGTTTATTGCGTGTAATTTGTTACAGCAGTAACAGGAAACAAATCTGGATTTGAGCTATACAGAATACTGACTACAAAGTGGTTTACCTCAGTATTTTGGAGATTTTTGAGGATGGAGAGATTGACAAGCATGCATTTATACTAAAGAGACAGTCTCTTTTTATGTAAAATGAACTGAAGACACTCTGGAGATGTAATTCCATCTTTTGCTTGCCATTAAAATAAGCAGGAGATGCTGACCTTTTCTTATTCCAAACTCTAAAATACATTCATATACATTTGGATCTGTGATATGGTTTGGCTGTGTCCCCACCCAAGTCTCAACTTGAATTGTAGCTCCCATAATCCCCACGTGTTGTTGGGGGTAATTGAATCATGGGGATGGGTTTTTCCCATGTGATAATGGTGATAGTAAATAAGTCTCATGAGATCTGATGGTTTTATAAATGGGAATTCCCCTGCACATGCTCTCCTGCCCTTTGCCATGTAAGACATGACTTTGTTCCTCCTTTGCCTTCCAACATGATTGTGAGGCCTCTCTGGCCATGTGAAACTCTGAGTCCATTAAACCCTTTTTTCTTTATATATTACCCAGTCTCAAGTATTTCTTCATAGCAGTACAAGAATAGACCAAAATACAGGCCGTAACCATGCTGTTTTAAATACTTGGGCTCTGTAATATATTTTAATATGTAATAGAATGAGCCTTAAATCTTATTTTTCCTTTCAGAGAGTTTCTGGCTACTGCATATTTATGCCTTCAGGTTACTTTAGAAATATTCTTGTCATACTAAAATAGTAATATTTTAAATTTTATTTCAGTTTTAATTGACTTTGGAGGATTTTTAGTAAGTATAAGCATTGTAATTTTATTAAGACTTCTTAATCATGAATTATGCATATGCACACAACTCTTCCTATATGTGCCTCATTAGCATTATCTTTTCTTCAGAATGGTTCTGCATTTTTAGCATTTGATTTGTTTCTAGATATTTTGTTACTGTTCTTATAAATGGAAGTTTTTCTTCTGTTGTGACATTGTTTTTTCATCTCATTTTGCTGTCAAAGGGTCTCATGTTTGATCTCTTATTTTTCTACTTTGAGTTCCCATCTTATAGGGTCTATGTTTTATTTCCATGAGAAAAGCATTTGTTGTTCACAATTGTCCTTTGTTTTCTGGGATGAATCTTCTGTTGCAGTACATTCTTCACCTTGTGTGCTATATTCTGTTCTGTTTTGTCTTTTTATTTCTAAAGAAATTTGGCCTTCAGTGCTTACCCAATTTAAAAAATAACTGCTTATCTATTTGTGATGGGTACAATTCTGAGTGTTTTATTTCCCCTCTAATAGTGTATGGTGTTTACCTTCACTTCTCTCCTAGACTTTATATCTCATTGCTATCTTTCCCTTACAACAAAATTTAAGAAATGGCTTAGGTTTGTTTCCCCTCAATTGTTCTGCAGCTTGGGAAGGGCAGGGATGCAGTAGAATAGCAGGTCTTGGCAGCAGCAATTGGGAATGCAGACTTTTTTCCCCAAATGGGTAGCCTACTATAAAAACCTTTCTTCTGTGATAATTACATTCAGGAAGGCATGTGGCGATCTCCCGTCACAGCTCTAACTACTGAGGATATCAACATGCATGCACCATTAATAAGATCATGCTACCATCCCAACCAATTGCAGAAGACTCTTGGCACCTGATTTTTAACCACGTATCGTCACATGACAAAGTAACAGTATTTTCCCTTTTTTTTTTTTTTTTTTACAGATTTCTTTTTTTTCACCTGACAACATTTTTCTCACAAAAATACATTTATGTTATTGCATGTATGAAATTATACGGAGAATACAAAATCTTGTTGAGATGCAGACTCTGCACAATTTGTTAGCTGCTTTCAATAGTAAAATGGCATTCATACAAACTACCATCTTGGTCTATGTCAATTTAATTTCTTGCCACAGCAAGATTACCAGTCACTCTATGCCTTGCACCTTCTACACCAATAATCGTCATTGTAAATGCTAAAATTGTGAATGTTGAAGGTCTATTGTATTCACTGTAGCTTTCTAGACTTTAAAATTGCATAAGTAGGTAAGATGGTTCATGATAATTCCTGTAATGATGCTAATTCAGATCATTTTGTAGCTAGAAAAGAGTTTTGAAAGTAGATTTTATCATTTAAGCTAAAAATCATTATGTACGCAGAGATAGCTATTATATAAATAGAAGATGGCCCTTCCAAAAAACTTCTGTTCATTAAATAGACTGATTTTTTCCATAGATTTGTGAGGAAAATATATGAAATATGGCTTAAGAGTCCAGAGACTAAATAGAAAGGGAGAAAGACAAGATAGGGAAGTTAGAGAAGATTTAGACTATTCAATTTTATGTGGTAGTACTCAAGTTTTTCTGTACACAGGCCTGCGGACACCATTCTCTTCTGATGTCTCAACCAGTTAGATTTGCACATGGGGCTAAAATAGGCCTAGCGGGGAGGCTGTAAAGGTCATTGAAAGAGAAAGTCTTTTGAACTCAGCTTACTGCACAGGACCAGTGCTTAACTGATTTCCTGTGTCACAAGAACAAGTTTTGAAATACCACATCTAAAGGAAATAAAATTATTCCAAGGGGAGATTTTTCATCGTTTCTCTTGGAAATGACACTCCACTTATTAGAGAACATATTGAAATAAGTATGTGAGCAAAATTCCCACAAAGAAATAGTCAACAGGATAGGACAGGCAGACACTCAGTAATGTCCTTTCAAACATACAGTGAGAAAGTAAGCTTAAAGAGGACCATTTGACTTTAGAGGAGCAACCAACCAGTTGCACATACCACATCCTGTGTGATATGGAGAAGCACATCCCAAACTGTGGTGTTATCTTTAGCTTTGCCCTGTGCTAACTCTAATCCCACTCACTGCTTCCCATGTCCTTCATCATGTAATGCAATGAAAACATGTCTCATTCACTACAAAAGAAGAAATCCTCTACAAACGTAAGAGAAAGTGATGATTATAAGGTCTTGTATATCTATTTCAAAGCATCCTGTTTCACTGCAGGATACCTCATTGCTGGAAGATAAATTATTACATATCAGCAGGTGCGATTTTATTTGGATGTAATATCCTTGACTAAGTAGATGGTTGCAGTTTTCTAACATACCCACCTGACAGCTGCTTCTATGACCTTTAGTTATCTCTGTGCAGTCAACAGTAATGCTATTTCTTTGACTCACAGCATTTCCCATGGTTGTGCTCACCACTGACAGATCTGTATAGATAGAGGTCTTCTTCCACATCAAAAGGAAAAGATGGATCTTGAAGGAAACACTCTCGTGTTGACATTTAAATAAGGAATTTGATTTGAGGGAGAGAAATAATTTTAATTTATTGTCATTTTGAATCTGTATCACCCTGGTGAAACTGATAGCAAGACATGATAAAGCTTCTCAAAAATACCTATGGCTATATAGAGATTATGTATAAGAATGTCTTTGCCTTTAATGATAAAGTATACTATATTAATATGGTTTAATACACATATACATATAAATATGTACCTATATATATATTTGCACATGTTTATATTTATGCACATAAAGAATGCACATATGTGAAGGAAAAATATAAACACATTAACAATTGTTATACCTAATTATGAATATGCAAAGTTACTTGTATATTTAATTTTTGAATACCTAATTTTTTAATATTTAATTTTTTTTTAAATATTGATACCTATATTCAAATTTCAAGGCACATACAATTTATGTTAGAGTTTTTTCCCCTTATGTAAGGCCATGGGCTGTAGAATGAAAGATACGTGTTAAATACCCAGAAAGACACCCAGCAAGGCCGTTTGATTTTTGAAAGAGGCTGCAGGATGGCATGGCACTACTCAGGATCTTTAAACAGCAGTCAAGTACACATCCTTCCCTTCTTGCCTTCATGCTTCCTGGTTCCGTCTGCTGCCTGCTTCTCTGCAGTCATAGCCAATAACATGCTTGGGATAGAATCGGAACTCTTTTCAACTGGAGTCTCCCATATGTTCATTATAGAAAATGTGTTTGCATTTTCACTGCAACACACCGCATATACTGACACTGCCTGACTGTGAATTCGTAGCTGGGAGAGAAGAGGGACTGGCAGATGAAGTGAAAGAAAGTTGGTGAGACACAGAATTCTAGCCCAAGAGTTTCAGAGTTTCACAGGACTTTGGAGCTCTTCCGTTTGGCATAGTTCATCTTACAGAATGCCTGGGTTATTGTTTTTTTCCCCTTCAGGCCCTTTTCTACAGCAATATGCCTATAATTTCTTCAGCTATATTAACAAATAAATTTTCTCAGCATGAGACCCTAATGTGAGACAAATGTGTCTAATTTCTGATTAGTCAAAGTCTTTCTTTAAAGTGATTTTCTTTTCTCCTGGCCATGACTCTATTGATTCTTATTTCATGGGTGTCTTTAGATTCAGTGTCATGGTCATACTCTGATTTAATTCTATGTTATGTAGATGAATGACCGATTGAGAGATGAATGAACGGGTAGATAGATAGATGGATGGAGGGATGGACAGACGTGGGAGAGAGAGGTAGAGAAAGAAAGAGGTAAATAACTCCAGTTTTTTTCTTACTTTTTGCGGATCTTAGAGTCTACTATTACAGAACAAATGAACAAGGTCTAGAATACAAAAAATGAGTAAACTTTATTCACCGAATCCATATTTTTGTGCTGTTTTCAACAGAAAGCTGTTTGGAGCTTTGCAGCACCTGTCTTCATAAAGTCCATGAACTCTAAGGTTTCTAACTTCTACTAAAATGGGCTAAAACTGCCATATGATGACCAAGTTTATTCTGTTATGGATTACTGGAGATTTTCAACTGCCCATTGTATTAGTGTACTAGGGCCGCCAGAAAAAAGTGCCACAAACTGGGTGGCTTAAAACAATGGAAATGTGATCTCTCACAATTTGGAAAAGTAGAAGTCTGAAATCAAGGTCTCAGCAGGGTCCTCTTCTCTCTGTAGGTTCTATAGATAAATTCTTCCTGGCCTCTTCCTAGCTTCTGGCGGTTGCTAGAAATCCTATGTGCTCCCTGGCTTGCAGATTCTTCACTCTGATTTCTGACTTCATTTTCACATGACCATCTTCCCTCAGTGTCTATCTCTGTGTCTTCATATGGTCTTTTTATAAGAACACCAATCATTGGATTTAGGGCTCTAAATACATTATAATTTTATGTTATCTGCATTTGCAAAGCCCCTACTTCCAAATAAGGTCACATTCTAAAGTTCTGAGTGAGCAAGAATTTTGGAGAGACACTATTTAATCTCCTACACACACCAAGAAATAAATATATCTTTCAGGGATGTGGGTTTCTATTTTGAAAAATTCAGAGTAAATCTCTTGTACTTAAGATTTTTTTAAAAAAAAAATATATATATATATATATATACACATATATAAAATTTCCCTTTTTTCTTGGTGAAGAAGATATTTCCTTTATTTCTTCTCATCTTGTCATTCTACAGATTGAATTTCTAAATTTTATTTTATTTGTGAAAGATGTAGGATGTTTCCAAGAGTAGTCCATTAATTCTGATTGTTCCTTCAGTAATAAAATGTATGAATTGATTCACATGATACTGCTTACAATTTACAGGACCAGTTTCACCCCCATACTCTCCCGTATGAATGCTGGAAACAAGCTACCCCAGATTCTGGTTGTGACTATTAGCTGCACTCTGCAGCCTCACACCTCCCTGCCTCTGTTACTGCTGTTCCTTCTACTTGCAATGGAAGCCATTATCATCAAAATCCCAACCATTCTTCAGTGATCCAGCTAAAAGGCTTCTTTCGCCAGTTTTCTCTTTCCTGCCCTATCTTCTTCCCCAAGACAGAATTAATCCCTCTCTCCTCTATCCTTGTATCAAAGAAATCCATCTTTTACCTCAGCTTCTTTGGTGTTAGCCCTAGCACCACTGTTCTTTACCTATTTAGAGAATTTATTTAGCCTTTCTTAGGCATTGGTAAATTGGCGATAATAATATATACTTCTATGTAAATTGCTTAATAGAATGCGTGACACAAAGTAAGAAGTCGATAAATCTTAGTCCTCCTTTGTAGTCATTTTCCTCTTTGTTCTGAGGTTATTTGTGAACAAATGTGCATGCCTCACTAGACAGGGAACTATTGGAAGCCAGGGGCTGTGCTTTATCTGTCTTAGCATGCCATATGCCATCAAGTACATGCTTGTTATGTAGCTGTGCTCAGTACATTTTTGCAGATTTGATAGAGAAAGGAACCCTTTTTAGATTTTATCTGAATTCTTAACTAATATGACAACTTCTCTTGTTTTCTAATGAAGTTCTGGTAGAAACTTTTGCTTCTGCGCAGAGTTCACATGAGACACATCAAACATTTTTTGTATTTTTTATATTCAAAGTTTATTTATAGTAGTATAAAATAATTGTAATACCAATACAGATACATTTTTATTTCTTAGACACTTAATATCTTCTAGGCATACATAATACTTTATTTTGATTTCTCATCTTCATGAGAACTATGCAATATTTTTGCTATTTTTCCAGATTTACCGAATATAAAACAAAGCTCAGAGAAGCTGACGTAGGAATGATGTGAAGGCCAGAGTTGTAACATGGGACACGGCTCTAAAGACCTTAATCTTCCTTCTCTGCCTTCTTTCTTTTTTGTCGTAATATTACAAAAAAAACTTGAGAACTAGAAGGAATTATCTACTATAACTTTAACTCCTAATCACAACTGCTGTCTTCATTTTGCATATTACAATCTGGTATTCTCCACAGCCTGGGGCGATTGATAGCAGGGTACCATTTTGTGACTTGCTTGTTTCACCATCCCAAGTACTTTTTACTAGATATTTGTTCTATGCCATGCACCCATTATTACCATGTTTCTTTTTCTTTGAGTGACAAGCAAAACATGCGGTCAATCAAAGACCTTGGTGTGTTGTTCATACTCACTGTGTATTGACCTAGTTGAGATTTTATTTTTTCTTTTCAGAAAAGGAGAATTCAGAGGGAAACTCAGGAAAGCCTCAAAAAAGAATATGGCCCTAGATGAAGACAAGATGAGTTTGCTCTGAGTTCAGAAGGGATAGTTTCCTGTTGTTGTCTGAATAACACTATTACCTCTTAAGCACCCCTAGGTTTCACTTTCTACAGGAAAACCAACACAAAATAAAACTATGACATAGCTTCATTGCATAAACACATACATCCTTCACACAGGGAAAGAGAGAATTAGAATTTCGACGAAACTTTAAAAAGTAGAAACCACTGAATCTGTTGAGTTACCTCTATTCTAAATTAAATTAAATCAGAACAAAAATTATTTGACTCCCAAATGGAAGAGAAAATCTTAATCTCTGGCAAGTAATTACTGAATTATTATTTTGTGACATATTCACTACTGTGAAAAATAAATAAGGAAGATTGAGTGTTCTAGGCATTTATCCCTTAATCCAAGTCAAGAGCTTGGTTAGACCTTTGATTGGAGGGGAGTTGAACAGCCTAAATAGAAGATGTTTGAGGACAGATCATTTTCAAGGCTTGATAAAAGCTAAGTTCATGGAAGATATTGTCCCCGGAGATGCAGAGAAGGAGAGCTCTTTTAAGGTGAGTGTGGGAAGAGAAGAATAGTGAGTGAGATCCAGTGGATTCAGAGGGAGAAACAGAGAGGAAAGGGAACGGGAAAGAAGGTGGGAGAGAGGGGGAAAGAAAAGAGAAGTATTTGTGTTTATGGTTCTCTCTTTTCTTTTGACAGGCTCCCATTGCTGAAGATCACTAAATATTCTCTTTTGACCCTGAGTGTATTTGTGGTTCTATAGAGAGCATTTTAGCCACCCACTCTCAGGGTCTTCTGGTGGACACTGTTTTCTGCATCAGTAACGTGCCTGACAGCTGAGCTCTCATCGCACCCCTGGGCTCCTGTCTTCTAGAGGTGCAACACCCTGACCCTGCTTTTTCACAAATGCTACTGAGCTATTGCTTGTCCTCCAACATTTCCAACTTTAACCACGTAACCACAATTCCAAGAAAATAATGACAGTCACAATCCACGGCCTATTGCATATTTTTATCCATATATACATGTTAAATTCAACTTGATTGGTTTTGTGACAATTGCATACTCATAATAAATTTAATCAGTGCAGAAAATGACAAAGCACAGAGTAAGAAATTTACTAATAATCCAACCTCTTGGTAATTACCATGTTTAATATTAAATGACTATCATTCTCAATATGTCCCCATATGATTCTAGAGAAAGATGAACAAGAGGAGAGACAGAGTTTTGCAAAAAATAAGTTCACATAGTAGTGAATATGTCACAAAATAATACTTCAGTAATTACTTGCCATATGATTCTAGAGAAAGATGGACAAGAGACAGAGCTTCGCAAATACAAGGTTATTCTATACACAGTATTTTAAGAAAACAATTTATATCAAATTTAATTTTCCTAAATATAATGGAAGAAAATAACACAAAAGTCTGTTAAGGCTGGGTGCAGTGGCTCACATCTGTAATACCAACACTTTTGGAGGCCAAGGCAGGCGGATCACTTGAGGTCAGGAGTTCGAGACCAACCTGGCCAACATGGTGAAACCCCATCTCTATTAACAATACAGAATTAGCCAGCATGCCTGTAATTCCAGCTACTCAGGAGGCTGAAGCAGGAGAGTGGCTTGAACCTAGGAGGTGGAGTTTGCAGTGAGCCAAGATCGTAGCACTGCACTCCAGCCTGGGTGACAGAGTGAGACTCTGTCTAAAAAAACAAACCCATAAAATTTAACACATTTTCAAAATGTTAAAAATATTTTTATCACCATAGATATGAGTTTCCAAAAACATCTCTATAAGATTAAGAAAAGTCATTATCAAAAACAATGAGGATGGAGTCATATCATGAATTTTTAGATTTTGTGTTTTTAGACAGGTTAAAGATTAGTTCTTGCCATGACAAATTGGGAAATTAACACATACAACCTACGTCTTATTTTTCTCTCTCTTCTTTCTTAATTCATTATTAAGTATTTTCTCCTTGTCAAAGTTAATACTTATTTTCTTTTATGTGACTACAATATTCATAATGGTTCATATTTCAAATACTTTTGCAACCCTGATTCTTTCTCCTGTCATGCGCAACCACCAGGTCAGCAATCTCCCTCTAGAACTTGATTGAGATACAATCCACTAACTGTACAGTTCAATGGCTTTTAGCATATTTACGACTTGTGCAACTGTCACCAATATTTAACTAAAATATTTTTATCATCCCAGGAAGGGGCCAGGCATGGTGGCTCACACCTGTAATCCCAGCATTTTGGGAGTACGAGGCTAAAGGATTGCTGGAGGCCAGGAGTTTAAGACCAGTCTGGGCAACACAGCAAGACTCCATCTCTACAAAAATCATTTTTAGGAAAATAGCTAATTAGCTGGGCTTAGTGGCATGCACCTGCGCTCCCAGTCATTTGGGAGGATGAGGTGAGAGGGTCACTCAAGCCCAGGAGTTTGAGGCTGCAATGAGCTATGATAGTGCTACTGCACTCCAACCTTGGCAACAGAGTGAGATCCTATCTCTAAAAAACTCCCCCTCCAAAAAACAAAAACAATCCAGAAAACAAAAATCCCATAAAGAAACTAGCACCCCTTAGCAGTCACTCCCTATCCTGCCCCTTCTCTCATCCCTAGGCACCGACTAACCTTCTTTCTGTAGATTAGTGGGGAGGTAGGAAAGTGAGAAGGCAAATGAAGACAGTCAACACAGATGTCTTATCAAGAAAGTTCCACCACGAGGGACTAGAACCAAATTTCTCCAGGAAAAGTCTGGAATGCAGTTTAAAATGCATCCTTAGAGACAATCAGCTAAGTAACAAAGAAGCTGGATTAAACATTTAAACACCAACTTTTGCCATTCAAGGATGAGGCCAGATCCTAGGGGTTTTCTTCACTGGTCTTTGAGGCTGTGGTGCAAGGGCAGTGTGACATTCCATGGTTAAGGGAAAGCCTTCAGGTACGAAGATACAGTGGGGCCATTGAGTGTTATCTCCTACAGGCACCAATATTCACAGACAGTGTGAATGTCCAGAGGCTCCTGCTCCCACCATTTCCCTATATAAAAGTTATTATTAATATTTCTCCTTGTTCCCTCTTTACCTTACTCTTGAAATTTTAGATTTCGGTATTGTTTGCCAGGCTATTCTTCCCTTCTGTCCTGTAATACTGCCAAACACCCTTGAAAATGGCAGTTCTGACTTGATCTTTACCTTCAGTCTGGCTGTACTCTCACCATCACCAGCAGAAATTCTTTCTTTCTACTACACGGTTGTGTTTTTCCATAGCTGATTGTCATTGTTTTGTTGTTGTTATTCCAGTCAATTTCTTGGAAAATGATTTGCAAGCCAGCAAACATTTTTCATTTTCCCCAGAAGTTCTTAATAGTAGTTTTACCTTTGCCCTAATTACTTGGCAGTACCAAGGTAATTTGTGAGAATTTGTAGAATGTTATAAATCGAAGAAGTGTTTTTAAAAGCCAGATGTGTCCTCTGTGTCAATATTGTTGAATAGAAAGATAACACAGGGTACATATACAGTTTATTTTTTATTTTCTTTTTTAGATACAGGGTCTTGCTATGTCACCCAGGCTAACATGCAGTAGTGTGATCATAGCTCATAGCAACCTCAAACTCCCAAGCTCAAGCAATCCTCCTACCTCAGGTTCCCAAATATCTGGGAATACAGGTGCACACCACCACATCTGGCTGATTAAAAAAAAATTAGAGATGGGGTCTTTCTATGTTGCCCGAGCTGATCTTGAACTCCTGGCCTTAAGTCACCCTCCCACCTCAGCTTCCCAAGTAGCTGGGATTACAGGCACAAGCCACCACAGCCAGCTTACATATGTAATTTTAATTCTCTAGGAGCCATTATTTAAAAAAAGATTAAAAACAGGTGAAATTAATTTTATTAATATAGTTTATCTAACCCAATACGTCAATAATACTATTTCAACATGTAATTGATAGAAAAAATCAGTAATGAGATAGTTTATATTATTTTAGTCAACTAAGTCTTCAATACTGAGTGTTTAAGTTTACAGAACATTTCCATTCAGGCTTGCCACCTTTTAAAAGCCACATGTGTCTAGTGGGTATTATATTGGACTGCACAGCTCCATGTAACAGATATCTGCATTTTTAGCTCTTAAAGTTACCTTGTAATTATTCTTAATCTGATTATCACACTTTAAAATGAGAGAAAAAGTATTCAGAGGGGCTCAGCAATGAGTCCAATGATTCAAAGCCGGTTAACTGAAATCTGGGAGTCTGGGACTAATATTACACAGGTCTCTTCAATCCTGGGTTAGTGTCTTTTCCATATTTGCTTCTCTTTGTGGTAATTACGGCCAGTTGCCTGCCACATATCTGTTTTCTTTTTCTTTTTAATACCTAAATCATAATACTTGGGGGAAAAGGCAATAAGATGCTCTGCTGAAAACCTATACTTCCCAGATTCCCTTCTTCACAGGGCTGTTCATGAGACAGAGTCTGGTCAATGAGTTAAAAGCAGAAATAGAAAGGAGATGGTAGGGTAAGCTTCACGTTTATGAAATACTGCCTCAACTCTGTCTCTGGTTCTTTATCATTTTCTTCTTCCACTTGCTGGGAATGCAAAGAAAAGACTGGAAGTGAGGTCACGATCACAAGCCACACTTTTCGAATGATGGATATGCAAGATGGAAAAAGTGTGTTGATGTCATCATGGAGCTGGTGCACCAGCCATAAACTGTACACTTATTACTCTGTAAGCAGCATAAGCTCTTGTATGATAAATCCTCTGTAGTTTCATGCCAGATTGTAACTCTTGAATGATATTCTCATTTCAAACATCATTATGTATTTTCAAGACCAACAGGCTTTTACTCACTGGGTGTGGTTAAAATTTAAAAATTAGCCAAACACTAATTATGATCATCAGGCTATTATTTATTAGCAAATAAGCCAAATACAGGAACAAAATTTTTAAAAGAAAGATATTATTTTCCCTTTGCAATATAGTCTTGTAAAGAATTTTTAAAACTCCTTACACGCCTATAATCTCAGCACTTTGGGAAGCCAAGGTGGGCAGATCACGAGATCAGGAGTTCCAGATCAGCCTGACCAACATGGGAAAACACGATTTTGTACTAAAAGTACAAAATTAGCCAGGCATGGTGGCACACGCCTGTAATCCCAGCTACTCAGGAAGCCGAGGCAGAAAAATTGCTTGAATCTGAAGGGCAAAGTTTGCAGTGAGCCAAGATCACACGATTGCACTCCAGCCTGGGCTACAGAGTGAGACTTCACCTCAAAAAAAAAAAAAAAAAGAAAAGAAAAAAGAAAAAACCTCTTTACACTGCTGCACAGTTACTAGAACAAAACATGTTCATGTCGTCACTGTGGTATGACAGTATATTCATCCATGTCATCACCTGTTGAAATGACTAAAGAGCTGTCTTCTGGGTTGATGGTATACTACAGGTTATGAGATTCTGGTTCTTTTTATGCTTCTGTCACAAACAAACTGTCTTTGGGTAATTATGCTAGCTTCTCTGTAACTCAGTTTCCTTACCTGTAAAGCAAAAGATTAAAGTAGTGGAATCCTAAATTCCTTTGCAGCTTTAGCATTCTACGAATCTGTGGAAGCATTTCTTCCAGGAGACAGGATTCACAGCCCAATTTCATTTGATGTTTGGCCTTTGGGTCTGTGCTAGTTTAAATCGTTACATTAAATTTTTGGCAGTGATAATGCTTGAACATCCACCATTTGCAACTCTGACAACATTCCTTCTGCTACGGAACCTACTCTTTTAGAAGACTCAACTTATTCAGTACTGCATAAAGCACCTTCATAAAATCTCAAGTGAAAAGGATTTCAAGGAAGTCAGATTTAGTACCTATGTTCTCTTTCAAAGGTTCTGGAAAACCATTTTCAGGGAGCTAAGAAAACAGAGACTATTCATATAATTTAACATTGCATGTGTGTGTGTTTTAAAATACTTGCCTTATTTCTTTTGTTCTATTTACTATTAGACATTATTAAAAATCCTAGCTTTTTTTTATTTGTTCTTAAATAAAAAAAACCTCCAAGAGTCTCTTTCCAACTCTGAAAACTCTTGGCTAAATACTGGTGCTATTTTCAACTTATAGTAACTGGCAACCTTACATTTTGTAAAGTTCAGGAAGAGCAGAAACTCAGCTTCCAAATATGCCACTCTGTCAGCAGGTTTGAATGAACAGGAAGCAGACAATGGAAGGCAAATGTCTGGAACCCAAATGCCTGTTTCCTGTAGAGAAGAAGACTCAAACCAAGACCAGCTTCTAAATCCTATCTTTCAGCTGATTCAGTAGGGGTGAATGGTACCCAGTTCTAACCATTCTTCTTCTAGCCAGAAGACTAACATCTTTTATTAAACCTCTTCTTTTAAGTTCTATTTATTTTAATTCTATGGCTATCGGAAAGCATTTATTCTATCTCACAATATGCCTGCAAACCATTCTTCCAAGGAGGTAGTATTGCCTATTGGTTAAAAGTGTAAGGATGGTAGGAAAACAGATCTGTCATGTTGAGAAAACATTCACTCTTTACTAAGCCTTATCTTTCTAATTTGTAAAGTGAGGACAATAATAGTCCCTGCCTCACAAGATTATGTGATAACTATGTAAGACACTACATGTAAATCACTCACTCTTGGTACATGGTCATTATTCAATAACTATATGTTAGCATCATTATTTCCATTATCATTACTGGCTGAAATAGCAGTAATATTTATAGCACTACTGTTTCTCAAATTAGTTTCCCTTGATAATACCACTAAACATGTAGTTCCCCTTTACTATTAAATAAACTAGGTAGACTTCTAGAGTCATCCCAATAAACTTAATTTTAATGTTTTGATTGGTTTCCCAAAATAATTCATCCAGGATCCTTGAGATTGGGGATACAGTTATATTCATCATTGTATTTTCAATGCATATTGCAATACCTAATGTATAAATGTTAATCGAAAAAAATCACATTTGGGTAACCAGCAATGGTAAGGCTTTCTAGTATTTTTACTCTATTTCATAAAATCTGTTGATTCTAATGTCATAAAATTGTAAATGAGGCTCTTTCATTGCCTTAGAACTGAGACCAAAATCTCTTAATTGAGACTAGTACATGCCAGGTACCTTCTCATTCTAAAGAAAGCAACTAAAAATCTGAAATATATTCTTGCAGTAGTTATTAAAGCAGCAAATCTGGTCCTGTGACCATTACTGAGACCCCTCCAAGTCTCTTTAAGAGACACATATAGAGAATTTGGGGGAATGGAGTCAGGAAACGTACTCCCAGGTGGAAGAGGGCCCACCTATCTAAGTCAGGGAGAGGTCTGCTGGAGAACTGCCTGGAGAGTTTGGGGTTGTCAAGAATGTAACATTAGTGTCTCATTTTTTGATGAGTGTCAGCTTCTACAGTGGACTTGCTGGTCTTTCTCTGTTCTATGTGAAACACAGAGAGAGGGGAAAAAAAGTAATGGGAGATAAGCTGAAGGATAAAATGAGAGAGAAAAAGAGGAGTAGACTCCACTGTCATCTTCTGATGTGACATAACCTGAGAGTTTCCCATGAGTCCAAGGGACCTCTAGCAAGGAGCCTGCCTGGAGCCATGTTGCTGATGCACCCCTCAGGAAGATGCCAACCATAAGAATGGAGTACAGGAAGTTTCTCAGTGATGTGAAGCTGAAGAGGGCATTTGAGGAGAGGCACCATAAAACAGACTCATAAGAGAGACGTGTGAAGGGAGTGACCATTCCAAAGACCCCAGACAGCTGCCCTCAGGAGAAGCCAGTACTAGGATGCTGTCCCAGAGATGGTGCCCAGTGAGTGAAAAGACTTTGGCTTTTTGCTTGAGTTCTCCTCTCTAATCCCTGCCTTCAGAGGTTGGGCAGAAAGGAAGGAGAGAAGTTGAACAGCCAAATGGCATCAAAGAGAGAAGCCTTGAACTGGCTAAAAACTGAAAGTTTAATCCAGGATTAAACTTTTTCCTATTTCTGTATTAAAATTCCAAGATAAGACCATTCTTTTTTTTTTTTTTTTTTTTTTTTTTTTTGAGACGAAGTCTCACTCTGTCACCCAGGATGTAGTACAGTGGCATGATTTTGGCTCACTGGAACCTCTGCCTCTCCGGTTCAAGAGATTCTCCCTCAGCCTCCTGATTAAATGAGATTACAGGCACATGCCACCATGCCCAGCTAATTTTTGTATTTTTAGTAAAGATGGGGTTTCACCATGTTGGTCAGGCTGGTCTCGAACTCCTGACCTCAGGATCCTCCCACCTTGGCCTCCCAAAGTGCTGGCATTATAGGTGTAAGCCACCGCGCCTGGACTAGACTGTTCTTATACCAAAAGCTATCGGTTCTTAATGGAACCTATGCCAAGTGTTATCTAGGGCTAAGAAAAGGAATTTTAAAAGAGAGAACCAGGAGGCCATGATGAAAGAAAAAAATAAATCTGTTTCCTTTGCAGTCAAAGCTATTTATTATACCAATTACATTCATGGCCCTGTAAGGGAGAGAAGAAGGGACAGAGATATGAAGATGGCTAGTGGGCAGACCAGTCAGACAAGCTCAGCTGTTAATTCATCCTATGCTATTCCAAGGTGAGTTGGCGGAAGTGGGAGTCTGAAGCAGAACTTCCAACTCTGGGCCCTGTTCTTTCCATTGCAGTGCACCACCTCCCCATAATAAGGGCTTCCGTTTTTTATTGCACTTTAAAATTAACAAAGCACTTGGGAGAACCACTGCCTTGCCAAGAGTGTTTAGTCTGAAGAAAATTCTTTTAAACAAGGTGTCAAAACAACCATTAAAGATGCTTCTAAGAGCATTATCTTAGCTCTGCAGGGAGTCAGCACAATGCAGACAAAATACAGCACTGGGAATCCAAAGGCTCACTTTCTGGTTGTAGCACAACGAGGAGCTTTAAGAAAGGAGTGTGGCATTTGGCGTCAGATTGAGATTCAAATTCTGGCCCTGCTATTCAGCAGCTGTGTGACCTAAGGCACAATTCTTAAACTCTTTAATCCAGGATTTCTTCATGCATAAAATAGGAAAATGCCACCTACTTCCCAGGATTGCTGAGAGGAATAATGAGATAATATCAAGGCCTGGGAGTGTGTCTGGAACTCAACAGGGGTCCAATAAGTACAAGTTTTATCGAATCACCTATCAGTACATTTTCTACTCTGCTGATCTAAGAGAACTCTGATGTTGATGAAATATAACAATGTGTATGAGAAAAACTCTTTACAGTCAAAGTTACTTTAAAGAATTTATTTTTCTTGTTGTCTTCCTGGGTAATATCTCTCTTTAAACCATGGGAGCACAGAGTCAAGGTGAGATGGGAAAATTCCTTCTTGTCTTTTTGAAAGCAAAGTTCAATCTCTTAAAACCAGTTTTCTCTACAGTTCTTACCACAGTTATTTTATTCGTACTTTTAGATACATATCATTTTTCACAATTACAAAAGACATACACATTCATTATAGGAGATGTGAAAAATATTACAAAATATTTCCTTTCAGTTATTTCTAGACCAGAATACTTTGAAGAATTGGGTTTATTACATATATACAGTTTAATAATAGGATTTTTTGATTAAATATTTGATAATTGGTTGTAAGTCAGTAAACAATAAAAAGAGGAAGTGTTATTCATTAACAAGAAATAGAGAATGTAAAGATAGTTTCTTAATGGTGTTTATTATTGTGAACTATATAGTAGCTACAGAAGACTATGTGAAATGTATGTGTATACTTTACACAAACACAAGAAACCAAACACCTGGGTGACTATTATACAGGTTTAGGAATAAAACATTTCTAGTTCTTTAGAAGCCCACTAGGGCAGGTTATCTCTGTTGCATCTCTCTTTCTGCATACTCCAAGAAGTAACCTCTATCCTCAAGTGTGATCCTCAAAATGCTTAACAATTGTTGTGGTATGCCATCTGTCACTGCCAAAGTTGTGTTTTCTCCATCCAGGGTTCCAGAGGCCAGCAGGCAACAGTGCAGGGAAGCTGTCCCCATCACTTCTCTTGTCTTTTTATTTTGCTTATGTGTTCTTTCCCATGTCATTAATTTAAACTTCATGTTTGAGTTCAGTAAACTTTTCTCTTATTGTCTGTTTTTGTTTGTTTGTTTGTTTATTTTGGTATAGCTAGAAAGTTTTCCTCACATCTAGATTATAAAGGAATAAATTAATGTTTACTTGTAGTACTTTTATGGTTTGGTTTTCTACATGTAGATCCTTGATGGATTAGTAGTTCATTCTGGTGTATGGTGTGAGGTATAAATTCATTTTTCTTTTTTCAGTAACTTCTTTTGACGCTTTTATTAACACTAACTAAAATGGGTCTATATCTTCTTGTATGCTGAGTATTATGTTTGTCTGTTCAAGCACCAATACCACATTGTTTTAATTATAGGAGCTTTATAGTATCGCTTAGTATCTGATATAACTAGCTTCTCTCTTTGCTTTCTCATCCTTTTTCAAGATTTTTCTAACAAAATTTTCAAGTTTATCTTCTATGTGAACTTTATAATCAAGTTGTCTAGCGCCCCCCCCCCAAAAAAAAAAACAAAAAACAAATACCTGTTTGTGTTATATTGTGATTGGATTAAATTTATATATTAACTCAGGGTACTGCCCACAAAGACAAGATCTCTGTTTTTTCTAGGATAGGTTTGTGTCTTTCATAGTTATTTTGAAGTTCATCTCTTACCACTTTTATCTGCTTTATGCTAATTTTATTTCTACCAATTTTGTCACTATTATGCTACAGGATTTTTCTTTCATTGTATCTTCTACATGATTATAGTTCCATGATACTAAGGCTATGGATTTTTTTGTTAATTTTACAGTATACTGTTTATTGATTTGTTTATTGTATATGAATTGTGTTATTTATTCTCAAGGATTTTCTAGGTATACTGTCATATCATGTACAAATAGAGATAGTTTTATTTCTTTTCCAATTCTCACACTTGTCATATTTTATACAGCAGTAAAGGTAGTCAGTACTCTTGCCTTTTTCTTGACTTTAGGAAAGTATTTCTAGTACTTTCCCATTAAATTAGATGCTGGCTTTAGAAGAGATAAAGTTGGCATGCACACGTGTGCGTGCACACACACACACACACACACACACACACACACACTGTCTTCCAAATCTGTAGACCAATCTCAGATGTGTCAATGCAAAAATTTTAAATAAAATATTATCAAATAGAATCCAAAAACATATTGAAAAATAATGCACTGTGAACAAGTGGATTTTTCTAGAAATGTAGGAACAGTTCAGATGTTTAAACTTCCTATATTTACCATAGTTATGGCTAAGAAGAAATCATATGATTATCTCTCTAGATGCTGGCAGAAAGCCCAACAAAATATGACCAAAATCACTGATGGAAAAAATGCTCAATGAAAATATAAATTTATGAATACCATTTCAACACAATTAATATATCTATATAATTATATTCATATCTAGGTAGATTTACATAAATAGAGGAATAAAACTAAGTTCTAAATGGGGAAATACTAGTTCTAATGGGAAAATGCCATGGACATTTCCCCAAAGCCAAGAATTACTATTAAACATTGTGTTCAAGTATTAGCCAATGCAAACCAACAAGAGTTATGGTGTTATTTAAAGCTGAACAACTTGGACTTGTGGAAACATGCACAATTATGAGTGTTGCACCCACGGATTGGTTATAGGTTGTTTGATAGTCATCTGAGTAAAAGTAGAATAAAGATGAATTTATTGTGAAATAAAGGGATTTTTCCACACCCATGGATTAGAGTGATTCAAATCACCCAGGGAGCATATACATCCCTATATATCATACATATTTTATATCTGGAAATACAGATTTCCAGTTATGATCACAGGAGTTCCAGATTCAGTAGTTCTAGGATTTTTACCTGGGAAGTTTTGTTCTTTCTTACTATGTATTTCAGTGTGTAGGCATGGTTTTAGGTACTATTATTTTATAAAGCCTTATTTACTTGATTGTTTATTCATATGTTTATTTCCTATATTGTTTTAGAATGTGTTTAAACTGGCTTATCAGGACACACAAAATACAGCAAAATTATTGTGAATTTCAAAAAGGAAAATAAATTAAAACTAAGAAAGTTAAATGTTGGTATGGATGACACTAATATGAAAAAGTCCACCACAGTGAGTTAGAAATACTAAGGATGTTTGCAGAAGTTGAGACGCCAGGCCATTCCTGGGGTGTCATGTGAAGTAAATTATATTACAGTTCTTCTTCCTCCACAACTGGTAGCATTTGCTTGTACATAAAATTGTCTAAAATAAACACTAAGAGCTGTCTTTAGGTAGAACAGTGGCACATAAATTCATCACATATCTGTAGCAGTGCATATGCAAAAGATTGTTGTAAATGCACAGACGCCTTGGTTATTAGACAGTGGCGTAGGGCTTAGATTGTGAGCATAGCACATTTGATCTTTATATATTCAACATTTTCAGCACAGATCAGCAGATTTCATCTCCTATTTCATCTCCAGTACCTGCATTTATTAAGCTATATTTATTATCTATACTCTACTGATACCATAAAGAATTTAAGAAGGGTTAAACAACAACAAATACACTTACAACAGGACAATTAAAATGCAGATAGAAAAAGAAATCAGAAATCATATAAAGTAGGGAAAGTCAGACAAATCTGCTAGACACAGTTTTGACTGCAACTGATTATTACATTTAGATTTTCATTGATTATCCTCTAAAGCTGAAAAGAAAACATGATCGAAGTTGCTCTTCTCTGATAATAAGAAAAATCTTACATTTCTTTATAAGATTTATTCCCAGAAAAATATATTAAATAGAGCTATCCATGAAGAGTATGGAGTCGTAATTCTACAGCCTTTACCATCCCCAAACCTATCCCAGGAGATTGCTTTTATCTCACTAGTTTATCATTAGTTCTTTAGTTAGTTCCGTACATGTGTTTTTTTCTTATCTAGATAAAGAGCTTTAAGGATGTGTCTGTTCATCTTCTTAATGGTACAATTTTCTGATATAATATGCACTAGTAAATGTTCATCAAGTGAATGAATGAATAATCAATGAATAGACAAACAAATAATACTCTGTCCAGACAACTGCATGTCCCAGCTCTCACCTAAAGCACTGGGCTTGGGTTACTTAACAGTTTGGGTTTTTTATTTATTTATTTTTTTTTTGAAACAGTCTTGTTCTGTCACCCAGGCTGGAATGTAGTGGTGCAATCTTCACTCACTGCAGCCTGCACCTCCTGGATTCATGCAGTTCTCGTGCCTCAGCCTCATAAATAGCTGAGGTTAACAGAAGTGTGCCACAATACCCTGCTAATTTTTGTATTTTCAGTAGAGACAGGGTTTCACCATGTAGGACAGGCTGGTCACAAACTCCAAGCCTCAAGTGATCCACCCACCTTAGCCTTCCAAAGTGCTGGGATTACAGGCATAAGCCACCGAGCCCAGCTAACAGTTCATTTTTTTCAACAAATATTTATTGAGCACCTACTGCATTCCGGGTGCTGCTTTTAGTACTTATTAGGTTGGTGCAAAAGTAATTGCAGTTTCTGCCATTACTTTATAGCTATGGCCAATAAACAATTTTCATTATGTTCTTATATTCTACAGTGGGGGGATAAATAAATGATTAAAGTGTATAATGCATTAGATGGCAAGAAGTACTTTGAAGAAGAAAAAAACTTGACAATGCAGAAAAGAAAGATAAAGAGTCCTGAACTCTATGAACTCTATGTAAGCGTGTGTGTGTGTGTGTGTGTGTGTGTGTGTGTGTGTGTGTGAGAGAGAGAAAGAGAGAGAGAGAGAGAGAGAGAATGGATAAATCCAGGAGAAAAGGCATGACTGGGGTGCATCCTGGCTTCTTATGATAACTGATGTAAACTGGAATAAAAAGCACAGTGATTTAACCCTAATGATCTCAAGGCAGGTAATGCTGTGGCTGAGAGTTTTGGGGATGGAGGAGGTTTAACTTATTTCCAATAACACAAAAAATTATGGGTATTTGCCTCACTTTGTTGCACAGTGAGTGGTGGATCTATCCAAACAATCATTCCAATCAACAGTGACAGGTATCCAACCTATCATTCCAAGTTGGTGAAATGCATGCATTTTGGGGATTAGGTTAGGAAAAGAGGTTGAGGAGAAGGCTAGAAGGAGGAGAAATTTTTACACACAATAGGACCTGTTACTGCAGCAGCACTATACCAGAAATAGTTTTCAAGAAAGAACTTGAGAATTAATTTCAAATTGAAGTCTAACTATAATTTAGGCAGGCAAAAGTAATTTCCTCAGTTGGATTCGGGCCAGGACATTGGACTTAACACCTCATCTCTTGCAAAAATTGCCAGAGGATCTTTGATAATTATAAGAGAGCATGGCCTTAGATTTACAGCTCCAGTACAGGTTGGTATCTTTAGAGGGCAATGCCACTTAGCACTCAGAACGGACTCCAGTTGATGAATGATACCTAATGCCACTTACTGATTTACATGCCCTCTGTGCTCCCAACAGCACCTGTGCTTTTCCGAGAGTGCTTCTGTGCCTAAGGACTGCCAAGACTTTGCTCTGTCAAATAGTATGAGATCAGATCAATTGACAGTAAAGAACCTCTGCAGCTCAGAAATTTAAAAAAAAAATGGATCAAGAGATGCTTGCTGGAGTGACTGTTATTTTTAAGCAGGTAAATATATCAAAATGAGCACTGCAGAAATAATAAAGGCAGTGAACACTGGTTGAAGAATCTCAGAGTGGGCTTTCATCTCTGCAGCCTGCAATCCATGTAAAATCCAGCAAGTCATTTCACCAAACCAAGCCTCAGTTTCCTTGTTTTTACAAACCTGAATAAAATCTAAACATTTGCCTATTCTCATAGACAACCACCTGATTTATCACCTGGTGATCTACTCTAACTTTAGAACCCTTTCCTATCTCCCTCTCCCTGTGAACCCAATCCTACTGGCCTTCTTTTTGTTCTGCAAATCTACCAAATTTGCCTGGAGTCAGGGCCTCTGTGCTTCTTCTTCCTACCACACAGAATTCTTCTCACCCAGAACATTACATGGCCGGCTTCTTCCCATCATTTAAATATCCCTTCTCAGAGGTGCCATCTTATCACCTAGTCCAACATTGCCCCTTGTCCTTCATTTTTTTCTCCCTTACGGCTTCTTATTTTAGTAACTTCATGGTATTTATTACTTTCCAAAATTATTTTTTATGTCATTGTTTACATGTTCAGTGTTTATCAACAACACTTCCTCACCCTCACAGAATCAGAGTTTCCATGAGCAAAAGAGCATTGTGTATATTTTTCACCAGTCTATTCCCAGCATTCAGGGTAGTGCATAGTGAAGAGCAGATCCTTAGTAAATATGGAAGAATGGAGGACCATGGATTCAGTGATTTCCTGGCCATCTTAGCTCCAGCAGTCTGGGGGCCAGTGCACCTTTAGCTAGGATAAATCAGCACCAGGAAGTACCATGAGCTGGGATAGTTGTTTTCAGTGACTCTCCCTAGCTGTCCTCATCCCCTGCCATTCTAGATGTAACCTTCTTCTCCTGGAGGCACTGTAATTAGTTAGAGTCCGTTACATACAAAGGACGATTATGGGGTAAGGGTAGCATGAGATGGAATGAATGAAAATATTTCAAACAGTGCCTAGCTCTTTTCCCCCTTTTTCCCTATGTAGCAATGGTGAAATTTGATAAACACATTAAATTAAATGTGGAATAGTTGAGTATGAGTATAAAATAAGATTGAAAAATTTAAATATGAAAACCTTAAAAACAATGGATTTCTAATAATTGATTCTGAAATACAGCCTGTTTCTCACTACACAGTGGGAAATACAGGAATTTATGAAGAATAAGTGGGGTTGAGAATGAGCACAGAAATTAAGGGCTGGTAGGGTATTAGCGACCAGGATGTAGGGAAGAAACCATGAAACCATTAAATCTGTAAACCAAAAATAAAATTCTAAGACACGCAACCATTTGAATGAACTTCCTCCTCAGCCAGCGCACTCTGAAAATTTAAGCTGAAAGAGTGGTTGAGGCCATGAAGAGAAGCGGAGTTTGGCATGCCTCTTTATACCTCCCCAGCATGAACAGCGACACCAACCTCAAATCTGATAAAAAGCATTTACAATCTGTGCTCTCCAAAGCTTGTTACCTGCAGGCTTCATCTGCACAGTAAGAACTTTGGTCTCCACAGTTCCTTATCTTAGACATTTTCTTCCTATTGATCTTAGATCTTTAGCTAAATTGAACCAATTGTCAACCAGAAAATCTGCCTATAACCAGAAGCACCCCCAACATCCCATTTTGAACTGTCCCACCTTTCTGAACCAAACCAATGTATTTCTTAAATGTATTTGATTAAAGTATCATGTCTCCCTAAAATGTAGAAAACCAAGCTGCACTCCAACCACCTTGGGCATATTGGGATCTTCTAGGGGTGTGTCATGGGCCATGGTCCCTCATATTTGGCTCAGAATAAATTTCTTCAAATATTTTACAAAATTTGACTCTTTTCATCAACACATCCAAGGCAAGAATGTGGCAGATCATGGTGGTGATAAGTACAGCGGAGAAAGGACAGGAATATGGAAGCAGCAGCGGTTGGATTCTACATGGCTCATACAGAGTCATTAGTTTAAAAACAAAAATATTTCCGGTCAAGGCACACACTCTTCATTTAATCAAAATGCCCTCCACCTTTTCACTGATTTTCATTACTTACTGTGCCTTGAAATCCCTTCTATATCACAACTGCATGGCCCAGGAGAGGTGCAATGGCAAAGAAACAAGAAGTGATTCTCACAGTCGGGAAACCGTGGAAGCTGGGGATTTCAAAGCCATAAGTAAGGGATGATCAGAACTGGCCGACACAACAGCCACCATTTGAATTAATAGGATTTCTGGAGCATTAATATATTTTTAAGTAGTTGCTCTGAATATCCTGATTTACCTCTGTTCTGTCTAAATATAATGCCTAAAGTTGCCTCCTTCCTCTTAAAAAGGTATTAATATCAGGTAAGTTCTAACAGATTTAATCCAAAGTCACAGGAGACATTTGGCAGGGCATAGGAAAGAGGGCACTTAATCTCTGACTGTGCCTAGTTTAGCCCAAGAACTTTCACTTGACAGTTTTATCAGTCAGAGAACAACTAAGAAACAAGGCTTACCACACTGGGGAATTCAATAGGAGTAATTTAATACGGGTAATCAGTTACTAGATTACAAGAGCTGAAGATCAACTGAGAAAAAATGAGGTAGCACTGACATTAGCAACTGCAGGAAGCTGTGACCTTGAGAACTATGATAGAGGCAGGAGGCAGAGAAATTCTAGACAGACACGGTCAGGTCCCCAACAAAAGCCCACCTTCCAGCCAAAAAGCCTGAAACCTGCGGTTCAGAGTGAGAACTTCTATCTCTGTTTTCCTACTCTGTCCTGATTGCTTATTTCCGAATAATGTATTTTTACCATTTGAAAGTTGCCTTTTCCAAAATTACCTAGGACCCTTTGGATATAATGACCCCCATCCTTTGCCTATAAGGACCCCAGACTCAGTTGGTAGAGGGACAGAAGCAGCTTGACTGGAGAACGGTGACTTGACTTCAGAGGGACAGCTGGACTTCAGAGGAAAGATGGCTTCACTTTGGAAAGATAGCTTGACTACAAGAAAGAGCTGGCCAGAGACAGCTGGAAGATTACCTGCCCCTCCCATCCCTTCTCCAGTTCCCTCCTCCACTGAGAGCCTTTTTCCGTCACTTAAGAAAAAGTCTGCCTTCACCATCCTTCAAGTGTCTGGGTGACCTCATTCTTCCTGGACGCTGGACAAAAGCTTGAGACCTACTGAGTGCGGGTACCCAAAAAAGGCTGTTACAATGATCCTTTACCAGCAGCGGGGAGGTGCCCCACACTATGGGACAAGGAGCCCACTGAGCTGATAATACACTGCTGTCCCTGGATGGCAGAGATAGAAAGCACTATGACATGCCCTCTGGGGCTCTGGGGGTCACAGGCATCCTCACCTGTGCACCACCACAGAGCCCACATGGAACCTCCTCCTGCCAGCATCCAAAGTGGCCAGCCAGATCCCACACTTGCTCACTCACATGCTCTCTCCCACAAGGGGTTGAACATCATCGGCCAAGTAAACAGGGCACCCCAGTATCAAGTCCATTGATGGGGCTGAGAAAAATCCTGCATCAACTAAAGGGAGGTAGCTGTGTGACTGGAGCCCAGGTCCCGGGACCACAGATAGCTTCTGTAGCTATGGAGAACTGTGGGATGGGCTGGATGGTGAAACAGAGGTGTGGGGTGCCATAGCCATTTGGATGTATGCCTGAAGCAGAGAGAAAGGGGAAGAAATCAGATTTATACCTTCTTTCTGCCTTCCAGCCTCCAGCCAGTACCCCCATGTCCTAAAAGAGTCAGAAACTAGTTGGTAAGAGAGAGTAGGGCCGTAGTTTGTGGGGGTCAGATCCCTGTGATACAGTGGAAGAAGAGGAACAGCCCGGGAGAGGGTCGAAACTTTGGCTGCAGTTCACCAAAGCATAATCTGCCCACAATCAGCAGCTCTATCACCCCACCTTGCAGGGGCTCTCTTCTTTGTTTACTTATTTTCATGTATAACATGCTCTTTATGGGTACGATATCAGCATGATATTGCCATCTCACTTTCAAAGTTTCCTTTTCACAGAAGTGAAACCATTCAAGATCATTCTACCTAGATGGGTGGTTTATTTCAATGCCAATTTAAAATTATTTTCATAAGTATATACGTATTTGAAATCAGGGAAGAAAAGAAAAGGAACAAATTTGAGAAGAGAGTGGAGTGCTAAGTAACACAAACCAGAAATCCATTACAACATACTTTGCAAATACTATAGGTAATTAAACACTTTTAAGGGCAACTACAGTATTATTTACTTGACAGTGGAACTCTTACAGGCTATTATGTAAATACACACTGAGCACATTTTAAAAGTGCATGCTATTTACTATTCATAAGTGTTGTTAATATGTATTTCATTTAACCCTAAGGAGCCATTTCAGTCTCTTGTGTGAATTTACATTTATGAATGTTTTTATAAAATGCATGTGATTTACCCAATAGGCAGCTCTGCCATAAGAAATGCTAGAGCTGATTGCCAATTTAACTTTACATGAGTTTCCATGCAATTGTTCCTCAGTTCTGCTCACGTGCTTGGGCATCCCTAAATAGTCCTTCCTTTCAGGATCCTACAAGTTAAGACCCACGAGCTGCTCAAACGAAGGGATTTTCTAGTCTGTTTTGGTGGTTCTGGGGATTTTAGTATCACATAAAAAGAGGCCAGGATATGTCCCATCTTAGAAAATAAAATAAAGATTTCAGCACTGAAGATGGCAGTCTATAAAATATATGTGTGTAATCACCTTGTTTACTCTGTGAACTGAAGCCCACATCCACAAAATAAAGATGAGCAAGCTCTAGACTAAGATAGCTAAAATGTAAATTTTATTCCTCTCTACTTCTTCTTCTGCTCCTCCCTCCCTGTCTTCTTGCCCTCCTCTCCTCCTCCCTCCTTCTCTTCCCTCCCTCCCTTCCTTTCCTTTCCCCTTTTTCCCTTATTCCCTCCCTCCTTCTCTCCTTTCCTTTCCCTCCCTCCCTCCCTCCCTCTCTCCCTCCCTCCTTTTTCTTTCCTTTCCTTCCTTCCTTCCTTTTCTTCCTTCCTTCCCTCTCAGAATAGATTCTTTCCTGCCCCAGTCATTTTCATTGAGACATCAGTGACCCCAGCACCAAGACACATAGACCATATGCAGAATTTATGAAGAGAATAAGGATTCTTTGCCAAGGCACATGCCATATGCAGAATTTACAAATGGAATTTGTTCTGTGACTTTTGTATCCCCTCTTCCAGATCAAAGACATAAACAGGAATCAGAAAAAAAATATTAAAGATCACAGACTAGTGATAATGTTTCTTTGCAGAGAGTGTCTCTAGGCTTAAAGTCCTCATCCCTTCTTTCAGAGGAGGATTGAACTGGAGTGCCGCTTTCTAACGTAAAGCATAAAGAGAAACACTGAAAGCTTTGAAATTTGTTCATATAGAAGAAATAGCCTTGATGTTGGCCTTATGACTAATAAAGCAAACACAGACTGAGGAATTAAGGACTGAGGTCTAATTTTTATCCAGGAAATCTAAGGGCAGGAGAAAGGCTACTGAGCTGCTTTGGTGGTAGATCCAAAGACTTTTGCTGTGACGACATGTCCTGCGGTTCAAAATAGAGCTGGTGTCAGGTTGTTCTGGGTCCTACTTGAGAGTCTGGAGGTATAAATCTGGATGCCTAGGGGCCAAGTGAGGACACATAAGCAGCCACCAGACTACAACTGTATCTGGCCAATGTTAAGGACAATAGCGATCTCTAGTGGAGAGAGCCACTGAGGAGGCTATGACTGCATCTCATCAAGAGTCAACCTTAATTATTCCAGGTATAGATAATTATTTCAGTCATCCTGCTGAATAAAAACGGATCCTCTCACCTCACTTCCCTTCCTCCTTCTTTCTTTCTTTTTTTTTTTTTTACACCTGCAGAAAGTCAATAGTAGCGAGAGATATGAAGAGAACATAAGAGAGCAAAAAATGTTAAATAGAAGTTTAAGTTGTTTGTAGTAGATTGTAAAATTGGCCACATATCCTTCCCCTGTTTAAATATATGCTCTTGAAGCTCAACATTATAAATTCTCTGATCAGAAAGTGCAGTTTATGTCTCCACACCTTGATTCTAGGTTGGCCGATTGACTTGGCCAACTCTATAAGGTGTCTAAAGTATTTGCTCATTTGGGGCTTGCCCTTTCTTGCTGTGAAACCCTGTGATCACAATCCTGTGAATGAGCCTGGGCCAGCTTGTTGGATGATGAGAAATATGCATCACAGTGTCCCAGCCAATTGCCCGTCAGTAACCAGATATGTAAATGAGCTCAGTTGAGATCAGTAAAGAAACCACACTGCTGAGCCCAGCCCAAATTGTTGATACAAAGAACTGTGAACAAACAATGATAACTGTTTTAAATCACTAGGTTTTGGGCAAGTTTGTCATGTGGCAGGATGTAATGGAGAAAGCCTGTCCTGCCCAGGCAGATTTTCAGTCTAAAGCAGGACTGAACTGCAGACGGGAGAATTTCAAAATGTCTGTGAATCTAAATATTTGAATTTCTGAACTGAGACTGTGTTTACAACTTAATGTGATGGTAGGAGCATCTAATACTGGAGAATCATTGGCCTCCATGAGTTTTCATTTATGGACAGGGCAGGATCACACCCAGTGAATAACATTTATAGAGATGATAAAACATAAACTTGGAATTGCATTTTGATCAAAATCTATGTGTAAATCCTGTTTAGCACATTGGTGATACTTTCATAAACATGTTTTACATGCCCAGTATAACATATCCAGCGTGGCCTCAGAACAAAAGCATTCACTCTAGAAAAAGAGTTGATGGCAGGACTGTGACATCTAATTTCCATTTACTGAGGGTGCTTGCCAAAAAAGGAAATGCCTTGGACAACTACCCCTGCAAACCTGCTATAACCTAGCCTCTGGTATAGCAGGAGTGCAGCACTCCTGGAGTATAGTGATACAATCCTGGCTCACTGCAGCCTTGACCTCTCAGGCTCAAACTATCCTCCTATCTCAGCCTCACAAGTAGTTGGAACCACAGGTGTGCACTACCAAGCCCAGCTAATTTTTATTTTTATTTATTTATTTATTTGTAGAGATGGAGTTTCTGTATGTTACCCAGGCTGGTCTCAAACTCCTGGGCTGAAGTGATCTTCCTGCCTCAGCCTTCCAAAATGCTGGGACTACAGCTGTGAGCCACCACTCCTGGCTAATTTTTTACTAGTGGAAAGGTAAAGGAGAGACCTTACAGGTCAAATGCTTTTAGGAGGAAATACCTGATTTATCTAGGCTGCTTGTTGTACGTAAAGCTAGAATTTATGGACTTTGGAGAGGATGATTGATTAGATAATTAGTGGAGTAAGAAATGGGGATGCTTTATACCTGAAATGGCTCCCACTATGTAAGAAATATGCTGCAGGCATTGTGTGAATTCACAAGCTAGGGTTGACCAGATTGTTCCTTAAGTGAGAGAAGAAGGGCTTTGGAGAGCTGAGGCAATGGTGTTAGACTTCTCTCAGGGAAGCAGGCTTTGCCCAGGTATTGCAATTGCTTGTACTCTGAATTATTAAGAAAGTTTGGTAGTGGGTAAAAGCTACGACTCATGAGAGTCTGCTTTGACAATTTGATCATTTTGTTTTTTCATCTTCTATTTGGTGTCTCCTGAGGCCTCAAGGACCTTGAAAACTTCTGATTGAGAAGTAAATCATCATGCAACCTTGAGAATGCCACTTAACTTCTACATTTTAATGATATTTATTATATTATTAATCAAATAGGTAAATTATACAACCTCAAAGGGATAATATGAGCATTGAAGGGACAAAGAATGAGAAATATCTTTAAAAATTATAAAACAAAATACAAATGTAAGTAATAAAAGGTGCTACAGACATCTAGATGTCATATATATCAAATAACTATCCAGTGTCAGCATTTTGCCATCACTGTGTACAATTACCATGTTTATGTCCTTTGAGAGCTTGTTCATCTTGATTCTGATTGATTTTTGTGTCTTTTCCAGTACCTGTTAAGCACCGAGTATTTTACATTAAAGGAGCTCTTCGTAGTAACCAACCTATTTCCTTCAATTTCACCCGGAGCACACATTTTATAAGTTTTCCACAGAAAGTAATTTATATGGCGTTCAGAACTTCATTAAGTTCAGTAACTTCATGATTCATTTACTGTTTACCACATGGACTCGTATGTTGATTTTTTTTCAAAGATACTAGAAATTTTAAATGGACTGAATAATATGGATATTAAATTTTTAGAGCTTATTTTCTGGGTACTTAGTAATAAGTACTTTTATCAAAGCTTTTAATACAACGATTAAATTATGCCATATGAAATTGCCGTTCTTATAAGTCAACAATGTAAAAATAATTAGAAATTTTGTATGGTCCAGTCTAATAGTCACAATGTCTAGCAATGTATAGTTGGCCAACACAAGGAATAGTAGAAAAGAAAAAGAAATAAATCAAAACAGCATGATATTGGTACCAAAACAGAGATAGAAACCTATGAAACAGAACAGAGGCCTCGAAAGAAATGCCACACATCTACAACCATCTGATCTTTGCCAAACCTGACAAAAGCAAGCAATGGGGAAAATATTCCTGTTTAATAAACAGTGCTGGCTAGCCATGTGCAGAAAGCTGAAACTGGACACCTTAATTACACCTTACACAAAAATTAACTCCAGATGGATTAAAGATTTAAATGTAAGACGTAACACCATAAAAACCCTGGAAGAAAACCTAGGCAACGCCATTCAGGACATAGACACAGGCAAGGACTTCATGACTAAAACACCAAAAGTAATGGCAACAAAAGCCAAAATAGACAAATAGAATCTCATGAAACTCCAGAGCTCCTGTACTGCAAAAGAAACAATCATTAGAGTGAACCAGCAACCAACATAATGGGAAAAAAATTTCACAAGCTACCCATGTGACAAAGGGCTAATTTCCAGAATCTTTAAAGAACTAAAGCAGATTTAGAAGAAAAAAACAAACAACCCCATCAAAAAGTGGGCAAAGGATATGAACAGACACTTTTCAAAAGAAGGCATTTATGCAGCCAACAAACATATGAAAAATGCTCATGATCACTGGTCATTAGAGAACTGCAAATCAAAACCACATTGAGATACTATCTCATGCCAGTTAGAATGGTGATCATTAAAAAATCTGGAGACAACAGATGCTGGAGAGGACGTGCAGAAATAGGAATACTTTTACACTGTTTGTGGGAGTATAAATTAGTTCAACCATTGTGGAAGACCGTGTGGCAATTCCTCAAGGATCTAGAAATAGAAATACCATTTGATCCAGCAATCCCATTACTGGGTATATACCAAAAGGATTATAAATCATTCTATTATAAAGATACATGCACACCTATATTCATTGTGGCACTTTTTACAATAGCAAAGACCTAGAACCAACCGAAATTCCCATCAATGATAGACTGGATAAAGAAAATGTGGCACATATACACCATGGAATACTATGCAGCCATAAAAAACAACAAGTTCATGTCCTTTTCAGGGACATGGATGAGTCTGGAAACCATCATTCTCAGCTAACTGACACAAGAAACAGAAAACCAAACACTTCATGTTCTCACTCATAGGTGGGTATTGAACAATGAGAACACACGGACACAGGGAGGAAAACACCATACACTGGGGTCTGTTGGGAGGTGGGATGCTAGGGGAGGGATAGTGGCAGGTAGGGAGGTTGGGGAGGGATAACTTTGGGAGAAATGCCTGATGTAGGTGGTGGGGGGATGGAGGCAGCAAACCACTATGGTATGTATGTACCTATGCAACAATCCTGCAAGATCTGCACGTGAACACCAGAACTTAAAGTATAATAATAATTTAAAAAGAAATAAGTGAAATTTGGCAGGCACTGTCAATTTGTTGATTGATAACCCAACACTTTCCCAGTATTTCTTCACCTCCTCTCTCTTACAGTTCCTACAGAGCTAGAAAAATAAATTTTATCTTTCCAGCCATTGTCAAGTACAGTCATATGACATTTTCCTGACATATACAACATAAGCTGGGATCTGTGGATGAACATTTGCTCTCATAATGAAAGGGGTAGATAAGGCTAGCACCATGCTGTCCCTTCTCTCTTCTTGTCCTGAGTATGATGCTATAGCTGTCAGCTGGCTAAAAGGTTAAACATGCTGATGAGAAGGATAGGAAGAAGCTGGGTCCATGGTCACATCACGGAGCCATCACACCAGTACTGGGCTTCCTACCTCCAGATTTTTATTATGGGAGAGGAAAAAAAAGCACCTTGCATTTACTTAAGCCATGACTATCTGGGATTTACGTAACTTACAGGTGAAAAGAAACTTTACTAACTGATATAGTAGGAAATATGAACATGTATGTGGACACCCACTGTCTCAAGGAATTATCACAGCCTGGGTAGTAAGACTTTCAGTTACAAAATCCTATTAATGAGAGGAAAACTGCCGATTCTAACAGTCTTTATTAGAATCTTCATTAAATACATTACATTTCTCTGCTTAGTGACTATAGAAAGCACTATTTGACTTTTTAAAAATGATACTTCAGCTTTAACAATGACAAACATTTGTCCTTCTGAAGATTACTATTAGATCAAATCTTACGTAGTGGCTACTAGCCACCTGGTTTTGACCAATACAGATGACAATTTCATAAGGTTCAACACACTATATGGGCTGTCACTAGAGAGGTAATAACTTTCTGAGATTTGGCAGCAGCTGTCTGGATCCTGGAACATACTCTGGGAATAACATTTTAGCATTTTATGCATTTATTTATTTATTAAATAAAGTAAAATTTGAAGTTGGCTTGTTTTTCTGAAATTTTCTTCTTTTATATGAAAGGAAAGTTTGGCAAAACATTAATTATGGTTTGGGATCTCACAGCAGTCACCATAGTGTACAAAAACATGTACAAACACAAATCCTGAAGTTATTAATTTAAATCTGATCACTGGAAATGGGTTTGTGTGTCTAAATATATACACACAGACATACATACATATCACATACAACTTATAAAGAATGTTTTTAGAACAAGTTGATTTTCAGGCATAATTAGAATTTCTTCAAAAACAAGAATTTATAAACCAAATTTTCTAAGCCTATTAAATGCCAGCAATAGTGACAATATCATCATAAGACACTTAGTAGAATTTTAGTGGTTATTATTAATTTGTATTAGAATGTAATAAATATTATTAAAGTGTTTTTTGACAATACACTCAGTTTTAAAAGCTGTCTGAAGTGTCATAAATAATATATTTTATATGAGTTCTATATAAATTTTCGTTGAATTCAAACTTTTAAATAAATCTCCCAATATCTAATGCATCATATTATCAAAGCACAAAAAAAACATTATATGATTATAAGAAGAACCTCAGAACTCACTGTCTTCAAATTTAATGGACTCCCAATGCTTTTTTCCCCCTGCAAAGACTGTTTTTAAGACATTTCACAGTATTTTATACATTATAAATGGATTCCATTCTTGCCTTAGTAATTCACCTAATGGACAATGGATACAAAAAAGCTGTAACTCCAGGGACATTAAATTGGTTCTTAACTCTGAAAATTACAGCTTTTACAAAAAGAAGAAAATACTAAAAACATGTCTAATGCAACACTGCATCTAATTTTCCACTACCTCCAGATTGTGTCTAAAAGCTCCTAAACTTCTTAATGACACAATATGTTAAAATTGCGTTCCTTTATATTTAGATCTCAGAACGATCTCACCCATTTTATAACCCTAAGGAGGGCTTACAAGCAAGGCGAGGGGGAGCGAGGAGAGAGAGAGAGAGAGAGAGAGAGAGAGAGAGAGAGAGAGAGTGTGTGTGTGTGTGTGTGTGTGTGTGTGTGTGTGTGTGTGTGTGTGTGGAGGCAGAGGGAGGAACAAGTGGAAGGTGCTACTTCTATCCCAAGAGACTGAATTCTCATCCTGAGGTAGGAAACTAGCATCCTGTGTGGCCTCCTTTTTCACTCACCAAGGTGATTACAAATCTACATTTCCATTTTAAGCACTGATCAATGGTATTTCAGTAAGAGAACAGAAGAGGAACAGAAAAAATTGTTTTCAAGACATACCCAGTGATCAACTTTAAGCCTTAAGACCAGCCTTTAATTTGATAATACCATTATTCGGATCTGTTTCCATTCCAAGAACATGAGCAATTCTCCCTGAAGCCAAACAATACGTTCAAGCAGCCAGAGTAGAAAAATTATTCCACTGAACTGTAAACACAAAATGCTTCACATTTTGTCAATTCACGTGTGACTATAATAAGCAAGCAGTTCGTGAATTGGCACAGATTTTAATAATATTTATCTTGTAGTTAGTTCTTTTATGAGCTATTCTAATTTCAAAGATGACTGTTCCCCACTGTCCTTCACCTCTCCCTTCTCCCAAAGAAATATGTGTTTCAGAATACTATCACTAGTCTCTCCATTTAATCTTTTTATCTTTTTCTATACCTTATTCTGAGATTAGGAACTTTCTTGCTCCAAGTAATTATTTTATTGGGATTTCTCCCACATCTTTGCAAATAGCTAACATAAGCACAGCACACAGAGATGCCTGTCTGATCACTTGCGTGCTGTGTTTTACTTTAGAAAAACATCAGTTTTACATTGGTTATTTGTGCTTGAGAAAATAATATTGCATTCTAGTTTTTACTCACCCCCTTTTAAACTACTGATAAGTTTATGAGAAAGTTTGTACATCCTTTAGATAATCCGTGTTTCTTTTAAATCAGCACCCTTTGACCATTTAAGTAAATGAAAACTCTTTTCCTAACAACTTTTATTATTCCAAATCTCACTTATTATAACAGAAACTTACGTAGACTGGGTCTTTTTGCTGTGTGAACTTGAGCACTTCATGTAATACATTGATAATGTGGTATATTTTTATGCTAAAGAAAAAAATACATTGCCAGCTTTAATTCTCAACTTCTCTCTTAATTTGCACCTCTTCTTTTCTTAAAGGCTTCATGTTACCCTCTAGTTCTCAAGGAGAGTACTTTATTTTCTTGAGAAGTTACATATTTCTGTTAGAAGCTTAGTTACCCTGTTCCTCCTTTGATTTGGTCTGTGAGATTTATCACAAATAAATTTTTCCATCTTGTTCCTTAAAACTTCTTGGATACATTTCATCATCAGTGGCACACACTACACCTCCATATTATGTGAGGTAACTGCAGTAAACATTTCGCATCATTTTTACAAACATTATGTGAAAATAGGTCTTACTTTCTCCACATTCTCATGCCCTTTGTTCCCTTCCTCCATTACCTATTATCTGTCACTTCCCAGAATTCTCTTGAATCTAAACATCTGAAACAATTTCACTGTCTCTCACCACCATCCAACATTTTCACAAAAATCCTGTGACTCCTAACTCCTAAATATCTCTAAAATCTGTTCTAACTTTTCCCTCTTCCCTATAATTTTATGCACCCATAATGATAATTATTATCGATTGCAAAGTTGTAGTGCATCAATGTTGTTTCATTTTACTTTATTTTATTGTGTCAAGTCATCCTTACAGTAGCTACTGGTACTCCTCTACAGCTAGCTAATTGTTTGAGATCCCCAAATGAAGGGCGTAATTAATGTTTGAACCTAAGCAAACACCTGAGCCCATGCAACATGGTGTTATAGCTTAGAATATTCCAAAATGCTCCAAAGTGCTCTTCCAAACTCTAGTTTCATCTTCATCCCTTTCCTCCTCCACAGAGCCACTGAGCTGACTTTCTGAAACATGATTCTGAAAAATCATCCGTCTGCTAAAAAAAAACTTCAGCAGCTTCCTGTTGTCTAGAGGGCAATGCCTACTCTTCTCAGTGAGCATAAAAAGCCTTCTGCAGTCACACCCAACTTCTCCCACATGTTCTACCCCAACAACACCTGCTGCTCCAGCTACTGAAAGATCACCATTCCTTGGAGTCATGCCCTTCTATGTCTTTCTGCTCAAAGTCACGGTCTCCCTGCAGCGCTCTTCTATGAACTCGCTGCCTGGAGTGCTTCTGCTCAGCATGTGCACTGCCTGTGCACACCTGGTCATGAACATCGCCTCTTTTATGAAGACTTCCTGAAATGATTTGGCACAAAAACTCTTCCTTCCACTGGGTTGCCTGAGACTTCTGTTCACAACTCTGTTAGCGCACATAGATCTCTCTCCCTTGATGGTGGACATGTCAAGGAACAGCTTTAAGATCTTTTCTGTCTCTCCAGTGCTTCCTATATAATGTGGTTACTTAATACATGTTCATCAAATAATGACCAAACCCTTCTCCCCTATCCCTTATCTTTGTAATATTATTTTTTCCTTGAATAAAAATCAAATGCTTGAAGATATTATCCAGGGATTTCTAATAAAAACATTTACTTTCAGTCAGACAGAATTTATACCTTGAGGGATATTTCAAAAATTGTTTCCTTGAGTCACTTTTGGTTCCTCTCACTGAGATGTCCAATAATCTTTCGGTTACCAACCCTGCAACACAGCAGTTCTCAAAGTGTGCTCTGGGAACCACTGGGGCCCCTGATACCTGGAGGTCTGTGAGGTCACAACTATTTTCATGGTGATACTAGAAACTTATTTGCCTTTGCACTCTTGTTCACTCATGAATGTACAATGGAACTGTCTAAAAGGCTACCCGACATGTGATGATATTCTCAATCCATTGGCTAAGGGAGTGTGTGCTTGTACATGCTTTTTTAAAAGTTTTAAAAAAGTTTCTCAGTTTTTATTTTCAATACAGTAAATATTAGTAGCTATGTCCCACCCAAAGAAAAGCTCTTTGGGTACTTCAGAATAACTTAAGAATAAAATAGGGTCCTAAGACCAGAAAGTTTGAGAACCATGGCTCCAGTAGTATGCTAGAGAAAATTGTAATATGCTAAAACTGACATATAGAGTAGAATCACAATTCTAAAGTTTCCATGTGTATTTTTATTGTATATTATTCATCTTGCAATGCATCCTGAAATTTTTATTTTATCATATTTGAACAATCTTGCCCCAAATCTACTTTCTGCAAGGCAGTGTTGATTGTGACCAAGAATGGTGTGCTTTTACAAGGGATTATAAACTGCTTGATGATTAGTTCCGTATCTACTCAGGCATCAGAGGGAAATTGACTTTTCTACAAATATAAGATTTGTGAATTTTAAAAAGTAAGGATGCATATAAATTTTTCAGGCTCTTAGAGAACTCAGTAATAGTACCTCATAGTTCTTTCTTTTTTTTATTATACTAATTTCTAAAGCACCCTCTGAAATATATAACGTATGTTTTTTAATTCAACAGAGAAAAATTTATAATTTCTAAAGTTTTCTTTCATTTAGTCTAAATCTATAAAGCTTTTTCAAGGTTCTACCCTTTTCAACCAGCTCCCTTGCATTCTATAATTATGTACATTTTAAAATGAATTATCCTGTCCTTGTGTTCTTATATTTTCTTAAATGTAGTAACAAGAATATGTGAGAAAAGTCTATTCTAGGATGAGCCTTTATGCCTTCTTTCTAATAATCCAGATTTAACATTTATGATTTTTCTTACGTAATTTCTTATTTCACTAAGGCATACACAAAAAGAAGTGCTAAGACATTTCTACTTATTTTGACTTTCTAAAAATATCATGCATATATTCATCTTGGCTAATCTTTCTGTATGAGGTTTCAAATAGATTGTGTTATAACATTTTTACTCAAATAAAAATCCTTTATGAGTTTTTACTGAGATATTAAACTTACATGGGACTTCAGATGTTTATGAGGGAGTGTTTGTTTCTTCTTAGGGTGATACACTATAAGACAGCCTACCTCAAGAAATGATGTGATTAAATTCAACACAAATAATAAATAACTGGAAAACTTGAATGTTTAATATCTACTGGGATTTCAGGGAGCCTTCAAAAAACTGCATTGATTCCAGCAAAAAAGTAACAAAATGAATTTCCTCCCACCATTATCACTCTCATGAACACATCTAACTTTTGAAGATGTAGCTGGATAGGGTAGAAAAAAAAAATCTAAAATTCTGATCATGAAACCACATTGAGATAAGTTTTGTCAAGTCGGAAGCTTCCAGGATTACAGGTAATTCTTGAGCTCATTGCCATGATAGACTCTTTCACACGTAGCTGCCCTTTAGGGCTCCACAGGACCCCACATAGACACCTTGTTGTTTCTCACATTTTCTTGTAATTTAAAGAGATAAATGGTGCCAGCTGGCTCCTGTTTTACTCAAGGCAACATGATATTCAGCTCCTCAAAAACTTGGTACACACCTTAGAAAACTTGCCAGAAAGAATGAAGAGCAAGGGGTGTGTGTATTTAACTGGGAAAAGAAAAAGTCTAGAGAAAGAAATACCTTAATCAAGTAGCTATAGTAGCATTCTTTGGGAATTTAATGGGCAGATAAGCAGTAATGCTGATAAACCATTGAGGGACCATATGGGGTTGGACTAAAGCTCAATATACAAATATGAAAAAACAAATATCTAACATATTTGGAAAAAAATTTACATGAATTTTACTTGGTTAAATCACTCTCATTTTCTCAGCTGGATAAATCCATTGGGGAAAGAAGGTGGCAGAGTGCTATAATTAAAATAAATCTTTAAATGGATTTTCCTGTAGTAAAATTTACATTGAAATAAATGAGAATATGTACAGTTGAATGTCAACAAATAAATAAATGATACTTCTTGAGGGTTTAATGTATGCCAAGCACTCTTCCAGGGGATTAGCATGGAGTAACTAATTTAAATCTCACAAATAACCAATGCTATGGGTAACTATTATGACCTCCATTTCATAAATAAAATAAGAAACTGAGGCAGAGAGAGTCTTAGTCCTTTCATAGAGAGTACACATAACCAGTGGTTGTGCTGGAATTTGAACTCAGGAAGTCTTACTCACAGGATCACACTCTTGCTCACTTCCTATTGCCTTGAGACCATGTATAATGCCAAGGTAAAATTTCGTTGCAGCTCTCACGATGTGTTTCATATTCTGTAACTTTACATGTTCAAATACTTATTACTTGTAAGTGTTCTTTATTGTTCTCATTTTCACCACTCTGATCCTTTTCCTCCCTGTCTTCAACATATCAAGGGACCAAGCCTTATAACAAATTCCACAGAAAATTTAGAGACTAACTGGTACATAGCTGGTGGCTAGGAAAACATTTTTGAGTGATGAGATTAAAAACTGGTCTACCATATCATAAAACAAGTTTGCCATCAGGTCCTCATTCATATGGTAGTTGGTAATTTTTTAAAGGAATATTTGAAAAGTAAAGCCAACTTTTTTTTCTAATTATAAAAGTATTGCATGCTTACTGTAAAACTCATAGAAAATACTAAAGTGGAAGGAAGAAATTCTTACCTGAAAAATCAGCCACTGTTAGCATTTGGTCTGTCTCCACAAAGAAACTTCTAAGAGTCAGGACTGTTGTACAGCAGGATTGGGAGTGAGCTTGAGATTACTGGAAGCAGACCCCTGGAAGAGAGAGACCACTTAGCTCAATTGGTAGGTTACATAATGTCCGTGGAGTATTCTGTGACACTGGGTCTTTGCGGGGAAAAACATCCTGATTTGTAGTGTTGGCCAGTTTCCATGGTGTAAATTCTACCCCCATGGCTAACATCAAGCTATTAACATGCCACTGAATGTAGAGCTGGGATAGGTGAACACATTGGCTCTTGCAAGCTAATACCCAGCTAGACCCTGTACAACATTGATAGTGTCCTTTAAAGTTCTTCTTATCTCTGACTGTCTTGGATTCTTTCAGCCAAAATGTTATTTTCCCTTCTCTGTTATGAAGTTATTTTTCTCCTTCACTTGCCAGGACCCAGCACTGGCCTCCCAAACTGGTTCATAAACATATACCTGGCCCTCTTTCTATTTATACTTTACAAGAAAACTGGAGAATCTTTTAAAAATACAAAGCTGAATGTGCTCTTTTTCCCTGCTTGAACAAATTCAATGTCTTCTGTGGTAGGCTGAATACCAGCCCCTCATTATGTTCATGTCCTGATCATCAGAAGCTGTAAATGCTACCTTATATGGCAAAAGAGACTTTGCAAATGTGATTAATTAAGGATCTTCAGATGGGTAGATTACCATGAATCATCTGGATGGGCCTGATAGACTCACAGTGGTCCTTATAAAAGAGTGACAGGAGAGGTAAGGTTCAAAGCAAAAGGTGCTGTGATGACAGAAGCAGAGATTGGGGTGATACACGTTGAAGATGGAGAATGGAGCACAAGTCAAAAGATACGGGTGGCCACTAAAAGCTGAAAAGGCAAGAAAACACGTCCTCTCCTCACTGCCTTAAGAAGAACCAGCCTCGCGGACACTTTGATGTTAACCCAGTGAAACTGATCTTATACTTCTGACCTCCAGAACTATAATCAGAGAATATATTTGTGTTGTTTTAAGCCACTAAGTTTGTGCTAATTTTTTAAAGCAGCAACAGGAAACTAAAACAGTATCCCTTCCTATAAGGTAAAGACAAAATCCCTTCCAATAGCCTATGTCCCCTATATGGTCTCACCTCTACCTATTCTCTTATGTTAATTCTTATCAGTTGTTCTCTTGTTTTTTCTACTGCATTCTCACTGGTTTTCTTTCAATCCACTATATTTTCCATACCTTGGCTGCAAAAGTACATTTTTATTTGCTGTTACTTCTGCCTGGAATGCTCTTTCTTCTAATTTTTTTTTCTAGTAAATAATTTCTAATTACATGTCAATTCAAGTATAACTTCCTCAGAAAGACATATATACACACACAATACACATACACACACATATATATATTTATATATACATGAATACTAATATACATATGTATATATTGTATATACATATATATGCATATTATATTTATATTACATATAAATATAATTATATCACATATATAATTACTAATATATTATATTATAGCACATATACATATAAATATAAATTTATAAATGTATACATATAAAATATATATACATATATGTATATTATATTTACACACATATAAGACACACCTTGAAGAGTTTCTCTCTTCTTCATTGTATTTATAGCACTTGAAATTTTTACATGTATTTGTACAATTTTTGATTAATTGCCTTTCTCCAGCACTGGGTAGTCTATGCTAGTTTTAACTTACCTGTGCATCACAGGGGCCTGACCCATATGAGGTACTAAATATTTGGTATATGACTCAGTACTTCCAAGCTCATTCCTCTCTATGTGTTCAATACACTCTTTGTTACAGTCATGCATTTAACCAACATTTACCAAGAGTCAACTTTACACAAAGTTCTGATCTTATACATTCATGCAAATTTTAATAAAAAAGATATAGTAATAACAGCTAATGTCGACAGACAATTTGCTGTGTCAGGCACTGTAATAAAAAGTTTTAAGTATAGAAGCTCATCTTACCCTCATAAGTATAAATTTTCAGATAAGAAAAAATAGAGCCTAAAACATTTATATAATTTTCAATAGATCATGTGACAAGAACTAGATTTTAGTGTGCAGATTTGACTGACAAAACTTTCATTTCTTAGCACAACATTACCGTCCTTTTGAGGTTCCATACTTGTTTTTAAGAATGGTTTACATATCTGTGTCTGTTAGCGTATTAGGTATTAGCCCATTTTCATTCTCTCTGTTTTTGCTTTTTTTCACTCAGTATTCTATTTTTGAGAACAATCCATATTGCACGAATACATTGATTCTAACTGTTGCCACGTTTTATTAAACAATATTTATTTATTACAACCTTGCAACGTCAGAAAGGCCTAATTCTTCTCTAATAGCCATTCCTCCTTCTTCCTTTTATAGTAGTGGGCAGCTGGACACGGCCATTCAGTTAGGAACTTCACTTCCCAGCATCTGTCGAAGCTAGGTGTGGCCATGTGACTTACGTTCTAAATAATGAAATATGAGTGTTAGATGGATAGCGGACTTCCAGGTGTACTCTTTAACATAAGTGGGACACCTTCCACTTTTTCTTTCCCCTCCTCCTACTAGCTGCAGCCAGAGCAATCATTTTAGACTATGAGGCAGAATAAGTGTTAGATTGGCAGAGAATCAGAATAGAGGGAATGTTAGCCCTAGAAACCGTGGAGCTGCCATATTAGTCTTGGTCTTCTGAAACTCAGATATCTGTTACATGAAGATCTACACATCTCTATCTTGCTTAAGCTGCTGTAATTCTGGCTTTTCTTAGAGCAATCACACTGTATTCAAATCAAGATATTTATCCATTCCTCTGGTGAAGACATTGAGTTTCCTCTCTCTCTCTCCACCACACTAACAATGTTCAAGTAATATCTTTACATATTCCCCTCGTGGAGCTATATGAGATGCCATCTAAGCTAGGAGCTTGAGAGTAGGAGTTATGGGTCATCACTTATAAATCTAATTTGACCAAAAACTGCTATATTGCTTTGCAGAAAAAGATTTTGTTCTTAATTGTTAGTGTATGCATCCTCCCTCCCTCCAAAATGGTCCTTAAACTCAACTTTTTTTTTTTCTTTTTTTTTTTTTTTGAGTTGGAGTCTTGCTTTGTTGCCCAGGCTGGAGTGCAGTGGCATGATCTTGACTGACTGCAACCTCCGCCTCCTAGGTTCAAGCAATTCTTCTGCCTCAGCCTCCCAAGTCGTTAGGATTACAGGTTCCCATCACCATATCCAGCTAATTTTTGTGTTTTTAGTAGAGACGGGGTTTCAACATGTTGACCAGGCTGGTCTCAAACTCCTGACCTCAAGTGATCCATATGCCTCAGCCTCCCAAAGCGCTAAGGTTACAGGCATAAGCCACTGTGCTCAGACTAAACTCAACTCTTACAATGCACAGCTTTAGTGATTCTAATCCTAACTTGGTTTAAATATAAGTTCTTTCAAGAGACAACAAAAGAAGATGAAGTAAAATTAGTGGAAACACAAGGAGAAGAGAAAATTTTCCAAACTCTTTTGATCAAAAGTGTAATATTCTGCAGTAGCCTGGACTTCAGGCTTGCATCTTATAATGAAAGAATATATTCTATGCTATTTATGTATCAGAACAAATTAATTTTATAATGTTTATAGTTTTATAACTTGACTTTATGCTGAGAGGCTAATATGTCTTTGATAATAATGCCCAGTCTCTACCACAAAGACTTAACTCTAGGAAGAAGCATCATGGCATGATGATCTGTGACCCTGGGGTCAGACTGACTTGGGGTCTTGCCTTTGCTACTGCATGGATACAGGAACCTAGACGAGTCCCTTGCCATCATTAGTCTTTGTTTTTCTCCTCATCTGTAAGAGGCAGACCAAAAGATCTCTAAGTACATTTGCTTGCATGCTTCACATTAAAAAAATAAAATAAGTGTTCATAAATTCCAACACTATGATAAGTATTGGTTACACAAGATTAATGTGATGTAGGCTCTCCCCTAAATGGGCTTATCATCTAGGGATTAATGTAGTCAAATGAATACAGAACTCAATATGGCATTGTGACAGATACCTCTCGTGCCCTTCTTAAATTCCTCTCAGTCTCACCTCTTATTCTAGGCAGGGCAAATGGTTCTATATGAACCTATCAGAGAGACCATAGAGTGTATAGATTATTGTGTCTCATGTTACTGTTCACTACAGATTATCTACTGCAGAGAAACCACTAACCAATCAGGTAGACAGGATAACTCACTGTCTAGAGTCATTATACATAATATCATCTTAAAGTAAGAGACCTATTTTATGGAAAGAAAGTGAGATATTGGACACATGATCAGAGGGTCCACTAGTCCTGCTGTATACTACACCATCAGAAGCAGCTAAACTATAATAAAAAAATGGCTAAGTTTCTGACTTTAGAGCAATAGCCTGCAGTGTTTTCTCTGTCTTCCAGACGCCACGTAACATGAGGTTAATGGCCAAAATCCAGCACACTGGTTTCAAAGCTAGACTACATGAACCCAGAAACCAAGAGGTGGATGTCACCTATCTCACCATTGCTCTCAGTGATCCACTAAGGAATCAATGTTTCCTGTTCCCAAACCTTAGGACCTTTTCAATTTGCCACCATAGGTCCTAAGGAAGGAATGTTTTCATCAGCAGACACAGTAAGGATTCCCTTCAACCTGAATGACAACTCCCACCTGGTCATTTCAAGCAACTCATGCTGGTAGGTCAGCTACCAAAAGCAAAACAACAACAATGACAACAAAAGGAGTTACTCTGGGATTTATAATATTTGACAGAATATAACAAGGACCTGGAGTTGCTGCTACAAAACAGGGCCGAGAGAAGCATGTCTGTAGCTCTTTACTGGGGTATTTTCTTTGTTTCACCCCCATGTCTCCTGATAGCAATATACAAAGATTGTAGCAAACACAGCCAAACAATAGCAATGAACCTAAAAACTCCAACTCTTTAGGAATGGAGGTTGGACCCACCCCATTAAACAACTGAGACCAGATGCAGTGACAGAATGTAGAATGGATAGTTGATAAGGAAGTTTGCTGATGGGCTCTGCAACCATTTACACCAAGATAGGCCTTGGGATCATTTACCACTGTGGCAACTGGAACTTGTTTGACGAATTTTGTGTGTTAAGTATTTGCAGAGATTGAAGCAGCCTACCACCTTGACAATTCACAGACAGATTGGACTTCATGTAGGCATAAGTGGGTACAAACAGTGTAAGAGGGGGTCTTCTTTACTCAGGCTCTTTACCTTAGCTCATCTCGGCTTCCAGCCATAACTTCATCTGAGTGTTTCATATGAATCTCAGTTCACTATGCAGTGGCAGCATCTTGCTGTGTCATGGTAAGTAGACATAGGTAACACGTATTAGGAAGAGGAGCTATCTACAGGTACACCTCAAATAATGGGGGGCCAAAAGCCAATGCATATCTGCTTTTCTTTTTCAAACTTTAGGTGAATAATCTGAAAGACATTCTGTAACTTACAAGATAGAGGGAAAATTGAGCCCCAAGTGCTCACTGTGGTGGTTACTTTGATTACAATTGCTTACCAGCTTTTCCTTTTTCCTGTCTCACTCTTCCCACCCCTCACTCCAACTTCCTGGGATTATCTCCAGCACTCAATTTCTTGTCTCAGGCTCTGCTTTTGGAGGGAATTCAAATTAAGTAATTTAAGCATAGACAATGATGGGCAGTGATCGACATTATTGCTATCTTGGTCATTACCAACCCCATAGCAGTTGGTAAACCTGACCCGGAGGATCACAGCCCACCAAACCTTGGCTACCTTGGTACCTCACTTTGGATACTTCCAACAGTTCTTCTGCAGCTAAAGGGTTAAAGCCTAACCTAGCAGAGGGGCTTCCAGAGATCATCCCTAGAGCTCCTGCAGGTGTCCATTCTAGTTGGTTGGTGCCACACTAGTTATTAAAATACTTTAAATATAACGTCCTGCAGATCACCAAATTTATGCAAGTTCTGAAGAAGCAATTGCAAAGATGCTATGCTGACAAGTATAATAATAACACACAATAAGATAAGCCTGAATGTGACTAAAAATCAAATTTGCAGTTAGGAAAATATTCAATATCGCATCATGTTATGAGCCCAAGGAATCTAAGAGTAATGTTCAAACTACCAAGGAAAGGCAGCTAGAATTGAGGAAATGACTGTTTTAAATTTAACATCTGAAATGGTTTAACTGAAATTATCAAATGGGATAAATACCTTTCATCATGACACACTTTTATTTACTGCAGCAGTTCACATTTGTAGGTGTTCGGTTTAGTATTTAATAACTTGTCAAATGCACATTGAGACATTGAGCTTTTGTGAATTCAGATGCATCTGGCATGTGCAGGAGGTAATAATTACAGAGAATTTACAATTGGGGCAGTCTCATCATGGGACTCATTGGCATAATTAAGGATAGCGATGAAAAATAGAAGAGGTAGAGGGAAGAGGAGGTACACCAAGCTTGTAAAGATAACACTGAATCATACAGTAATGCCTTCTGTCGGAGATGTTTAACATATAATATATTGCTTCAGTTGTAGTGTTATTTATGGAAATAAAAAGAAATCCATAATAAATATACCAGAAATGAATAAAATACAATAACATATACACACAGAGAAAGATATGGATAAACAAATATGCTAGAAGCCACCTTTATTTAGGTGGAATCTGCATTGACCCTGATAGGAGGGCAATTAGGGTAGTGTGTGAAGGAAATTCTTACTTCAGAACATTATTTCCAAAGGGTTGGCCTCAGGAAAAGGAAGTAGACAGGCTGGAGGAGAGAGGATGTGGCTCTCAGAGGCCAAATGGATGTGTAAATTCTGTGAAGATACTGAGGTCCTACTATATTCCAGGTACTCTTTAGCCATGAGGGATACAGAGATGCATGCAGCATGATCCTATTCTTCAAGAATCCACAATTTAGTAGAGTAGATAGAGACACAAAAATCCTAAGAATCTACTTCAGGCTATAATGAGCAAGGCAATAGAGAGGTAGGATGACACATAGAAGTGATTCATTAATTCTGACCAAGAAATACTTGGCCAAAGGGATATTTTGGGTTTGGATAGGGACAGATGAGAAGTATTGTTGAGTAGAGAAGGCAATATATGATTCAGAGATGTAAAATCATTTACCGGGAGTGACAGGGGACTAACCAGTCATATATAAAACCTACACACACCAGAGAAGGTGTAAAGAAAACTTCTTTTGCTCACACCATAAGAAACAAAACAAGGGGAATTTCAGCAGGTTTCTACAACATTTTAAAATAAAGTGCCATCGAATGACCAAGTTGTCTCTTTGGCCATAGTTCCTATCCCAGCAACACATGCCAGGCAACACTACTGGTGTATCCATCTGTAGAGTATTCTCTATTCACCTGCAGAAATGCCCAGTGGGAACTGGTATCCATGGCACTCGAGCTGCAAATGAAAGAGTGGGACAAAAGAGAAAGGATGGAATTGCAGCCTTTTCATAAGAGAGACACCATGATGGGAGAAGGAAATTAGTAGACTTAAGAGACAGTTGGGCTGTTGCACCAACGAAAGCTTAGAGTACAATGTCTAATTCCATGGCCACAACCTATGGATGGCTATTTACATTTAAATCAGTTAAATTTGAATGAAATTTAAAATCCAGGTCTTCCGTTGTACTAACCAAACATCAAGTGTCCAATAGTCACAATGGCTAGTGGCTACCATGTTGATTAGCTTAGATATAGAACTCTTCCATCATTCTAGAGAATTTTATTGCACAGTGCTGGCTTACAACTTTAGAAGTAAAAGAGAAGAGAGTGTTAAAGAAAGCATAAGCAGGGGGTAAAAATGAAGATCAAAAAAAAAAAAAAAAAGAAAACCTAAACAGAAATATTGAAAAAGGTAAATAAAAAGAGTATTAGACCTTAAGAATGAACAAGACTGGCTAAGGGCCTTTTTCTCTTCTTATAGACTATTGTCAAAGGAGAGATGGGACAAAGGCTGATTATAGGGTCAGGAACACATGACATTCCTGGCCACATCAATCCAGTGCCAAAGAGAAAGTGAATAAGTGATAAAATTAGTTCGGAATGCGGTTGTTCTCATTTCCTCACCATACTGAATTTACTAAGCTCTGCTGTTTCCTGGTCAGACCACTAAAACTCATTCAGTTCACTTTTTCACTCATAAACCTGTGCTAATAACGGCACCTGTAGCAATGGTTTAAATGATTAAATGAGTTAATAATGTAAAAGTTCCTTATAAACGGCTTGCTTCTTTGTAAAAGTTATTATAACTACTTTTTAGTTTTTCTTTTGCATCTTTATTAATTTTGTCTCTCCCACTGGACTATAATGAGATTTTGATCTCATTATAATTAATTAATAGATTCTTCATTCCATTTTGTCTCTCATTAGATGAAACTATATTCATTTTAATTCATTAAAATGAATTATGTTATATAACCTTATAATAAATTATAACTTTTATTCTTCTGACATGTCTTAGTTGTTTTTTAACATTTTCTAACCATTTCTCGCTCACTAATTGTCAGATGTTTGAGTGTAAGAGCTCTTTCTAAGACAGCTCCTCATTTTTGATAAGGCCAGGTCAATAATTTGCAGAATATTCATTAACATTATTTAGTGATTCATTTAGTCAGATATTTCAGGGATATTTCCCATTTGGTGCACCAGAAAGCCAACCCGAGATGGAGGTTAGCATGCAGGAAATTTTGTTGGAAGTTCTCATGGAATTCACATCTGTGCAAGAAAGAGAATTTGAGCAGCAATACGGACTTGGCTAAGTCATCAGCCTACTACAGGAAGCTGGAATAACTCTTCAGACTTAGAGGTAGGAAGACTTTATATCCCTGCGTTGATCAATATTTGATTGCAGCCTCTCCCGTGGTGAGTCAAGACCTCAGAAGAAGCAGTTGTTTGCAACCAAGTTACTGCCTGAACAGAGCAACTTCTGATCAGAGGAACAGTCCTTCATTCCCGAAGGTGGCTCTGAGTGGTGTACAGTAGCAGGGAGAGAAGTGAGGAAGAAGAGGAAGGAAGACAAGCCACAGTTCAAGATAAAATACTACAGATTACCATTGAAATACCCTTCCCCATTCCACTTTCCTGTACTCCCCCCACCACCTCCACCCCTCAGCTACCCACCTCTGCCCCTGCTGCCACCACCAACACAGAGTCTTAACGTTGCACCCTTAAGAAGGAGTGGTTTTACAACCCCTAAAAACAGATCATTTGTGTGCCTTCCCTTTTCAGTCATTTAGAATCCCTAGATTTCCCCCGCTTTCAGATGTTATTAAAGTAACACACTAAACACAGTAAAATGAATACAAATGTCAAAACATTTTTTAAAGTTAAAATTTCAGACCACTCCATATTATATTAATAGATGATGCTAAATATAACTTTGAAATTTGCCCTGAATTTTAAATAAAAATGAATGATTCTTTTTAAAAATATGACAAATAGAAAATATAAAATGATTCTTTATTATTATTCATAATAATTCTTTCCTATCACTTAAATACAAGCTACTTAAAATACAGCCATAGACTTTGAAGCATTTATATTTAATTCCAGAACTTACCCGAACATACAGTGTTGAATATTTTTTTTCAAGGAATTAGTATTGATTACTTTCTTTTACACTGAGTACATATACTTTAAATTTCCTTATATACAGTTATATTTGCTCCCACATAGACAAATGTACCTGTTTTCTTATTTTATCCATACTGTAATTGACAGCAGAGAGCATTCAAGGAAATATAAAAACTGCCCTTAAGAGATGCTAATTCTTTAGGATTACGATGCACTACTGGCCTTTTCGGTATATGTCTTGGTGTTTTCTGTCAGAATCAGGAAATCTCCTAGGAAAAACTTTCTTCTGAAATCTGCCCTTACTACCTAATTCGATGTTTATTGTATAGCTCAAAACCTTGCATCACCATGAATCACTTACATTTTTTAACTTCTAAAGCAATTAGAGTTGTGACTACTTTTGACAAGTCTGAAAATTTTGATGGTTGTGCTACAAAACCACCCTCTTGCAGTGACATTAATGAAAGCAGCGTGGCAAGGGAGAAAGAATGAGCATAGATGGTCAAAATTCAGGGAATTGAACTAAATGAGCAGAGTGACAGCTGCTGTTTTGAATCTTTGGATTAGGACAAATGTCTTAAGAACTATGGTTTGACCCTTTAGGAAGGCCCTTCATGAATTTCAGGTTCTTTGCAGAAATTCTCAACAAGACCACCACTCGCAAAGAATAAAGCTTCATGACTTCATATAATAAGAGTCTTTATGGTGTCTAGCAGTGGTACCTTTAATGACATCAGAGCTAATATTTTTCCTGGCCCCTAGTTTCTTTCCTCCAGGCTCTCATTGGTGCTATTTCTTTCCCCACACACGTTTTGTTGACTCCACAAAACCTAATCCTAATCCATTAACTTTAACTAAAATGTCGTGTCCTGTAAAGAGCCTCTTTCATATCCCTTTCCTTCTCTGAATTTTCTAACCCTTTATCTTGAGTCTCTCACATCTTAGGTATTCATTAATTCAAAAATTATTTATCAAGTGCCAGCAAGAGTAAGATATGCAGTCTCTAAGGTGGCTCCCGAGACTGCTCCTCCTGTTTTCCATGCGCTTGTGTAATCATCTCCTTCTCTCAGTTGTGGGGTGTACTTTGTGACTTGCTTCTAATGGACAGAATAAGGCAAAAGTAAGAGGTTTTCAGTTCTGGGATTAGATTACAAAATACAGAGTCTTTCATCTCTCTTGTTCTCCCTAACCCTTTGAGGAGAGCCAGCACCATGTGGGGAGCTGCCTTGTGGAGAAGCCCATGTGTCAAATAACTCAGTCCAATATGTGCGAGGAACTGAAACCCACCAATAACCACATAGGTAAGCTGCATCTAGATCCTCGACCTACAAAAATTGTGAGAATAAATATTTGTCATTTAAAGCTGTTAAATAATTTTGGGGGTAATTTGTTACATAACAACAGACAACTAAAACATAGAGCAAAGCACACTGCTAGGAAATGATCACATCACGTCTTCCCTAGAATGGTCACTTTTTATTTCCATGTATTTTGCTCCTTATTGGATCATAGATCCCTTTGAAGACAGGGTTCTTTTAATTCTTTTAATAATTCCAGGAAATATGCATTATGCACATGAGGGTGTTCACAAAGTGCTCTCCTTCACCCAGCACAGCCAAGTGAAGCCAGCTCGATGTCTTTCCTTTCCATTTCCCCCTTTGGCCACTGTTTTTCCACCTCACCACCCCAAAAAAGTCTAATTTACCAGAAAGGGTCAAAGATTTTTGTAATGCTCCCTCAAGAAGAGCATAGCAGAGAGATCTGTGAGGCTAGAGGAGGAAGAAAAATCCTTAGCCAAAACTGTTAAAGAAGCTAAGAGGAGGGAGGAACCAAGAGAGAATGTAACTCAACAGCCGCGAGGAGAGGAGAGGTATCTTGAAGTGTTCACAACTGAGATGTCAGAAAGATTGTGCTTAAAAAGAACAAGGGGAGGCCGGGTGCCAGTAGCTCACGCCTGTAACCCCAGTACTTTGGGAGGCTGAGGCAGGTGGTGTGAGGTCAGGAGTTCAAGACCAGCCTGGCCTACAGGATGAAACCCCATCTCTACTAAAAATACAAAAATTCACCAGGTGTCAAGGTAGACACCTGTAATCCCAGCTACTTGGGAGGCTGAGGTAGAGAATTATTTGAACCTGGGAGGTGCAGTGAGCCGAGATCATGCCACTGCACTCCAGCCTGGGTGACAGAGGGAGACTCCATCTCAAAAAAAAAGGAAAAAAAAAAGAACAAGGAAAATTATATAATAATAACAGCAGTTGCCTGTTTAGACTGTGCTTCTTCCAACCTACAACCCAAACAATGGGCTTTGTTCAGCGGCATGCTCAGTCTTTCATCCATTCCAAAGGTATTTTTTGAACACACTCTGCATTCATGGCGCCTGTAGTCTGGTGGAAGTGGCTGAGGACAGGTCAATAAAATATTAACTTGTGATATAATTATATAAACTTATTCAATTCCTTGTTATCTCTTTTGGTAACCAACATATTGCTTTTTCTTAATAGAAGAACATTTGTTGGATAAATGAATGAATGACAACCTACACACTCCATATTTTCGTAGCACCATTTATTCATTATTATATAAGAAGCCTTGTACTATATGTATTAGATTACTAGGGCTACCATAACAAGATGCCATAAACTGGGTGGCTTAAACAACAGATATTTATTTTTATGAAGCTCTAGAAGCTGGAAGTTTGACATCAAGGTGTCAGTTAGCAGGGCTGGTTTCTTCTGAGGCCTCTCTTCTTCCCTGGATTGTAGATGGCTGCATTCTCTCTGTGTTTTCACATAGCTTCATTCTCTACAAATACATGTCCTATTTTTCTTCTTTTATAAATTCACTAGTTATTTTGGATTAGGGCCCATTTTATTGACCACATTTTAATTTAATCCTGTCTTTAAAGATCTTATCCACAAATACTGTCAGATTCTGAGGTACTAGGAGTGAGGACTTCAGCATATCAACTTGAGAGATATACAACTCAGCCCATAACACTATATAAGATGTAGTCATTTATCTCAGTCATTAGAGAGTAATGGTTCAACCTAGACCACAGGATCAGATAGTCTCAATTTGAGTACTGTGATCTAGGGTGTGATTGTTAAACTCTTTGTTCCTTTTGTTTTCTCATCTGTAAAATGGTATAATAATAGTTTTTCAGAAGATTAAAAAATTAATTCACCAGAAGTTGTTTAAAACTCACTGACCCAATAAGAATTCAATAAGAGTTAGTTTCTTGTTATCTTATTCTACCAATGGGGAATTGAGACATTAACAGTAAAATGGCATGACCAAATGTAGAAACAATTATCCAGTGACACAAGAAGAAGAAAGCTCAAGTGTCCTATTACTAAGAGCAATGCTCTTTCTTTTTACTATAGCACATTCTTCCTGATCTTCTGGTAGGAGAAAAATTTACTTCTGTATATCTCCTATGCGAGGCTGGTTTATCACGACTTTGAGGGTTGGATTTTACTTTTCATCTTATCAAAATTAATGTAAGAGACATGTCTGCAATAATTTACTCTCTCTAGTAAAGTACTAAATCCATCAGAATCTATTCTTGTCTTCCTGCCTTCTTTCCTTTCTTCTTTGGTACATTTATTGAGGACCAGTTGTGTGACAGGACACAGGCTTGGTTCTGCGGATACAGGCAAGGCATGTTCTAATCGCAAAGGGACAAAGAAAGACATCCTTGTAGTACACGGCAGTGAAAATGATCACCAAACCACGACAGGACAAGAAGAGATAATGCTGAGTCATGCTAGGGATGTAGAGATGTTACCAATAGGGCCACAGTATGATGTTCGTGTGCCTTATGCACTTTTGCCTCTGTAATGCCCTTTGCTTTATTTACATGTTATTTATTACATGTTAAATATTGCATATGATTTATAATCATAACTTATGACTGCATTTGTAGAAAGATGAATGCATTGTTATATATTAAAACATTTCTTTGACCTAAGAGTTCACATTTTTCTTCTGATTTTAAAAGAAATTAAAACATTTTCATAGGCCCCTAGAAGTATCGAGAGCCCTCAGCACTGTGACTACTGCTGTTAAGTTCATCCTGGTTAACTAAAGAAATTACTCAACTTGAATTTTGAAGCATGAGTAGCTGTCTAGAGTAGCAGTTCTAAAACTTTACAGAACATGCAAACCATCTGAAGATCTTTTTATACCATAGAATCAGTTTCAGTACGTCGAGGCTGGAGTCCAAAGAGTTGTATACTAAAAGTTCTCAGGTGATGTCACTCTGTAGGGACCACACTTTAAAAGCAAAGATTTAGAGCTTTGCTTTCTACTATGTAGCCACCAGCCACATGATGCTATTTTACATTTTAATCTAAGTTAATCAAAATTAAGTAAAATTAGAAGTTCAGTTCTAATTTTGCTCTAAACTGCATTTCAAGTACTCAATAGAACACAAGAGGTCATTGGCTACCTTAATAGTGCATTTATAGGGCATTTCTATAATTGCAGAAAGATCCATTGAACAGAATTGTTCTACAGGAAACACAGGGGGAAGGAAATGATATTCTAGATATAGAAAAGCAGGCAGAGGCCAGGCACGACGGGCCCCATAATTGAAGGCTATCAAAGCCAAGTATAAGAAGTCATCGACATGCACCAAACACATGCAGGGCATCCATGCTACCGAGTGCTCGTGCTCTAGGCTTTCATCGAAAGCTGGGACCTAACGATGCAGAAATCTCAGTTGACAACTCCTGGGAAGCATATTGAACAACAAAACTAACCCTCAAAGTTTGCTAGGGCCTCAGGTCAGGTTGAACATGTTCCCGTGCTGCTAATTGTCTTTGTACTAACCATTCCACAATGATAAGGTGTTAATTTTTTTCCCCATATGGCTCATTAAATCCAACAAAAATAATGAAACCCAAAAGCTTTGTGCTTTGCATAATGTCAAGCGAATCTGATCACTTTACAGTCCATAAGCTTTAAAGATTTTGAGTCAGGGTTGGTCCTGCTGAGGGAAAAATAAAAATAAAAACTCCAAAGGAGTGTCATAGCACACTTTGGCTGCAGGACATGTGTGAATACAAAGAACACTCTCTCTTCTTTCAGCTTAAAGTGCATCTGGCTGGGAACTTCTGCTGCAGCCTCTCCAATTTATCACTAAAATACCTATGAAGAAACAGAACAAGATAAAAATTCACACCTCCACAAAATGAAGACTGGTAGAAAACCTATTACTTAAGTCTGGAAATTCCAATTACTACCCAGATCTAGGTGCTGGATTAAAAAAAAAACAGTTGTGGCTTCACAAGCCATGTTTTATGAAACAAAAAATAAATAGGGTAGGAAGTTTTTTCACCTCTCTTCACTGTCTGCTTCCTGACAAACAACAAAATCAGGTAGATATTCTACTTTTGGGGACAGAGAATGCTGACCCCACCGCCGATCTTTCTTCATCCATTCCAGGACTAAAATTGTACCAAAAAAGAGAGAAGAAAACTGGGTGTGCACAAATAAATATGTGTGTTTGGGCAGGGGGGACACTGGGTGCTAAGAAATTACATCAGTGGGTATTTTGTCCCTAAATATTAGGTATAGCAAATACAGGAATCTGTATATGTTCTTGTGTTTTGACAGTTTGGAGGGTTTCAGAACCAGACACAAGATAAGAGGAAAATCCTGCCTCATCTCAGTGGTATTTCAGAAAAACTCCTGTGAGGCACTGACAATTGGGGTACAAGCTTTATGTAACTACTCTTGTTTAAAATGACATTAAAAAGAGAACGTAAACTGACCCAAATTGGACAGTAGAGAGAGAAAACAAGAAATTCATTGACCCAATGCTGTCAGTTATCCTGGGTATCTTTTTTATTTCATTCCATGATTTTAAAAGAAAAAGCTATCTGCACTCCCATGTTTATTGCAGCACTATTCATAAAAGCCAAGATATGGAGTCAACCTAGGTGCCCAACAACAGATAAATGAGTAAAGAAAATGTGTATAAACACAATGCAATACTATTCAGCCATAAAAAAGAACAAAATCCTGTTGTTTGCAGCAACTTGAATGGAACTAGAAGACATTATTTTAAGTAAAATAAGCCAGAAACACAAAGTTAAATGCCACATATTTTCACTCATTATGGAAGCTAAAAAATAATTTATCTTGTAGAAGTAAAAGGTAGAATAGTGCATGCTAGAAGCTGGGAAGGTTAGGGGTGGGTTGGATAGGGAAAGATTTCCTATAGGATACAAAATTACAGCTAGATGAAAATAATAAATTCTACTGTTCTATACAACTATAGGATAACTATAGTTAACAATAACAACACAAAGAAACGATTAATGTTGAGATAGTGGATAGGCTAACTATCCTGATCTAATCACTATATATTATATGTATTGAAACATTACTGTGTACCTCATTAATATGTGCAATGATTATATGCAAATTTAAGAAGGCAAAGAAAACAAAATACTTTTAAAATGCTGCATAAACAAGGAAAAAGGACTATCATTATGAATATCCAGAATAACAAATTCACAAAGATAATTTATAACAGAAGACAGAAGATGTTGTTAGAAAACAAATCAATATATCCCATAAGAACACACATGTAATGGCTTCCCTTTAATAATGATGCTATCTAATGACTTATGATGAAATGAAATAATGGTATAACAAAATATGAAAGAATTGCAAGAATTAAAAGAAATTCAGAATTAAAATCAAAGTTGAGAATATTAAAGAGTAAAATTAAAGATTTAGAAGATCAAATCAAACATGTTGAATAGTAACTTGAGAGCCTTTCTAATTCACTGAAATTCTTTTTGGGTGTACAATAAATTTCAGATACTGATCTAAGCATTGGGGTGTGGTAATATCCCATAAAGATAAGGCATCTGTTCACATGAAACTTGGATCTTAATGGCAATAATGTCAACAAAAGGTAAATCACAATTAAGCTCAGAAATTGATTAGTACTTCGAAGAACATAAAATAAGTTAATTAAATTGACACATATGCTGAAAGGAATATTTTAGATTAGCTAGTCATAGAAGCCCCTTATCATGACATCTGAGTTGATCTTCAGTGAAGTGGTACAGGAAACCATGGACAAGTTGCCAAAAGCCTAGACCAGCCATAAAGAAAATGAATATACAAGGCTTAAGGAAGATAAACTTGGCCATACTCATGAAAAAAAAAATTAAAAATCAATTAAGAAGGTGGAAGAACAGAGAGGCAGCTGAAAGGAGATAGAAACACACAAAAAAAAAAACCTTCAAAAATTAATAAATCCAGGAGGTTGTTTTTTTAAAAGATCAACAAAAGAGACAGACCACTAGCCAGATTAATAAAAAAGTATAGAGAGAAGAATCAAATAGAGACAATAAAAAAAGATATAGGGGATATCACCACTGATTCCACTGAAATACAAACTACCACCAGACATTACTACAAACAACTCTATGCACATAAACCAGTAAACATGGAAGAAATGGATAAATTCCTGGACATTTGCACCATCCCAAGCCTAAACCAGGCAGAAGTTGAAACCCTGAATAGAACAAAACCAAGGGTAGAAGTTGAGGCAGCAATTAAGAGCCTACCAACCAAAAAGAGCCCAGGTCCAGATGGGTTCACAGCTGAATTCTACCAGACATACAAAGAGAAGCTGGTACTACTCCTTCTGAAACTATCCCAAACAATCCAAAAAGAGGGAATCCTTCCCAAATCATTTTATGAGAGCAACATCATCCTGTTATCAAAACCCAGCAGAGACTCAACAAAAAAAGAAAACTTCAGGCCTATATCCATGACTAACATAGATGCAAAAATCTTCAATAAAGGACTGGCAAACTGATTGCAACAGCACATCAAAAATCTTACCCATCATGATCAAGTAGTCTTCATTCCAGGGATGCAAGACTGGTTCAATACGCAAGTCTATAAATGTAATTCACCACATAAACAGAACCAAAGACAAAAACCACATGATTATCTCAATAGATGCAGAGAAAGCCTTTGACAAAATTCAACAGCCCTTTATGCTAAAAACTCTCAATAAACTAGGTATTGATGGAATGTATCTCAAAATAATAAAAGCTATTTATGACAAACCCACAGCCGATATCATACTGAATGGGCAAAACCTGGAAGCACTCCCTTTGAAATCTCACACTAGATAAGGATGCCCTATCTCACCACTCCTATTCAATATAGTATTGGAAGTTCTAGCCAGAGCAATCAGGCAAGAAAAAGAACTAAGGCAAATTCAATTAGGAAAGGAGGACGTCAAATTGTCTCTATTTGCAGACAGCTTGATTGCATATTTACAAGACCCCATCATCTCAGCCCAAAATCTCCTGAAACTGATAAGAAACTTCAGCAAAGTCTCAGGATACAAAATCAGTGTGCAGAAATCACAAGCATTCCTATACAGCAATAACAGACTTAAAGAGAGCCAAATTAAGAACGAACGGCCATTCACAATTGCTACAAAGAAAACAAAATACCTAGGAATACAGCCAACAATGTAAAAGACTCTTCATGGAGAACTACAAACCACTGCTCAAGGAAATAAGTGAGGACACAAACAGATGGAAACACATTCCATGCTCATGGTTAGGAAGAATCAATATCATGAAAATGGCCATACTGCCCAAAGTAATTTATAGATTTAACGCTAGCCCCATCAAGCTACTTATGACCCTCTTCACAGAACTGGAAAAAAAATCACCTTAAACTTCATACGGAACCAAAAGAGAGCCCACATAGCCAAGTCAATTCTAAGCAAAAAGAACAAAGCTGGAGGCATCAAGCTACCTGACTTCAAACTATACTACAAAGCTACAGTAATCAAAACAGCATGGCACCGGTACCAAAACAGAGATATAGACCAATGCAAAAGGACAGAGGCCTCAGAGGCAACACCACACATCTACAACCATCTGATCTTTGGCAAACCTGACAAAAAAAGCAATGGGGAAAGGATGTTCTGTTTAATAAATGGTGTTGGGAAAACTGGCTAGCCATGTGCAGAAAGCTGAAACTGGACCCCTTCCTGACACCTTACACAAAAATTAACTCCAGATGGATTAAAGACTTAAACATAAGACCTAACACCATCAAAACCCTGGAAGAAAATCTAGGCAAAACCATTCAGGACATAGGTATAGGCAAGGACTTCATGACTTAAACACCAAAAGCATTGGCAACAAAAGCCAAAATAGACAAATGGGATCTAATAAAACTCCAGAGCTTCCGTGCAGCGAAGAAACAATCATTAGAGTGAACTGGCAACCTACAGAATGGGAAAAAATTTTTGCAATCTACCCATTAGATAAAGGGCTAATATCCAGAATCTACAAAGAACTAAAACAGATTTATTGGGAGGCCGAGGCAAGCAGATCACGAGGTCAAGAGATTGAGACCATCCGGGCCAACATGGTGAAACCCCATCTCTAACAAAAATACAAAAAAATTAGCTGGGTGTGGTGGCACACACCTGTGGTCCCAGCTCCTTGGGAGACTGAGGCAGAAGAATCACTTGAACCCAGGAGGCAGAGGTTGCAATGAGCCGAGATTGTGCCACTGCACTCCAGCCTAGTGACAGAGCAAGACTCCGTCTCAAAAAAAAAAAAAAAAAAAAAAAAACAGATTTACAAGGAAAAAAAAAACCCATTCAGAAGAGGGTGAAGGATATAAACAGACACTTTCCAAAAGAAAACATTTATGGGGCAAACAAACATGAAAAAACGCTCATCATCACTGGTCATTAGAGAAACACAAATCAAAACCACATTGAGATACCATCCCACGCCAGTTAGAATGTCATTCATTGAAATATCTGGAGATAACAGATGCTGGAGAGGATATGGAGAAATAGGAATACTTTTACACTGTTGGTTGGAGTGTGAATTAGTTCAATCATTGTGGAAGACAGTGTGGCAATTCCTCAAGGACCTAGAAATAGAAATTCCATTTGACCCAGCAATCCCATTACTGGGTATATACACAAAGGATTATGAATTGTCCTATTATAAAGACACATGCACACATATGTTCATTGCAGCACTGTTTAGAATAGCAAAGACCTGGAACCAACTCAAATGCCCATCCATGATAGACTGGACACGGAAAATGTGGCACTTATACACCATGAAATACTATGCAGCCATAAAAAACAATGAGTTTGTGTCCTTTGTAGGGACATAGATGAATCTGGAAAACATCATTCTCAGCAAACTGACACAAGAACAGAAAATCAAATGGCACATGTTTTCACTCAAAGGAGGGTGTTGAACAATGAGAACACATGGACACAGGGAAGGGAGCATCACACACTGGGGTCTGTTGCAGGGGAACAGAGAAGGGACAGCTGGGGGTAGGGAGGTTGAGGAGGGATGACATGGGGAGAAATGGTGATGGGGGATGGAGGCAGCAAATCACCTATGGAAAAATCTTACATGTTCTGCACATGTACCCCAGAACCTAAAGTGCAATAAAATATATATATATTTTTAAAAACTGTCAAACAATAATGGAGCTATGACAACTATGAATTATCTGAATTGAGGAAGATAGCATAAAATTTATAAATCAAAAACTTTAGAAAAATATTAGAAATGGAATATTTTTACATATTTTCTTTAGTCTTTTATAATTCATCTTAATAAAATATATCACTCAAATAATATATTTAATGACATTGAATTAAAATATTTTGGACTTAGCTTATTTAAAATAGAATACACCCATCCAAGAGTCTTTTAAAATATTTATATATTAAAGTGAACACAGAATTTTCAAAGTTCACAAATGACACAGACTGTATTCTCTATTACAGAGAAATAAGGCTAGATATAAAAATATTCACAAGTAGTTCTTGACTCAAAGAAGAAACAAAACAAAATCCACAGATAATTTGGAAAACCATGACAGTGAGGATACTACTACTGAGACTAAAAAATTTATAGCCTAACATGCTTCCACTAAGGAACTAATAGTCAATAAGTAATTAAACAACTTGATTTTTGTATAAAAGTCAACATAAAAAAGATTTTATCAAATTTATTCTAGAAAAACAAATAAAATAGACAAAAGTAGAAATATAATTTGACCAGCATGAAAAAATTTAAATATTATTTCTAGGATAACATTTATAATTCTAAATTACCCTATTTTAAAATTTCAATAAAGTGTATAATCTTTGAGGAATTTGAGATAGTAAAAATAACTTAAGCAAAATTTCTAAATAAATATTTAAATTACTGTGGATTAAAACTTAAAATGTGAACAAAAATTGTCTATACATTTCTTCATCACCAGAGTTTTGTTACCAATGGGATCTTTCAGACTTTTCAATGTCAAAAATGATACAGCACAGAAACAAAAACTATAGATATTTCTTATTATAAACAGATATAAAATAATGATAAACTAAAGACAGTAATATATTTGTAAAAGTCTACTAAAATGAGCATATAGGTATTACTCCTAAAAATATGAGCTTTTAGTATTAAGAAGGTAATTATTAGGAAACCAGTAAAGTCAACATAAAAAATTTATAATATCAGCAAATTTTAAATCACTTTAGGTTCATTTAATATTTTTAAAAAATAATTATAACTTGAAAACTTACTCAAAATTATTTAAAAATATCTATCATAAGCCAGTCACCAACTTATTTTACTTAAAAAATGGGGAGTGTATCTTTATTCCATTAAAAATGTCTCCTCAAACAAATATATATCAACTATAATTGTACAATCACTTTTATTTCCGTTACAATCTGAAACAATATAAAGATACCTCACAGTAACTAATATTATTCAAAATTGCAGTAGAATCTCTGATCATTATAGAAATGTGAAAGTAATTAAATAGCATATCTGTAGGAAAGAGAAGACAGTACAATTCTTTGTGGGTTACAAAATGACACATAGAAAACATGCACAAAACAATCAGCTACATTATGCTTTAGAATAAGTCAGAGAGTTAAAGTGAACATTATGTGATACATATAAATATGTTTGTGTGTGAGAGACATGTATTTCTCACACACACAAGACATAGCTTCTTCTCAAAGTGGTATCAGGAAAATGATAGAGTAACAAATCCAAATTTCTGTCCCTCCATAAAAGGAATAAATTTACTGGGAAACCTATCAGAATCAACTTTTCAGAGTTTTTCAGAACTCTGGAAACTCTGAAAGCAACTAAGGGAATGCTTAATTAGGAAAAACAGCTGAATATCAGAAAGAACGGGAGCTTTAAAATGTTTAATTTACCCTGCTCCGATCTCCACTTCCCAGCTCAATGGCAGCCTTGAAGATCACAATTTACATTCCTGCTACAGGTGCTGGTACTAGAGGAAGCAAAATAAACCTCACTTGCAAAAAATGATGGTTGGTTGTTTTGACCTATCTGGTAGCTCCTCATAGAACAGCTTGATGGTACTTTTTCACCTAACTTGAACTTATCCAGTGGTCACCCAGAGTAGGTTTGTTAAAAATGTTTAGAAAGGCAAGTGTTTTAGTTACAGTTACCTGGCACTGTAGCACACTTGGGAAAAATAATCAACTAACCAAAAAGTTTAGGAGGGAAAAGTGAATGAGATGCTTTGGGGAGTAAGGACTTTGAAAAGTTTTGACAGATTCCTGAGAATCTAGAAGACCATGTACATCCCTAAAGCTATTCATATAGCTAAAAAAAAAAAATACCCAAGAAAGCCCTAAGCTCTTACTTCTGACGGACCTTAAGGCCCTACACAAGCAGAAGTGAGAGCTAAAGCAAAGTGTAAATTGCCTGAATGAGTATTGAAAGTGTGCCCCAACACACACACAGAATCTATCTTAAATCACTGAGAGAAACTTTTTTTTTGTTCCAGGTGCCTAAGAAAATCTGTCCAGTCAGTAGCTAAACACTAAGCAATGAAACAAAGGTGTTAGTGGCCACAAATAACAAAGAATACAGACTTTACAAAATAAGTTCAGAAAAGTAACTAAATAAACAAAAACTGCCACAATCAGCAAGAGTCAATCCTGGGAACTGGGAAGAATCTAATATCCAGCATTGCCACATTATAATATTTCAACTGTCCAGTTTTCAGCAAAGAATTAGGAAGAATACAAAGAAACAAAAAACTATGCTCCATATAAAGGAACAAAATCAATTAACAGAAACTGTCCTTGAGAAAGGCCAGATATTGGTTACTAAGAAAACAATTGGAACACTCTGATCGAGTGTTGAAGAATACAAAAGACATAAGACTAAAGAAAATCATAAAAATGTGTCTCACCAAATAGTGAATATCAATAAAGAGATAGAAATTCTAAAAGGAACAAAACAGAAATTCTGGAGTTGCTATCTATAATGACTGAAATAAAATATTCACTAAAGTTGTTTAACAGTAGATTTGAGCAGGCAGAGGAAAAAAAGTAGGTAGTGCATGCAAAGATAAGTTTATTGATATTATATAGTGTGAAAAACAAATATAAAAGAACGGAGAGAGAGAGGGAGAAAGAATATTTAAAGACATAATGGCCCAGAATTCCCCAAATTTGATGAAAAACTTTATTCTTCACAGCCAAGAAGTTCCACAAATTCCAAGCGCAATAAACCCTAAGAGATCTGCACCAAGACACATTAAAATCAAACTGTCAAAAGGCAAGGACAAAGAGAAAACATATAAAAGCAGCAAAAAAGAAGTATCTGTTATGTGTAAGTCATATCAATAAAATAAACAGATGATTTCTCATCAGAAACCACTTGAACCCAGTGAGATGGAATATTCAAAGCACTGAAAAAAAAATAGTTATAAGAATCACATATACAGAAACATCCTTCAAAAATGGAAGAAAAATTAGTACATTCTAATATAAACAAAAATTGAGATTTTATTAATAATAGGCCTTCCCTTCAAGAAATGCTAAAGGAAATCCTTAGGCTAAAATGAAAGGACACTAGACAGCAATTCAAATTTTAAAAATAAATAAATAATGTAGATAAAAGTAGCCATAGAGGTAGATATATAAAAGTCAGTGTTTAAATATGTTTTGCTTGCAACTATTTTTGTGTAATTTTAAAAAAATGACTGTATAAAACAACATTAAATCTCTATTAAATGGTACATTAGTGTAATATATGAAATAACAAAATAAAGAGGCAATATGGCTATTTATTTATACTATTTATGCATAAATATGTCACTCCATATCCCCTTTATGTAGCAACATTTACATATACTATTAAAAATAAATTGCTATTAATTTGAACTAAATAGTTATCAATTTAAAATGTTAATTATCATGCTCTGGGCAATGTTTTAAAATAACTCAAAAATATATACTAGAAGAAATTAAAGTGAGTTAAAATTTTAGAAAACAACTTTAACAAAAGAAGACAGTAATGGAAAAATTAAGGAATAAAAAGATGCAATATACATAAACAAATAGTAAAATGAGGCAATGACAGAAGTTCTTCCTTATGCATAACTTTATTAGCAGTAAATGTATTAAAATCTCAAATTAAAAGGCAGAGAGAGTACCAGAATGAATTTTCTAAAAAGTGATTTAACTATATCCTGTCTATAAGAGACTCATTTATAATATAAAGAAACAAATAATTTGAAAGAAAAAAAATGGAAAAAAATGGTCCTCCATGCAGAGTAACAAAAAAAGGGAAAGAGAGGCTATATACTAATACCAGACAAACTAGACTTTAATACAATTATTGATTTGAGAGACAAAGAAGCACATTAAAAAAATAAAATGGTCAGTTTACCAATAAGGTAGAACAATTAATTATAAACATATATGAACATAAAAACAAATCCCAAAATACAAGAAGCCAAAACTGAGTTAAAAAATTAATAAAAAAGCCTATTAACTACAGTAGTCAGAGACTTCGATACCCGCCTTCAACAACTAAGCAGACTATCAGCCAATAAATATAAGACTTAAAACCACAGCACCATCAAGACCTAACAGACATCTGTAAAACACTCTCCCCAATCACATCAAACTAAACATTCTTCTCAAGTACAGAGGAATGTTCTCCAGAATAAACTGTATGTTAAGTCACAAAAGAAATCTTCATAAATTTATAAAGAAAATGTGGCACATATATGCCATGGAATACTATGCAGCCATAAAAAAGGATGAGTTCACGTCCTTTGCAGGGACATGGATGAAGCTGGAAACCATCATTCTCAGCAAACTAACACAAGAACAGAAAACCAAACACTGAGTGTTCTCACTCATAAGTGGGAATTGAACAATGAGAACACATGGATACAGGAAAGGAAACATCATACACTGGTGACTGCCGGGTAGGGGGCAGGTGGGCTCCAGGGGAGGGATGGCATTAGGAGAAATACCTAATGTAGATGACCGGGTGATGGATGCAGGCAACCACCATGGTACATGTATACCTATGTAACAAACCTGCATGTTCTGCTCATGTACCCCAGAACTTAAAGTACAATAATAAAGAAAAAGAAATCTTCATAAATGTAAAAATATCAAAATCATATAAAGTGTATTCTTTGTATGACAACAATAAAGAAATAAATAACAAAAAAATTTGGGAAATATATAATACAATATATAAATATATGTATATTAAACACTTTCTTAAATAATCAATGGGGCAAATAAGCCAAAGACATCACAAGGAAATAAAAACACAGATCAATATTTTTCATGAGTATACATGCAAAAATCATTAGTAAAACACTAGCCCAGTAAATACCACGGCATGGTATAAAGATTAAATACCATGATCAAGTAAGATTTATCCCAGAAATGCTAGTATAGTTAAACATACAAACATCAATTAATATAATACACTATTAATAGAATGAAGAAAAAAACTCCACGTGATTCTCTCAGTAGATCCAGAAAATAAAAATGTATATTAATCAAAATGGATAAATCATTTTGATTTTTACAAAATGCAATATTCTTTTATGATAAAAACAGACAACAAACTAGGAATAAATAGGAGCTTTCTCAACTTGAGAAAGGGCATATGTAAAAAACCCACAGCTAACATAATACTTAATAGAGAAAGAATTAAAGTTTACTTTTTCTGATCAGGAACAAGAAAAAAATGTTGACTCTGACCTCTTCTATTCAACCTTGTAATGGAAGTTCAAGCCAGGGAAATTAAGCAAAATAATAAGGAAATAAAAAGGAATCCAGATTGAATGGAAATTAGTAAAAGTATCTCTATTTACAAATGGCATGATCAGCATATATAGAAAAGCCTAAGGAGTCTACTTAAAAAATTATTGGAATTAATACCCTAGTTCAGCAAAGTTATAAGATATAAGATAAATATGCAAAATCAATTGTATTTCTATATATATGCAATGAATAATCTGAAAATAAAATTATTTTCCTTTATAATAACATCAAAAATGTTAAAATAGAAATAAAGATGTACACTAAAAACTACAAAACATTTTTGATAGAAATTGAAGAAGCTATAAATATAAAAGGGTATATCAAATTAATAGATCAAAAGACTTAATAATGTAAAGATAGCAATGCTCTTTAAATTTATCTATAGATTCAATGTTGTCTCTGTCAAATTCCAATTGCTTTTTTTTTTTTCCACAAATGGAAAAGCCAATTCTGAAATGCATATGGATTTGCAAAGGACCCTGGATAGCCAAAACAAACTTGAAAAATAAGGACAAATTTGGAGGACTTACACTTCTCTATTTCACAACTTACTGCAAGCTTACATTAATCAAATCAATGTGATATTGGCATAAGTATAGATATATAGATCAATGGAATAAAATTTAGAGTTTGGAACTAAACCCATATATCTGTGATCAACTGATTTTTACCAATCTTGTCAAGACCATTTACTGGGAATAATAGTCCTTACAACACATGGTTCTGGAACTATGAGATGTTCACATGCCATGGAATGAATTTGGTCCCCTATCTTACAACATATGCAAGATTTAACTCAAAGTATATCAAAGACCTAAATACAAGAGCTAAAACTACAAAATCCTTAGAAGGAAATATAGATGCAGTTTTTTGTGACTTTGGGCTAAGTAATGGTTTACTAAATATGACACCAAAAGCATAAGGAACAAACCAAAAATTAATTTGTCAAAATTAATCTTCTTGTGAGTTTCAAAAGACACTATAAGAAAGTGAAAAGTCAACCCACCTGAAGAAAATATTTGCAAACCATATATGTGATAAAAGTCTAGTGCCAAAAATACATAAAGAACTTTTAACAATTCAATATAACTTTTAACAATTCAACAACAAAAAGACAATCAATGGACAAAAGACTTGAATAGACATTTCACCAAAAAATGTGTACTAATGGTCATTAAGTACCTGAAATGGTGAACATAATTAGTAATTAGGAAAATGTAAATCAAGACCACAATGATCTATTACTTCGCATTTATTAAGATGGCTATATTAAAAAAAAAAAAGCAGAACAACAAAAACAGTACTAATGTGGAGAAATTACATTGCTGGTGGCAATGGAAAATGGTGCATCCACTGTGGAAAAGATTTTGGCTTTTCCTCAAATAGTTAAACATGGAGTTACCTTATGACTCACTTGAAATTCCACTCCTAGGTACATACCCAAAAGAACTGAAAATATATGTCCACAAAATCTTGTACATGTATGTTTAAAACATTATTATTCATAGTAGCCAAAAAGTAAAAACAATCTAAATGTTCATCATCTGATGAACAGATAAACAAAATGTGTTATAACTGTAAAATTGTATATGCCATATCATTCAATCATAAAAAGAATGAAGTACTGATGCATACTACCAACACAGATGAACCTTGAAATTATTATTCTACATAAGAGAAGATAGTCACAAGAGGTTACATGTTGTATGATTTCATTTATATGAAATGTCCAGAAAAGGCAAATCCATAGTCACAGAAAAGTGGTTGCCAGCGGCTGGGGTAAAGGGCTGATGGAGAGTGGCTGCTTAATGGGTACATGATGTTTTTGGGAAGGTGATAAAAATGTTCTGGAATGAGATAACACTGATTGTTACACCATGTTATAAATTAATTTAAAAACTAATTTGTACTTATTTTTCAAGATTGTTTAGATATGTACTCTAAAATCATTCAGATGGTTAACTTTTTGCTATGTGAAGTTTACCTCAAAAAATAAAAATATAACGAATAGTGTTTTAATAGAAAAATGAATGCAAAACAGAGTTTATTCAAAATTATCACAAAAAAAGTCATAGAAATAATCCTCAGAAGAAATGAGCAGGAAATCTGTAGGCATGGTATTTTATAAGGTTTCGGGAGACAGAGAAACCATTGTCTGCTATTAGTACTCACCCAAATTACTGGTGTTTGCCTTGTTCCATCATCGCAGAAATAAAATTTGGAGTGCTCTTCCCAGGTAGTATTCATAAGCAATGTTTTTGAGAGTTCTCTTTCCGGGTCCATGAGTGGGCGTAGCTTTTTTTTTTTTTTTTTGAGACAGAGTCTCACTCGGTCGCCAGGCACCAGAGTGGAGTGCCGTGGCGAGATCTCGGCTCACTGCAACCTCCGCCTCCCGGGTTCAAGCAGTTCTCCTGCCTCAGCCTCCCGAGTAGCTGGGATTACAGGCCACAAGCCGGCATAGCTTTAAGGGCAAGAATTTCCCTGGCTCCTTGCCCCGCTCCCATCTCTCTCCATCTGGGAGATTGAACGGTTTATGTTTGAATTTCGAGGACGTGGGGAGAAACTAAAAGTCACTCACTCCAGCTGCAGTTCTAAGGAACTCCTTTCATTAGCCCAGGGTCTTGGAGAAGGTGGGGGTTTCTCCCAGGGTAAAAGTCCGCGCTCCCTCACCTCCGCCGGAAACCGACGTTCTGGAATCCCCGCCCACACGGTGGGAGTTCCTTCCTGGATTTTTCCCGCTGGAATCCCCGTCCACACTCTTCGTGGAAGCCTTTCTCTTCTCCTTTCCTTCTCTTTTCTCTACCTAAATAAAATCATCTTTCTGCAACACTTTTTGGGTCCGATATTCACTTTAGGAGCATACCGTCCACCTGCAGTGGCCCCACCGCTTATTCCTTAAGAGGTTGGAGGCCAAGGACCCACAAAGATCACCGGCATCCGGAAGAAAAACCCGTTACATTTTGGAGTTCAATTCTGAGGCAGTCGCTGGTTTAACATTGAGGAGAACAGAAACCTTCCAGGATATTGATACTCTAAGAATCTCCTCTGCTCAGAACATATGACCTTTCATAAAAGTGGGAATACTGGGAATATAATTCTGGAGATAAATGTGGGAATATTTTTGGGTTCCTGAAATACTACTGTCAGAAAAAAGTGTCTCTGACCAGACACAAGCTAAGAAGCCTGGCTGTTAGCTTGATTCAGTGCTTGATCCCAGCTGTTCTCTTTAATTATAGCAAATTAGTACTTTTTAGAGGCAAACCGAAACGAACTACCTACAAATGGTCTCTGAATATATCAAGCTGGAAGATTGTATTTGTCCTACTGAAATCTCCCTGTCATCCTTTTCATCATATAATTATACACTTTTATTGACAGAAAAGATGTTGGATTAGGGAAAACCTGCTGTTTTATTGATTTTTGACATCATTTCTTCATAACTGAAGTCACAAGGTGATTTGCTTTCACTGTAAAAAAATAAGACTTTGAAAATTTGTTTTTGTGGTCAAACTGGATGCTATCCACAGGAATAATCTCCATCCCAGAACTAGTAGACTTCAGACTTTTTTGTTTATTTGTGTGTCTGATAAAATTTAAGTGATTAGAAGTTCTCTCAGTTCCCTCCTAACTTTATAAAGCAACAAGTGGAACTTAAATAGGACAACGGAAGACTTCTTTGTGTGTTAAAAGCATAGCAAAAAGAAAAAAGTGCAGAGGCTGGATTTTATGGAAAGAAAAGGAACTAGCAAATTAAAAAAAAACAACCTGTGACTGAATATTAGATGTCAAACTGATAAAGGTAACTATTTTCCTTTGGTGGTAATTTTTAAATTGCATATCTCAAATGTGAGTAGTATAAAGAATTGTAGAGTATAATATGTTGTAAAGTGTTTTCAAATACACCATTTCATCATCACTTTTTCTTTTCCAAATGAGACATATAGAGCTTAGAAAGTTTATGTAATTTACCCAACATCATACGGTGAGTAAATGACAAAGAATGGAACTTAAATCTGGTCTCTTGAAGTAAGTTCAGAATTCTTTTGAGAATAGGTTTATTTCTTAATAAGAAAAATGTCATTTCATACATTAAAATGACTCAAATCTAAGCTTCCTTTGCTGGGACACTGTATATATATATATCAATATTACATGTTAATTCCTATTTATATTTCTCTGAGTATGGAAATGTCTACAACAAACACAAACCTTTGCATAAAATATCATGGCAGAGATGAAGAGTTGTTTTGATTATGATATAACAGCTGTTTCTATCTTTTCAATGAGCCACATCCTAACCCTCATCCTTTTCTAAAATTAAAGGCAGTGACATCCATATATTTAGGAAAGAATGGTAAAAGATATTATAATGTCTTGAGTTTTAGCTCAAGATGAAAATGAGTACATATCATTTTATCCCATACTGATGACTCAAATGAGTATTTTTCCTGTATGTTTTATCTATAGTAGTAAATTTAGTAAAATATTAGCACATGATATTTACACAGAACTGTCTGTGAAATGAAGGTATAGCATGCTTTATTCTCCACGGGTCCATTCACGTGCAACCATTGTCTTTCACGTGATCATCATCATCTATTGCCCCAGCTGTGAGTTGGTAATCCCTAGATAAGTGTCTTCCTGTGTGGATTCATGCAGTATCATCTAAATACGCCAGTACGCTGGACAACTAAAAACAGAAGCAGATATAGACCACTGGAATGCTTTCTAACTCAAAACTGTAAGGTCATAAAAGCCTACGTTAAAATGTCTACCTTTCAAATAATGCTAGAGCTAAAACCTTAACCATTGAATGAACGCCTAGCAGTAAATGCTTATAACTTCACCTATTCTCTATTGCTTCGAGTTCTCTTTCCATCAATCCAAACATACCTGATTATCAAGATATTTCCCCATTTCTATTAGTAAAAAATCTACCTAGAAATACAATATGATCTTAAATAATGTTAATATATTCAATTTGTGCAGCTTGTGCCTCACAAAATAAAATCGGTTCATAAACTAAGAAAAAACCCGGGATAATGATGCCAAAAGTAAATTGATAATAACATAGTGACATCAGATCTGTTCTGTTCACTTAGAAGGCATAGAGAGCAAGAGAAAGATATTTTCTGGCTTTAGAAAAAGAAGGTATTTCAGCGTAAAAGAGATGAGCAGATATTACCTGCTATGAGAATAATGAAAGTTTCAACTGCAGTGATTTCAATTGTATGGGATTTATAGTAACTTTGTAAATAACACTAAAAATATATTTAACAGTGGGACTTTGAGGACTTGAAAATAGATAATAAAAAGTTGAGACAAAGTGGTGAAGAAAAGTTTCCACAATCAGATTGAAAACAATTTTGCTTTGAATTTTTCTTTGTAAATCCTTGCTTCATTTGGTAGTATGAATAAGACTTATTTTTTCATAGAATGTGTACTTATCTACATTTTGCTAGATACATATTCATACTAAAATACCAGCATTTTATTTCCCTGTGATATTTAGTTTTCAGTGCACATTCATTCAGTAAATTCACTCAACAGTTTTTTGGGGTGTCAATTGTGTGCAAGACACTTTGCCAGACACAGAAAGAGATGTGAATTTACAGTCTCTATTTTTTTTAAATCACATTTTTTAATAGTGAAATTCGTGAAACATATACCTAAAAATATTCTCAATACAAAAATAGAACAAGATAAGAATCATTTTATACATTACATAGGTGTTGTAGAGGACAATACAGGAAGGAATAAACTTAATTTGGTTATTATGGAAAGCATCAAAAAGATGACTTTGAGGTAACATCATAAGAAATTGCTTAAGTGGAAGATGGGAAGAGATGGCGAACAAAGACCTGGGGGTGGGGAAAAATACACAAGGCCACAGGTCAGGATAGTAAATATGGCAAAGGCTCCTTACTCATAGTCCTTGGGACTCCTCCTTCAGTGGTCAACATCTAACCACGAATATCTTTACCTATTTGCTTGAGGTTGTTCTCCAAAATGACTGGATACCACTGTTTCCTATAGTTAGGCTGGCCAAAGAGCTGAGGAGTTAATATCCTCTAAGAATTTGTGTATAAATGCCCAGCTCCCTTGCCACTGAAGACTCTACTCTGCCTTAATTTCCCAGTGAAATTAAGTTCCAGTTCCTTGTAATAGAAACAAATCTACAAGCCTTTATATGTAATCCTTTATCAGTTTCTTTCCCTTTCCTGTCTAATTTTTCCATTCTTCTACTGATGTTCCTGTACCTTCCAAAAAAACATGAATCCTTGCCCCAAGGCTGTTTCTGGGGTAACCTAAGCCAAGATAATGTGTATGTTTAAGAATGACGAAAAGTTTTAAAAGTTGGGGGAACATGGTCCACACTGGGTGTCACAGAAGAAATGCCTAGAAAGATAAGGCATATCCATTGTTTCATGATTCAAGCACTGTATCTGCTATATTACTAGATGAAGTCATAATAAATTAACCAAGGGTAGTGCCTAGGGATAAGAGGAAAATCCAGAGGAAAAAATAAAATACTTCAAATCCTACCAATGGAAACAAGATATCTCTCTCTATGCATCAACTAATGTTTTGTGTTGATGACTTCACCTTGGTTGAGTGACGGAGAATGGAAGTGGAAAGGGGTTTGACATGAAGATACTGGAAGATGCCTTCTCGTTTCCATTGGATTGGATTGTTGGTACCTGTTTTTTATAGGGAATGAATGGGTAAAACATTTTTTCCTTATATAATAGAGATATACTTTACACAGTGCTTTGAACCTAGCAGGTCCTCAATAAATATAGATTTTAAATCACTTTCCTAAAACTGATTAATTTTTCTTTATAAGGTCAACCACGAGGTACTTTTATTTCTGGAGACCATCTTTTAACCACCTTAGTATCTCCCAACTTCCCAAAACAAAAAGGTAGATATACATTTTCTGCTATGGTGGCTGCCCTTAAACCCTGGAGCGACTATTCCGCCTTTGTTAGACTTACCTGTTCACATTTCACTGAGTTTTTACCAAAGTTTGAATGCATCTTAGTATTTGACAAATGCTAACTTAACATCTATCAGCTTCTTCATATATTCGCATCAATAAAATAGAGACATCGCTTGATATCTAAGGGAGATTGATTCCAGGACCATGGTGGTTACAAAAATCTGTGGATGCTTAAGTCTCTGCTATAAAATGGTGTTGTGCAGCCAGCTTTCCATATCAGTGGGCTTAACATCTGCAGATAGGGAGGCCAGAGGTACTATCAAGTAACCTGTAGATATTTTCCAAAATTATCAAGGAGACCATAAATGATACCTCAGCCCTCAGTCCATGAAGTGGAGATTTATTTCTTCACAAGTCATTTTTTTTCCTTTAATTTTAAACAATTCTGAAATTTCTATCTTACAATTTTCAAATCTCTAGGAAGGAAATGAAAAGAGTGAAAAGTATAATCTGAATTCATTTTAAACTCTCATAAGACAGAAGTAAAATGCAAGCTTTCTCATCATTGTTTTAGAAGCTTCAGGTTTTAGGACAGATAAAGGAGCATCTAGGAAGAGTGGACTTTGTAATTTTTCAGAGATGCTCATATTAGAGGTATGAAAAGCTTGTGTCATTTATAAAATCAAAATGTGCAAGTATGATGTACAGAAAAGTATCTCTGAAAGAAAGCCATAGCCATTAGGAGGAAATCAACCCAAGGAGTTGCTTCTTTCTGCATCAGAAGTGTCTGTCTCCTCTCCCTCCATTTCAGATAACTCTTAAAGTGAATTAACAAGAAATTACATATTTTTAAAGACCATCTCTCTAGAGATGAATGATGCAAAAGATGCTGTAGTTAGTTATGGTTCTAGGTAGTGACTTTTCATCTCATTTATACAAAGGGAGCTGTGTTGTGTTTAGCCCATAGGAGTTATAAAAGAAAACAGAATTATATTTTGCTTTTCCTTGTGAATTTTATTTATTTTACTTTAATAATTTGCTTCAGAATTATTGAGTAAATAGAGGCAATAACAGTGGCATATCTTTACTTTTTGTGGACATCATTAAAGCCAAACAGAGAAACAAAGAACACAACCCATTTCTTTCCTGTTCACACTTTGAAAATGAGTTCTATGACCAAAGCTACAGCTGCTGACACCAAACAGATGTGTTCCACCTGACTCTGGCGCTGCAAGTTCAATTTAACCTGAGTTTATTCTCAGGGCATAACAGGAATAAATTGCTACATTTATGATAATTTATTCCCAGAAGGGATATGATTTTGAATGAAATTGAGTAGAAAATTTACCTTCAGGGACTGACAGGATATTGACAGCATTAGACATCAAAGTCAACCCCTATATAACGGAAGGCATTTCTTGAACTTAAAAATGAAAGATAATGTGCCCAGGTTTAGTAAACATTCATTCCAACCTCTTTTTCAATGCCCTGAAAGCTAAAAGTTATATTTCCCATTGAGTTGGTGTTACATGTCTTGGGTGTGTTAATGGTATTACGGTTAAGTAAGAAAATGTCCTTGTTCTTAGGATATTCATGTTAAATGATTTAGAGAGGAAGTGTCATGATGTGTGCACCTTATTTTCAAATAGTTCTGCAAAAACTAACTCACAGTAGCAAGTGAAGGTAGGCCAAGAATAAAGCATTTATTTACATGAGAGAGAGAGAGAAAGCAAGTGTGGCAATCGTTTAATAGTGAAATAAGTAAGTGATAATCAGGTATTCAAACACTATTCTTTCAACTTTCTTGTAGCTTTTCTTTCTGTCTTACTAATAATATTTGAAAAAGTGCTAATTTTCTTAAAAGTTGATAGATAACAGCATATTTAATTTCATATCAAACTCTGGTCAGAATGTTCTCTCTTTAACTGAGAGTTTGTTAAAATTGTTTTATAACAATGTTAAATGTAAAATGTTTTGTTTCCCACCTTTATTAGCCTTAGAAAAGAACGTCTTTCAATTTTGGGGACTTTAAGTTTTCTTTTTTTTTTTTTTTTTTTAGAGAGAGAGTCTCTCTCTGTTGCCAGGCCCCAGGCTGGAGTGCAGTGGCGCAATCTTGGCTCACTGCAACCTCTGCCTCCCAGGTTCAAGCAATTCTCCTGCCTCAGCCTCCCGAGCAGCTGGGACTACAGGTGCGCGCCATCGTGCCCAGCTAATTTTTGTATTTTTTTAGTAGAGACGGGGTTTCACCATCGAGACCATTGGCCAGGATGGTCTCGATCTCTTGACCTCGTGATACGCCCGCCTCAGCCTCCCAAAGTGCTGGGATTACAGGTGTGAGCCACCGCACCCGGCAGGTACTTTAACTTTTCTACCTGATATACTGCCCTTCTAAAAGCCAATATACAATAAGTATAATCTTTATAGAATTCTCAATATGTTTTATTTTATTCTTTGATTTATTTATTTTCATGTCTTGTGTGATTAGCAGAACACAAGAAATCAAAAGCACACTAACCAAATAGCATAATTATTATAAAGATTAAATAAAACCTCTCTATTACTAAAAAACACTACCTTCCCAGAGTCTTTTGTATCCAGGTTTCTCAGTGCAATTTATATTCCACCAATCAATGCTCTTGTGTAAATCTTGATCCCTAAAGTCATGTGAGAAGAGAGGGAGGAGTAAAGCATCTAGCTGCACACAATGTAGCAGATACGATGGTTCTAGAGCTGTCTTAGCAGCTTTCCATTCTGGCAGCTTATTTTCCTGGTTATGGCAGAAGTCGTGTTTTGCAGTCAGAAGTGGCAATAGTGGATTGAAAACTTTCTGTAGAGGGAGGAATAAATTTCACAGTTGTGTCAGAGGTGGATTAGTTCTGAGCCTGGAAGTTATTCCCTGAATTAAGTCAAGAGCTAAATAATTTTGTAAGTTTCTATTTCTTGCTGTAAAAATTCCCTTCTGATTAAACTAACTAGAGTGAATCTGTTGTCTGCAATGTAACCTAAACAACTTACAAGGCCTCTGCTTTAGCCAGCCATATAGGAGCCATATAGGAGCTATTGCTCCTATCTAAATGGCATATAAGGTCATATTAGATGGGTGCTATCCTATCTAAACCCTTGTCAAATTTGTTTTAAATGTATGGTCTCTGGTCTCTTTCTCAGTCTTTCTGCTCTGTCTTCTAAAAGAATTATTTAGGCGGGGTGCAGAGGCTCACACCTATAATCCCAGCACTTTGGGAGGCCAAGGCAGGTGGATCATGAGGTCAAGAGATCGAGACCATCATGGTCAACATGGTGAAACCCCGTCTCTACTAAAAATACAAAAATTAGTTGGGCATGGTGGCGTGGGCCTGTAGTCCCAGCTACTCGGGAGGCTGAGGCAGGAGAATTGCTTGAACCCAGGAGGCGGAGGTTGCGGTGAGCTGAGATCGTGGCATTGCACTCCAGCCTGGGTAACAAGAGCGAAACTCCATCTCAAAAAAAAAAAGAATTATTTAAATTTTATTTAATTAAAGATCAATTTGTGTGAAATTATTTTCTCTTCTTCTCTTTTAGAAGGTTACATTTCCCCTCACTCATTAACTTACCATCTGACTCGCTTTGGCCAGTGGAACGTGATCATAACATACGCTATGCTTGAGTTGATGCTTTATAAGTCTTTGGTTTCTTCCACCATTGTTCTTTCCTTACTCCAACAAAGATCATTTGCCTAACATAAGGGCTACTCCCTTAGCTTGGAACCCAGAATTCAGAAGGTATTCAGTATAGAACCATAGCCAACCCAAAGATGACAGGTAATGTATGATATGAACATGTTTTTAAAAACCATTTTGTGTTTTTACAGTGAAAACTGTACTACTGTAGGGACAGGATTTGAATGTATTCCTTAGTTCTTTCTCTGTTCTGTAACTTCTAAAATTTCTCTAAGCACAATTTAATTTAGAATTTCTTATCAATCTTCTTATTCATAGATCTTTTTGGAAGGGGTTCAATGAGTGCAAAATAATCAGGGTTTTTTGTTTTGAATGAACGCTATGTACAGGGAAAATGAACTCTCTACTCCTTTACAGTTAGCCTATTCTACTAAACATATTTGTCAATTGTTTTCATTTATCTTTTATGCATCTTTATATAGCTTATGGCCAAGTACTTGACAGAAAATAGATGTTTAATGAATATATTCAGTACATATAAATGAGTGAATAAATTAATTTTTCTCAAGAGGTGTGGGAACTGCTTGGATCACTGGATTTTTAATGCCTTAAAGGTGATCCATTTCTCTCAAACTAATCTGTTTATAAAAGTTTTTATGCTAATTCTAAATGATAAAAGAAAGCAGAATTTTCATTGAAATGGAGGATTTAAAAGCAGGAAACATTCTTCTTACAGTTGTTTTAATTCCCTAATTATGGTCCCAATATCTTTTACCAGATCTCCCTTTTAAGAAGAAATGTATCAAAGGTAGTGGTTAGTGGTAGGACCTCTTTTGCCTTCTTCTCACTTATCTCCTTCCCTTTCCAGGAAGACAATATGCCATTAAAAATATCAAGCTGACATCCAAAATGTTAATCTTGTAATTTATTTTAGTTCCAGAAGAATCAAAGAGAGGTATGGAGTATTAAAAATCAATACGGTATAGATCCACCTCTTCACCCCCTACCCTTTGGCTATGAAACTCCTCTAAAGTGTACGAAGGAATGTGGTCTCATCAATCTCTGTTGAATCACCAAATTGTTTTGCCTCTCATTTATTAGGTTGATTTATTTTCTTTTAATCGTCTTTTTTTTAATGGGCCTTTCTTATCTATGAAATCAAACCCGACTTCATCTGTGCTTCTCAACAATGCCTTTTAAAAACAGTAGGATATTTGTTGAATCAGAGTATGAATCCTCAATGTGCATTTACATTTTCGGGGTGAAATATGCTCCTTGGACTTAAGACTAAATAATTTAATTTTGTTTGGACAATGTAAAGATCAGTCTGCATGAAGGGGGGATAATCTTAGGGAGTTAGATAGATTTTTTTCCAGACTGTTTTGTTATCACATTTTTACATTAGCCAATTATATTTATTGAATTTTTACAGAAGTGTTTTACTGATATTCTTTCCCATTGTCCTTCTAAACCATCAAAGTACCCCTACTTCTAGTAGTCTAACTTTTTAGTATCCTTGGTCTCCAAAGTGCGTTTCATACCCCAAAGAGGAAGTGCAAGGCTTTGTTTTCCCACCAGTCTCAACTTACACTTCAGAAAACATAGGTACAAAGCAAAGAATAAGCTATTTAATTCTTTCTCTGCATTTTGTGATCATAAATATTAAAAACTTTAGTAAAATACATCATTAAAATGAAGCTTAATGACAAATATAAGTAGATTCCCATTTATTAGTATGTGAAAGAAAAACACAGGTTTAAACTATGGTATAAAATGCCCCAAAAACAATATCAGGATAAAATAATTCCAAACTTAAAAAAGTAGTTTTATGATAATTATTAGTGAGAAAAATTGCATTAGCATCAATAACACAGCTGTCGACATCTCATAACACATAATAAGCTGTATTGTTGCAAAGCAGCCAGAATGAGTGGGAGCCTAGCAAGTGCTAACCCTGATAATAAATTAACATCATGTTTTGAATATGCATAAAAAAATTGACCAACCCAAGCAAAAATTTTTCCACTTTCCCCCATGGAATTTTTTTCTGGCAGTGAAATAAATGAAATCATCATTTGACTCCCCTCACCTGGCACTAGAATCAGCTCTAGGTAAAATGTTGCTATCTGAAAGCCTCTGGTTCGCTGCAATTTAGAGCAGTATCTGCATGGACTTGGAGCTTGTTAGAAATACAGAATCTCAGGCGCCATCCAGAACTGCTGAGTCTGAATCTACAGTTTCACAAGATCCTCTAGGAGACTGGCTTGCACATTAAAGTTTGACAAGCCGTGCTCTAGTTCATCTTACTTGTTGGTTTCTCTTTTTGATCCACTTCCCTACAGGGTGTTCTTGCCTGGATAAATCACTCTTAGTACAGGGCAAGTAGACAAGTGGCTATTTTACAGGCAGAACAATATGTTCATAACCTACACTTGCTGTTTCTTTTTTCTTCTAACATTGTACCCATCAATGCCTTCCCTGAGTCATCAAGCATGCTGGCCTGATTCAGAGCAAACCAAAAGATTTTCATCTCTCTGTGAATGTTTCATCCTTTATTCACTAGAGCACAGAGAAAGAGAAGTCAATGTTGGCTGCTGCTTCTCTTCCTTGCCAACTTCCCTCCCCCCTGCTGCTTTCAGAAATAAGAGCAATTAACACCAGGGTGAGTTCAAAGAAAGCCCACTAGTATTTTCATCCATTTGCAAAATTACCAAAGAACTTCCACTTTGAACAGTCACAGTAGTCGCTTTAAGCAAGTGCACAGCTATCTGGAGGTCTGAACCATTCTGATGTAGAAATTATTGAATTTCCAGAGCAATGGACAATCTACAGCTTTTGGTCATTTATGTGTAAGGAGAACACATTTCCTGAATTGTGCTTGACAAACTCAATTGTATATAAAATAATATAGCGCTAACTAGCGATGATTTGTTTTAATACTTTTGTAAGATTTTTTCTTCTTTAAAGGAAATGTACATGTTTCTGGTATGAAGCATGAGCTCCTAACATAGCAATCCTCCTGCAAATAACAGGTATCAACCCTGGAAAAATCCAGAAAATAACTAACAGAAGGATTGGGAGGATCTGCAGTGACTTAGAGGACTCTGGGACTAATTTTTGGAGGGAAGTTGAAACTGAGAGCAAGGGCTCTGCATGGAATGCGTTTTTTATATTTTTACAACTTTGACCTGTGGTCTGCCACAGTCACAGTGGTGGCTCATACTCTGGTTACAAAAAACTAATCTTTTTACCCAGAGGAATCAGAGAAAAGGGCTCTTGGGCAACCAGGACCAGAGACTGATATGGGAACTCCAGAATGGAGACGAGGCAGAGAAGAAAATCACTGGCTGACCCTGGAATCAGCTTGCAAAGGGAAGGAAGAAAGCAACTGGGACTGAAGTTTACATAACTGAATTTAGAACCCAGCCACTGCCCACGACAGGTGTGAAGATTGGCAATTTAGAGGACTAAGACCAAATCACTGGGTACATGGAGCTGAGAGTACATAGCAGTGATTACCAGCGGAGGCATGGTGAATATTTGTTGTCACATTTTTGGTTGCTATAATGATTATAGGTTGCCGTTAGTTTAGCAGTTTTGTTTTTTTTTTTTTTTTTTTTTTTTTTTGAGACAGTCTTTTTTTGTTGCCCAGGCTGGAGTGCAGTGGTACAATCTTGGCTTACCGCAACCTCTGCCTCCCAGGCTCAAGCGATTCTCCTGCCTCAGCCCCCCAAGTAGCTGGGGCTACTGGCATGTGCCACAGCATCTGGCTTATGTTTTTTTTCTTTTTGTGTTTTTAGTAGAGATGGGATTACACCATGTTGGCCAGGGTGGTCTCAAACCCCTGGCCTCAAGTGATCCACTTGCCTTGGCCTCACAAAATGCTGGGGTTACAGGCATGAGCCACTGCACCTAGGCTTAGGATGCCATTAGAATTTAATGGGCAGAAGCTCAGGATGTCGGACATTCTGCAGAACACAGGATATTTCCACACATGAAAAATGTCCCATGTCACACATGACTTACCAGTCTCTTACCAAATATTCATGTGGTGAAAACCTTTTTTAAATGTTATCTGAGCCCAGAAATTAACCAATGAACACAGAGAACTTTCAAGTAGTTTTAATTTACAGCAAATTCTCCAGGAATACAACTACCATGAAAGTAAAGAAATAATTTTATTTTCATCTGATTTCTTTTTAGAACTTACCAAGATTTCTGCATGATTTCCTAAACAAATGTTATAAACAGTAAGCCTGTTTTACAATGTAAAACACACTTGTATTGTGGGTTTGCATACATAGCTGTCACATACTTCATGATTCTATTTATAGGACCCTGTGTTTGAATATCTTAGTTGTCCTGACATACGATTATGTAGAAATATGTATACATAGAATAAATATCATTTATTATTAATTCCTTTCCTTTTATTTCTTTATATGTTATAGGTAGCACATTTTCAAATTATGAATGTAGATGAACTTAATTGCAGGATAGTGGAAAGGGCATTAAAAGATAGATTGTTGGATCTGATGAGTAGAGATCCCCTAATCAAGTGGGAAGGCAAGTACACAGATGATTACAAAAGCCTGAAACCCTTGCTGTAATAGAGGGGCACATTGTGGAGAAGGTGTTTCTGTTTCCTATTGCTGCTATAACTACTGCTAACTTAGTGGCTTAAAACAACAGAAATGTGACTGGGCCTGGTGACTTACACCTGTAATCCCTCCAACTGGGAGGCTGAGGCGGGAGGAAGGCTTGAGCCCAGGAATTCAAGACCAGCCTGGGTAATAGCCAGGCATGGTGGTGCACACCTGTAATCCCAGCTACTCAGGAGGCTAAGGTGGAGGATCACTTGAGCTGGGAGATCAAGGCGCAGTGAACTGTGATCACACCACTGCACTCCAGCCTGGGTGACAGGGTGACACCCTGTCTCAAAAAAAAAAAAAAAAGGAAAAGAAAAAGCAATAGAAAGTTCTTCATCTCTGGAGGCCACAAGTCTGAAATGGATTTCACTGGGCCAAAATCAAAGTGTTGGTGAGCCCACACTTCCTCTGGAGTCTCTAGAGGAGAAGTCCCTTCCTTGCCTTTTCCAGCTTCTAGCAGCTGCCTGTATTCCTTGGCTTGTGATTGCTTCCTCCACCTTCAAAGTACATCATTCCAGTGTCCGCTTCTGTCATTACATAGCTTTTCCCTCTACAGTCACATCTTCCTCTGTGTCTCTTTTACAAGGCACTTGTGATTATATTTAATCCCACTTGGATAACTTAGAATAATCACTTCATTTTAAGAAGCTTAGTTGAAACACGTCAGCAAAGTCATTTCTGTCACATAAGGTAAGCTTCACAGGTTCCAGGGATCAGGACTTGGACATCCTTGGGGGCACTATTTGGCCTTCTGTGGAGGGCTATATAAGAAGGTCTGCCTATGTCAACCTGTGTGGTTAAGGCAAGTCTCACACGGGAGATAGTTTCAGTAAAAGGGCTAATAAAGATTTATCTTGTAAATAAGTAATAATGACAACATAGCAGAGGAGAGATTGGGTAGGGTTTAGAAGGGTTTTTCCAGACTGAGAAAAGCTGGGGGAAGCATAGTTAGTCATGAGAAAGAACATCAGGTTCAGCGGGGCACAGTGGCTCATGCCTGTAATACCAGCACGTTGGGAGGCCTAAGCAGGCGGATCACCTGAGGTCAGGAGTTCGAAACCAGCCTGGCCAACACGGTGAAACCTGTCCCTACTAAAAATACAAAACAGTAGTCAGTTGTGGTGGCGGGTGCCTGTAATCTCAGCTACTCAGGAGGCTGAGGCAGGAGAATTGCTTGAACCCAGGAGGCAGAAGCTGTAGTGAACCGAGATTATGCCACTGCACTGCAGCCTGGGCAACAAGAGTGAAACTCCATCTCAAAAAAAGAAAAAAAAAAAGAATATCAGGAGGAATATCAGGTTTGAAGGAAAAGTAGGAGCTTAGCATTACTGCAGCCTAAGACATAGTGGAAAGTGGAATTAATCACGTGCCACCTGTGTGGGATGCAACACAAAATGTAGTCGATTATTTTCCTGCAGAAAATGGTGAATTACTGAGGAATTCTAAGCAGGGAAGGAATAAAATCATATTAGAAAGAGCACTTGGATGGGAGTAGAGAGAATTGAAGGGTCACTAAGACTGGAGACTGTTAAGTAAACTAGACAGTGACGCAGGCTGGAGATAATGAGAAACTGAAGGACATCCTCTAAGAATGTTTTCTCTTTTTTCTATTTCTATTTTCAAATAATCATCTTGTTTATCATCCTGTGTCTTTTCATGACAGCCACTAAATTGCAGAGCTTTATTTTTTTAAACTGAATATCTCAGAATTTTAATATGCTGAGGGTCACACACCAGGACACACCATCTTTAGAGATAGTCACAGAGCAGGAACAGGCCACCTCTCAGAAACCTCTGGGAAAATACAGATAAATCTCCGACAGATCCACATTGCTGAACCTTTGCCCTACTTGACTGGAATCACCTTTGAGAAACTTTCATTTCAAACCTGAAAGCCCCAAAGAAAGGCTGTTTGCCAGCTCACTGTAATTTTTTCGTGTGGCACTATTTTGCCTCTCAGAACATTTTTCAAAGGAAAAGAGAACTGTTATTATAGTGTTTCCATTAACATCAACCCAAAATTAAAATGTGCTTCCATTTGAAAAATTCTCCAGAGGCTTCTCTTTCTATTCCCTTTGTGACAAAGTTAAGATTAAAAGTCAGAAAACTTGTCCTCGGAAGAAAGAATTTTCGTTTATTCAATATAATATTAAAAAGCATCTTCTGAGTCTAAAACACAATTCAGCTCTCAGAACCCTTTTTTGCACCCGTAAAGTTGGAAGAGTAGCAATGTCTTACGTTCTCTTCAACTGGTCTAGAATTCTACCAGTGAGCAGTAGTGGATCATAATTTAACCTTCTCGGATGTTTTTCATAACACTGGAATGTAAATTAATATAAACAGACATTATAAGCCTCACTGAAGCCCCTTCTCGCTTTCCCGTTTTCCTCTTTCACTGCATAGCCTTCACTTCTAATTTATTTTTAATCTGACTAACATATTAAATATGATTTACAGAAGAGGGAATTTACTATAAGAAATGTTCATGACGTCTTTTAATAATGTAAATTCTGCCGTTGTCCAGACACTCATTTTACCAATGAAAGAGAGGCAAGGACGCGGCCGCAGTGTCATCGATCAGACGTTCTCAAAGGGCAGTTCCGGTGACAACAGCAATATTGCCTGGGAAGTTGATAGACATACAGATTCTTGGGTTTACCCCAGATTTACTGAAACAGAAACTATGAGGGTGGGACCCAGCCATCTGTGTTTTAAATAGCCTTCCAGAAGATACTGATACATCTTAAAGTTTCATAACCAGTGCCGTCAACATCCCAAGAAGCCTCAGATTACTATTTGCAAAAGGGGATAATAACAGTAATGCTAGCTGCACAGGATTATTATCATGCTTACAAGAATAAAATTCTAGAAAGTATCTAACAAAGGGACTGAAAGGTAATACAGGTGATAATACATGTTCATTCTGACCGTAATAATTGCACATCTGCTGAGAGTAAGGCACAGCATTAGGTGCTGCAAAGGACAACATTAGTTAGACTTTTCCTTCAAGGAAGCTTTGGTCTCGGCTGAGGTTGAGAGAGTAAGCAATTTGCCAAACTATATTGGAAATTAGGAAATAAATGTCCTGTTAGGGTGCTCCAGAGAGATAGAACCAATAGAATATAGACAGATAGACAGATGAGAGGGGGTTTCTTAGGAGAATCAGCTCATTCAATTATGAAGGCTGACAAATCTCATGACAGGCAGTCTGCAAGCTGGAGACCCTGGGATGATTGCAGCATGGCTCAGTTTAAGTCCGAAAGCCTCAGAACCAGGAAACCCAATGGTATAATTTTTGTCTAAGACCTAAGTCCTGACGACTGAGGCGGCCACTAGTATTAGATCCTGCAGTCCAAAAGCCAAAGAGCCTGGAGTTACGATGTACAAGAGCAGGAAGAGGAGAAAGTCCCAGCTTCGACAGAGAGAGGAAGATAAGATGATTTTCCAGGCCGGGTGTGGTGGGTCACGCCTGTAATCCCAGCACTTTGGGAGGCTGAGGCGGGCGGATCACGAGGTCAAGAGATCCACGCCATGGTGAAACCCCATCTCTACTAAAAAATACAAAAATTAGCTGAGCTTGGTGGTGCGTGCCTGTGGTCCCAGCTACTCAGGAAGCTGAGGCAGGAGAATTGCTTGAACCCAGGAAGTGGAGGTTGCAGTGAGCTGAGGTCATGCCACTGCACTCCAGCCTGGCGCCTGGCAATAGAGTGAGACTCTGTCTCTGTCTCAAAAAAAAAGTTGCTTTTCCATCCTTTTATGTTCTGTCTAGGCCCCCAACTAATTGGATAGTGCCTATCCAACTGAGGGTGGATCTTTTTCATTAAGTTCATTGACTCATATGCCAGTGTCCTCGGAAAACACCCTCACAGACCCACCCAGAAGTAATGATTTGCCAGTTCTGTAAGTATTCCTCAATCCAATCAAATGGACATCTAAACTTAACCATCACATGCCCTGATGACAGAGAAGATAGAGATCTTGCATGGTAGAAATCAAGGCTGCATCTGGATGGAGGCATTTTGTCAGGCAGAGGACGGCTTTGAAGGGTGGGTATGATTTGAACCCCTGAAGATGGAAATTAGGACCTTTTAGACTTCTGAAATGGATTGTGCAAAGTTATGCAGGTTGAAGAATACAGAATACATATGGAGAATAATTTAGTTAATTAAAATATAAGGGGCATACTTTGGAGACGTGAAAAATGAGGTTGCAAAGTTAGATTAACAACAGATTATGGAAGGTACCAGGCTAAGGACTTTCGCCTTTGTTATTGGGTAACAGGAATCCATTAAAAATGTTTTTTTGGGTAAGAGAGTGACCTGTATCAGAGAGTTTTTTGTGGCTTTAAAGTTGGACATGGTGGCCCACATGTGTAAGCCCAGCATTTTGGGAGGCCAAGACAAGAGGATTGCTTGAAGCCAGAAGCTTGAGATCAGCCTGAGCAGCACAGTGAGACTCTGTGTCTGAAAAAAAAAAAAATTACTTAGCATGATAGTGCATTGTGCCTACAATGCCACCTACTCGGGACTACAGAGTAATAGAAGTCTTGGGTTTTCTTGCACCTGGTAGACCCCGTAACTTTTGCAGTTCATATTTTTTTAAGGGGGTTACCTAGAAAGGACAGCTTGACAGTCTACCTTTTTGGCTATCTGGAGGAGCCACTTTGGTAAAACAGTTACAGAATATTGGTAATGTTTGATCCAAATAACCATAGATACTATTGTCATATTGTCAATTAATAAAACTTTAGCACAAGTTCTATCTTGTAATTTTTAAGGTTGGTGTTCTTCCCCTAAAGACTACAGTGAGATTTTAGTCATGGTGCCTTGTGAGTTCTGACGCTGAGTAGCTAGTTCTGGAAGCACAAAGAGGGTTGAGGTGAAAAGTTAGCCTCAACGTAAGGGAAGAAGTTCTTCTCTCTGAATTATTTTTCCTTTAAAGTCCCTGCTTGCTTCCCTGAGCAGGAGATATTCAGTACTAAACTCACTTCTCTCAAGAGTTTTCAGTGAGAGAAAGCAAAGCCAAAGAATTATGAAGTGAAAGGGGTTCAGTCATTAGGCATTTTAAGGTTTTCACTGAGGTGTGATTTACCCACAAAATGCAAGGAGTCAAGCTGGGGCAAATAAATTAAGAGGCAGTGGTGGGAAAGGCCTTAGTTCTAGGCAAGCAGCTTCTTCTTTCTGCCTCCGCCACTAACTGAGTGAAAATAACTGTATTTGAGGCACAGAAAATATTTTGCTCTTGACATTTGAAGCAATTTGCTGGTAGTTTCTTTAACACCCTGACCCCTACCTTTTTCATGTCATCCAGCCTTACTTATTGGGCTTTTGTGATCATGAATGGCCACAATGATGTGTTGATTACCTCTATTTTATCTGTAGTTTTGCCACACTTTCTCCTTCTGTTAATAGCTTTTGAATCTTAAGACATTCATCTATATTACTCAGAATCAAATTTGAAACTTTTACTAACATTGAATGAATTGTCTGCAATTAAGTTGTCTAGTATTGTTTTTAATCCAGGAGGAAAAAATATCAATACTTTAAATGGCATGAAGGGAAGAAATAAAAAAATACCTTTTCTTTGGGATAACAGACAGGGTCATGCAGTTTAACCAAGTGAAATCTTTTCTCAGTTTCGACCTCCACTCTTTTAGTTTCAAGTTGGTGCAGGGGAGATGGAGGAAAGGGCGTGGGGGTAGGAAAACCATGATGCCATTTGACGGAAAGGAGCATGTTTTCAGGACAAGGGGGGATTTTTAAAGTGCAAGCAGTGACTATCTTTCCCTCATTCTGGAGATTATGGTTGTAATACAGGAATGGTTATAACAAGGTAGAACATTTAGTCTAATTTAATTTTGCTTTTCAGGAAGAACAGGAATTTTCTGTCATCCTTCCACTTCTTATCATAACTATTTATTAGTTGGTAAGATATGGGGTAGTAAGTTGGTAATTTAACTAGATAGAACCAAAAGACTTGTACTTTTGTTTCTCTTCACCGTGTGATGTGTGACTATGTGACTATGAGAAAGTCACATGTTCTGCCTGAACATTAGTTTTCTCTTCTGTTTCAATGGTCTCTTAGGATCTTCCCAGAATTCAGTAGCCTTCTAGAGAATGGATATACGAATTGACATATAGCCAGATCACATGTAAAAATGGAATTCTGATCTACAATCTGCAGCAACCACCTCAGGAAGCTAACCTGCTATCTTTAACAAGTAATCCAGAGAGGCAAAAAATAACCCCTACAACTATTGGCTCAAAAAAGTCAGGAAACGGTTAAACCACTGACAACTTTTTTTTACCTCCATTTCTGAATTAGGACCAGCTAGAGAAAACCAGATATGCACCCCTTAATCAGCCACATGAATGTTCCACTTCTAGTTAGCTTGCTTCTGAGTTTCTCATGCCAACTGCCTCTAATCAGGGCATAACGGAAGCCTTCCATTTTTTTCACTATAAAGCTTTTGTAGTGCACTCCCTGCCTTTGAGTCTCTGCCAAATACTGATGACAGAGAATAACTCCCTTACTATAGCAACTTCTGACTGGCCTTTGCTCATTCTCATTTGGGTGAGTCATCACTTATTTCCACACCACTGTTTACTTTTCCACCTGCCTATCATGAACTGATATAACGACATCATAAATTGTCTCCCTTTCCTCGATATTACTCCTCCAAGCCACCTCCCATACTGGTGACCCAGGGATTGTCATAAATGCAAATTGGATTATTTCAATCCCTGTTTTGACACTTTAGTTTTCCATTGACCTCAGAATATGTCTTAGAATCTATAGATAAATTGATTTGGTCTCTGTACCTATACAAGCTCTTCTTTTGACACTCAACCCTATGACTGAATGGCAACAGACGTTTGATGCCCTCAAAATGTATCCTACTCTCTCTCACTTCAATGCTTTTGTACATACAAACTGACATACCTAAATTATTCTTAATTTTCTTCACATTATAAATTCTTATATCTCCTTAAGATTTAGTTTAGCCAGCATCTCCTTTGTGAATCTTTTTTCTAACCTTATTAGTCTGTAAAACTTTCAACCAAATGCAAAGTTTCATGTTTTATGTGATTTGCTTAGATATCTCCCTTCTCCAGTTATTTTTGTAGCACTTGCTCAGTATCTGGCATATTGTAGGTACTCACTAAATATTAAAACAATGAATGAGTAAATGAATGGGAAATAAAAGAGTGAATCTTTATAGAAATGAGCTCCCACATGCTCCTATGTTAAACTCACAGGCCCCAGTTTTCCTTTGTGGTCATTGTAATAGGCGTTAGAGCAGTTACCATGTACTAACCAGTACAAGGGGCTAGGTAGAGTAATTGTTGTGCTACATTCATTATCTCTCTACTTTTGGCAACAACCATGCAGGCATAGGAATTATTTCCTCTCAATTTATTATACATGATGAATCTGAACTTCAAAGGGGTTAAACAACTTGCCCAAAGACATGTAGTAAGCGGTAGACCTGGTATTTGAAAACAGATCAGTCTGAAAATCAACATTAAGATCTTACATGAAAAATAAAATTTAGCTTCTTGTATTAAAATCATAAGGCATAAAATAAGCCAAAAATACATGTTGTAAGTCAAGAATCATGGTGTGAATAACTCAGAATGAAATGGTGTGATATTACAGTATATTTATATATATATAAATATGTATTATGTAGCATATCAATATATATTTCTGCCCCTAATTTCTAAACTAATATTTGGTCTTTGCCCCAATTCCTGACATGAAGCTCCTAAGACCTTGGTAATTTCCTAAGTGTTAGAAGTATCTGACACAAATCTTTTGGAATTGTCTTAGTGATAGGAGCATCTTTTGTTCTAATGAGGTGACTCTTAGTAAGCTCCTGGGTAGCCACAAGATGGAGGCTGATTGCCAAGGAACCAACTGTGTAAGTAGGAGGCTGGAACTTTCAGCCTGCCCCTTGACTTCAGATGAGGAGAGAGAGGCTGAAGGTTGAGTTAACTGTCAATGGGCAATGATATAATAAATCAAGGGTGTCCAATCTATTGGCCTCACTGGGCCAGGTTGGAAGAATAAGAATTGTCTTGGGCCATATATAAAATACACTAACACCAACAATAGCTGGAAAGCTAAATAAAATTGCAAAAAAAATCTCATGATGTTTGAAGAAAGTTTACAAATTTGTGTTGGGCCACATTCAAAGCCATCCTGAGCTGCATGCAGCCTGTGGGCCACGGGTTAGACAAGCTTGCAATAAATCATCCCTACATAAAAACCTTCCTAGTTGTTCAACACATGGAAATGCCCAGAAGGCTATGCACTCAGAGCCTGGAAGTTCTGTGCCATTTTCCATATACCTTGCCCTATGGTACTTTTTCAATCTGGCTGCTCATCTGTATTCTTTGTAGTATAATTTATAATAAACATAAGCAAAATGTTTCCCTAAGTTCTGTGAGCCATTCTAGCAAATTAATCAAATTCAAGGAGAGAGTAGGGGAAGTCCCAATTTATAGCTGGTCAATAGAAGTGTAGGTAACAATTGGTCACCTTTACTTGCAATTGGTGTCTGAAGTGGGAGGACGTTTTGTAAAACTGAACTTGTAACCTACGGTATCTGACTCTAGCTCCAGGTAAATTAATCAGAATTAAATTGAATTATTGAACTCCAAGCTGGAGTCCACTGGAGAATTCTTGGAGTGTGAGGTAAAATACCCACACATCTGGTCATAGAAGTGTTCCATGTTAAGCATGAAAACACAAACCAGTTTGTTTTTCTGTAGAAACTGGATATGCAGTTGATCCTTACTATTTATGGATTCCATACCTGTGTATTTGCCTATTCCTTAAAATGTATTTGTAACCCACAAATCAATACCCACTACATCTTCGTGGTCATTTGTGGATATATGCACAGTGGCGCAGAGTTGGAATAGCCTGATGCATCTATTCCCAGCTGAAGCTGAACAAGGTGATGCTCTTCCTTCTAGTGTCAACTCTCATACTGCAAACACGCATTCTTTTTGATGTCTATGGAGCCCACATTTTTTGCATTTTTTTTCTTTTTTGTATGATTTTGCAGTTTAAAATGTCCCCCAAGCATAGTGTGGAAGTGCTGTCTATTGTTCCTGAGCACAAAGAATGTGATGCGCCCTAAGGAGAAAGTACATGCATGAGATAAGCTTCATTCAGGCATGAGCCATGGTGCTGCTGGCTGTCGCGTTTAATGTTAATAAACTGACTATATAAACTAAATAAGGTGTCTTTAAAAAGTGTCACACCTAAAGTAAGGTTATGTGTTGATCGACTGAGGAAAATGTGATTTGGGGCTCATGGGAACCTAAATCTGTATTTCTCCTAAGAGCAGCTTTTCAGTATTCATTAATTCAGTGTTCCTGGCAACTTAATGTAACATAACTGCCATAAGTAATAATAATTGACTATTGTCTATAACCTACAATGTAATTTGTGGTATTTGGACCTTATCTTGTCTGTAAAGAGAGGAAGAGTAAAAAGTAAAGAATAAGAATGTGTGACTTTCCTTCTGTTTCAAGGCCTTTCCTGAGGCATCCTTTCCATGTTTGGGCATTAGAGTAGTTGGTTCTCTTCCAAAACAATTTCTCCTTCTTTCCTTCCTTGGTATAGAATAGTACTTCCTGGGTCTTGGTAGTTGCTTGGGAAAATTTGAGTTCTGGAAGTAACCACTTCCAGAAGGATTCTTCAATTGCTCATAAAGACTTTCCAGCGCTCTCTTTTCCTATTCCATATGACTTACGATGCTTAAGTCAGTGGCTGCTCTGATAGCCCATTTCCTGGAATAAACATGACGTGGAACACAGTTGTTAGGAAATCTACAATGGGTACATAGCATGAATGAGAAACAAAATTTTGTTCTTTGAAACCACTGATATTTACGGGTTTATTTTTTATGTATTAAAAGCCTTTTCCAGTTGATATATTATCTCAACAGTTTAATGAAAACAGTTGTGCTCTAAGGCCAGTCCAAAGAAAAAATAAAAGTAGAGAGTATAACAGATGCTCAGAGAACTTTAGAATGATTCTTACTTTGCATCAGTTTCCCTAAAATTATGATCTAATAAGTTGTTTTCATTTTTAATTATGCATCAGGATTACCTAGAAATAGTGCTAAAAATTCAGATTCCCGGCTGCAATAGCAGGTTTTGTGATTCAGGAGGTTTGAAATGAACCACAGAAATGTTTAGTTTAGCACGTCTCCATACCTAAGATCCTAATGACAGTGACCCATGGGCCATATTAAGAAACATGGTTTTAGTTACTTTGATAATTACAGATTACCCAAGTTCATTTTATAAAGGGAGATCTGGATGCATTGTGGCTGATGGGACACATCTTTCAGTGCTCATAATGATATGTTTTTTACTCTTTTAAGACAAAGGCATTTATAACACACTTATGCGATTTCTGCCATCCAATACTGACAGTGTCTGATGTTTATATGTGGTCCAGACTGGTTTCAGTGGTAACAGAACTGAGATGCACCAAATGCAATAATGCTCTCTACAGCCACTTAGCATGACTATTAAAGGAGAAGTAAAGAAGAACCCCTTAACCAATTGAAGTGACAGCACGGTGAGCTTCAGATAATCAGGGTATAATTGCATAAACTGAAATTGAGCCAGAAAGTGAAGGTCAACAGTGAAGGAAGAAACAAAACACAGGCAGAAAGAAAGTGTCTGCATGAAATACATAACTGATTCTTTTTGTATTTTTACTAAAAACATTCCATTATCTTCCTCCCAAACAGACTATAACTCAGTACTCACTGAGGGGAATGTTATCAGGTGCCAAAAGTCTTTTAAAACAGAGAACTCTGCTCATGGAGTCCCATATTCTATTTTACCTATACAAGGTAAGACACCCAAATCATGCTTCAGAAGACGTGTGTTTTAGACAATAGCTTTCTGATTTGTATAATGTTTTGTTTTGTTTTACTGGCCTGAAACAGTCTAATTCGTCAGAACTACTTTAAAGACAATGACACCATATGTGTTCCTCTACGTCCCTGGCACAGATGTGTTCTATGCGAAGGGCTTTCTTTTTCTTTGTTAGGGGGAGTTTCTGCCTTGACTTAGAGGTGCTGGCAATGTGATTATCATCTTCCGTGCATCTGAGAGTAGTCCAACAAACCAGAAGTGGAACCTCGAAAGAATAGGGATAGAGTTGGATCAAATTTTATACCTGAAAACATCATTATCTAACTAGAGTAAGCAGTTCTTTTAATGGCCCACCAAATTAAGATGATTCTGAAAGTCTTTAACTATCACTACAGAACCTTCTCTTGTGGCTTAAAGACTAGCCAAAGCATGCTAGTGTGATTTATGAAGTGAAGATATTTTGCCTTGGAAAATATTTGCCTATTGGTTTGTTTCTGTATATCCACATGTAGATGATGAACTCACTGAGGAAAGGAGTAGTTTCATGCTCACTTTTATGTTCTATTCTATATTGTATTAAGACTGTTCTGATTGAAAGACATCAAAACTCATTTGAGGTAATAAAAACAATTATTTAAAGAACTCTAATTGAACCTATAATCCCAGCTACTCGAGAGGGCTGAGGCAGGAGAATTGCTTGAGCCTGCAAGTTCAAGACTTGAGTGAGCTATGATTGCACTACAGCCTAGGTGCCCACACACACACATACACACACACACACACACACACACACACACACACAATAAAGAAAGAAAGCAGGAAAAACAAATAAAGAAAGAAAAGAAAAAACTCTAATTGATGAAGAAAATAAAAGAACGGCCCACACAAGGATATACTTAAAGGCTTTATTTAAGGGCAGGAAATAAGGTGCAGCTGGTCTCAAGAGGGATTAGAATTGAATGTCAAGAACTGAAATCACTCTTTCCATATTTCTGTAACCCCATTTCCTCTCTTATTTTTCCAGTCTCTAAGGATCCGCTTCATTTTCCTTTTCTTCACAGCATCCTATTGATCGTTCATGTTGCATACACCTAACTTGCCCTAATTCACAAGACCTTCCAGATTCAGTATTAAATACTGATCAGTGACTCCAAATTGCTGAGAGAGCCAGTCTGATTTGTCCCATGCTTCTCTGTTTGTGCAGAGTCCTGTCATTAGTTTGCATGCAGTTGCTCCCTTCAGGTCAATTGTAATGGCATAGCACATTGCTCACTGCCAAATTGGCAAAGATTGTGTGACTGTTCAGATTTTCTCATAAAAAGGCATAGATAAGGTGGGACCTTAAAAAATGTCTAGTGCTTATCTTTAATATCTAACGCCTATGGGGCAAAAAAAATTGTGCGATGCATAAATGAACAAATGAATGTGTCAGACACTGTAGGTTCCATGCCAAACAACAATTTTCTCTTCTTTCTCTCTAAAATAATCTGGATTTGGTTCAGATATTGGGTGGAGTTAGGCTTAGGGAAAACGGACCTGTCCAATGGGTGCTGGAGATAATTCACTCTGGCTTTCCGGAGCCAGTCGTGCGTGTCTCTTTCCAGCTCCGCTTCAGTGAAGTCATGTTGGTAGCTTGAAATAAGCCAGATGGGAGTGTTTGCACTGCAGAGATCAGCCAAGACTACTATTAAAGAATGTCCTTTTTTCCCGCTTTAAAGAATAGATCATTGCCTATTTACCACATACTACGGGCCCATTCCTAAATTCATGATTAGTCTATGCCAATCATGGAAATCCCAAGCATCCTTTGTCAGGAATTGGATAAGGAATGAACCAGTGGCTTGGTTCTACCACTGGGACCTGAGGCTTTCTTGAATTTTCTTCCCAGATAAAAAGAGAGACACCCATATTTCTTATCTTGGAATATTCTCTTTTAAGAGTATGATACTTGTAGTCAGTTTGCAGTCAGGAGAAGCAAGCTTAAAAATAAAACTAACAGGCTTGAAATGAATGAAAGAAAGAAGCAAAGAAAATATCAAATATCAAAGATGGTTCCTTGAAGACATCACTGAATTATTTCACCAAACATGAAACTTCCCTGCCCCAGGGTATCTTGTGATGAGTCAACAAATGACCATAACTTAAGGCACTTTTAGGAGAAGAATATGTAACTTGCAGCCAAAAGATTCTAATACAACAGATGGATGTATGGTGGATGAATGGATGAATGAAGGGTCAAATGGATGAATGAATAAATAAATGAGGTCATTTAGTTAGGTGTGTACTGGGCAAAGAATCCCTGAGAAAATTACATGTATGCACACGTATATAACATATGTCCCTCTGGATTTCCATGTTATCCTTTTTAGTACCGTCAAATATTATAAACTTTCCTCATTTTTTTAAATCATGGATGAACAGAGACCTTCCTACTAAAGAAAAAGCATGCACATTGCCCTTTTATATGGCTATTTATATTTAGGAATGTTATCAATGAAGAGCACATTGTTTTCTGTCACTCCATACCCACTAGAAAATAATCTAACTTTTTATTTTTGAGACGGAGTCTCACTCTGTCCCCCAGGCTGGAGTGCAGTGCCTTGATCTTGGCTCACTGCAACCTCCGCCTCCCAGATTCAAGCAATTCTCCTCCCTCAGCCTCCTGAGTAGCTGGGATTAGAGGCATGTGTCACCACGCCAGGCTAATTTTTATATTTTTAGTAGAGACGAGATTTCACCATGTTGGTCAGGCTGGTCTCAAACTCCTGACCTTGTGATCTGCCCACCTTGGCCTCCCAAAGTGCTTGGGTTATAGACGTGAGCCACTGCAACCAGCCTATTCTAACTTTTAAACAAAAAGCTTTAAAATGTATGAGACCTTTAACTCTCTATATTAGCAGTTTAAACTCTATGGACAATTTATGTATGTGTGTGCATGTATGTCCATGTGTGTTTGTTAAGGATGACAATGTTATTTCATTTTATATTCATTACACAATTTCATATTATTATAATGGTCAAGATAGAAATAAATATTAACATTGAAATAAACACCGAAGATGCTTCATAGCGTAATATTTATTTTGACCTTTCTTCCTGTATTTTGAGTCTAGGAGATGGGCTCAGGTAGTGTATCTTTGCTACTGGTAAGAGAGTTCACCTGTAAGGAATCATTGTTTCCATCCTATATTCATGTCAATAAATCCAACTTCTCTGTAGAAACTCTACTGAGTTGTGATTCCAGGGAAGAGGAAAGGTATTCCAATATATACTTGACCATGAACGTTACCTAAGAGGTGGCTAATGAAAGAAAATACATCAGAGGTGGCCACTTTATTCTTCTAGAAAACAAAACCAAAAAAAGTCATGTAGCTGAGGTGAAAGCCTCTTTCACCAAGAGCGATTTTTTTTTTCAGTCCCCTATTACCCTTCTGAGGACTAGCTATATGCATAACAATAGCAAAAATGTTGTTCTGGATGTTACTTCTTTCAGTTTCTATTAACATTGCAATAGTGCCTGCTTCCATTATACATTTCCTTGTGTATTTCAATCAAAATGTCACTTAGCTGCTGTTCCTAGAGTGCACTTAATATTTTCATTAAAACCAATAAAACCAAGAAATGACAAGGGTGCAGGTGGGTGCAAGCAATTAAACTCCTCCTCTATGTATTGTGAAACAGCAGTTGGGGAAAGAAAGAAGCCCCATTGAACACCTGTCCCTTCTCCTGTGAATGGCAGCAAGCAGAAATCCACTTAGCTAGCTATTGTCTGCTTATTTTCCTGACAGATCATGTGAAGAAGCAGGCAGTTACGGGGCCAGTAATTCAGAATTAATTTTCCCTTCACTAAAGTGCTGTGGACACTGAGTGCAGTAATGGTGCCCGATCAGCATTCAGGGGGGTAAACAAGACAATTTGAGATGATGTGCAGGAGATAAAAGCCCTGTAAGGGGCTGTTCCTCTTGCCAGTCTGATCTGTGGTTTTTGCTGGCACCTTTTATTATTATTATTTTTCAAAATGTGCCGCAATGAAAGTCTGAGGAGTTAATCATTAAAGCATTTGTCTGATGTGTGTGTGTGTGTGTGTGTGTGAGATAAGATAAAAGAAAGAAAACTCTAAATGTTGCTCTCCATCTTTTCCCACCTTATTTAAAATGTTACTGGCTGCGAAAGACAGCTGTTAATCCACACATCGAGGTTGTTTACGGAGCTTCCTCCTGTGAGTGTCTACCTCAATTGAAAAAATTACCACATTTCCTCTAATGAACTGAGACCTTTTGCTAACCCACTATTATTGCTTATTTCACTCTGATAGGAAACACCCACCCCTAACATACACGAGAAAAATTTGTTCTCACCAGACCGAATTAAAATTCTCTCTTGCTCTTATTATTTCTGCCTCTCTTCTGTTCCCTCCCACCTTCTTCTCCATTCTCCCCCTCCTTCATTCTCTCTCCTCTTTTTTCTAACTCCCTGTTTCTAAATACTAGCCACCCAAATCATTTCACAGACCAGCTGAAAGAAGCCTCTCTGGGGATGAGCTAAAGAGGGAGATTACATACAACTGTTCTCTGGCCAGGTGTCAAGACCCTGTTGGCAGAGGAACAGCAGACAGATCTTGTGAATTATCTCCCAGTCACTGATGCAAGCCACTCAGAGTAAATCAGGATTGAAGATTGATTTCTACAAAATTGCTTTATTACTCAGGTAAAATTTATTGATCCATTATAGAAAGAAAAAAAAACATAATCGAAAAAGGATAGTCCATGCCTAAACAGCAAACATAAAACCTCCCATAAATCCTTTCATTTCAGATATTTGATATTTAGTGCAGAATATGTTCTTGGGGAAGTTCATGTTTGTGTAGATTATGTTGTCTGAAGGGAAACTTACAGAACCCAGGTATCTTAAAACTAATGAGACAGTTATTAAAATACACACTGATAAGTATGGTGACCCTAATTTCCAAGCCCTAAATCAGGACACATAGCTACAAAAGAGTTTTTTTCCCTCTCTTCTTAAAAAAATTATCCTGGTAATAGTTTTGCCTATGAAAACATTAAGTCAGAATAAGATCACTTAAAGTTATATCTGTCTCAGAATATCTGAATTGTTGACTTTCTATTCATAGGGGTCATTCTACTCATCTCAGAAACTTCTCAACATTATTTTTTCATACGCACTCATTTCATAAGCATTCATTCATCATTCATTCATCCCCTCAGCCTTCAATATATGACGACCCTATACACGGGCCTTTGTTGCTGCACTACCACTTTTAGTCCAACAGATCCCCAATTATTTTTTAAGTTAATTCTGTTTATGAATACAGCAGAGGAAAGCTGATGAGTTCTGCACCTGCACATACCATAAATTTTTCTTCTTGTGACCACCCAGTGGGTTCTTGTTGCCCATTGCCCAGATAGAGCCAATTTATCAGGGCAGGGGAACTGTAATAGAGAAAGATTTTACATATGTAAAACCAGCTAAATGCGAGACTGGAGTTTCATTATTACTCAAATCAGCCTCTCTGAAAATTCAAAATTTCGAGAGCTAGGGTTTTTCAGAGATAGTCTGGGGGAGGAGGAGGGCACTAGGCAATGGGTGCTTGCTGCTGATCAGTTGGGGGTGCAATCGTAGCCGTGTGGGAAATGATCCTCATGCACGCTGAGTCACTTCTGGGTGGAGCCACAGGGGCAGTTTGCAGGTGGAACCATCAGTTGTAAGACATGCGAAGAACCTGAAAAGATATACTGAATGGCCAATCTTAGGTTATACAACACTGATGTTATCTGCAGGAGTAACTGGGGAAGTGACATACCTTGTGACCTCTGGAATAATGGCTAGTAACAGTTTATGTCTATACCTTAGCCGAATTCACCCTGAATTCAGGAAACCTAGTGACAAAAGAGTGAATTCAGGGTGAATTCGGCTAAGGTATAGACATAAACTATTCTCATTCTCCTAGTCTGGTAGCCTTTCCTTAGCTTTACAAAGGCAATTGAGTTTTGGGTAAGGGCTATTATTATTGTGATATTATTTAATACCATTTACACTAGAAACTAAATGTTTGTCAAAGTTAGCTTGCTCCAAGTCCAGGAATAATTAAGAGTGACTTAAAGGCTAAAGACAAGATGGGGGTTGGTCAGATCAGATCTCCCTCACTGTCATAATTTCCTCACTGTTACGATTTTGGTGAAAGTGGTTTCATTCTTTGTGGTGTTCCTGGCAGAGCCATCCATGGGGCTGGACAATAGATACTGGAGAGGTGCAGCTCTTCTTAACTGAATTACCCTGGAATTCTTATTCTACAGATGGAACTTTATTTTCTAGTCCTCCAGTTAGTCATCATTTCCCTTCTCCCATATCAAAACGGACTTACAAAGACTGGCGTTCAAAATATATAGATTATGTCAGCATTTAGGAGTATTATTTAATTAGGCTATCTATAGGCTAAGTTTTTTAATTTTTGACTTTAATTTCAGTAAGTTTTTGGGGAACAGGTGCTGTTTGGTTACATGATTAAGTTCTTTAGTGGTGATTTCTGAGAATTTAGTGCACCCATCACCTGAGCTGTATACACTGTACCCAATGAAAGGTATTTTATCCCCCAACACCCCCACCCTTTCCTCCAAGTCCCCAAAGTTCATTGTATCATTCTTACGCCTTTGTGTTCTCATAGCTTAGCTCCCACTTATGAGTAAACACATATGATATTTGGTTTTCTATTTCTGAGTTACTTCACTTACAATAATGGTCTCCAATTTCTGCCAGGTTGCTATGAATGCCATTATTTTGTTCCTTTTTATGGCTGAGTAGTATTCCATGGGATATATATACACACACATATACAAACATATATATACACACATATATATACATACATATATATAATATACATACATATATAGGTATATATATATGTGTGTATGTGTGTGTGTGTGTGTGTATATATATATATATATATATATATATATATATATAATCACATTTGCTTTATCCATTCATTGACTGATGGACATTTGGGCTGGTTGCATATTTTGGCAATTGCAAATTTGCTATTATAAATGTGTGTGCAAGTATATTTTTTGTATAATAACTTCTTTTCCTCTGGGTATATACCCAGTAGTGGAATTGTGCTGGGTCAAATGAAAATCTACTTTTTATCCTTTAAGAAATATCCACAGTTTTTTCCATAGTGGTTGTACCATGTTTTTAAAAATGTACTCATATAAGTATAGATAGTCCCTGACTTAAAATGGTTCAACTTATGATTTTTCAATTTATGATGATATGAAGGAAACAAACAGGCATTCATTAATAACCGAACTTTAAATTATGAATTTTGATCTGTCAGGCTAGAAATATGGGATGCAATACTCTCTCACAATGCTGAGCAGTGGCAAATAGACACAGCTTCCAAACACGTGATCACAAAGGTAAACAACCAATACTCAACAGTGTAATGTGCTGCCAGATAGATAATTTTGTCCAACTGTAGTCTAATTTAAGTGTTCTGAGCACGTTTAAGGTAGGTCAGTAGGCTTTTTGTTGGTTTGTTTGTTTTAAGACAGGGTCTCACTCCATTGTCCAGGCTGAAACGCAGTGACACGATCACAGCTCCCTGCAGCCTTGACCTTCTGGGCACAAGTGACCTTCCCACATCAGCATCCCAAGTAGCTGATAATACAGGCACATGCCACCATACGCAGCTAATTTTTGTATTTTTCTGTAGAGATGGGGTTGCCCAGATTGGTTTTGAACTCCAAAGTCCAAGCCATCTGCCCACCTGAACCTCCCGAAGTGCTGGGATTACAGGTGTGAGCCACTGCATCTGTCGAGGTTAGGTATATTTAATATATTTTTCACTTATGATATTTTCAACTTACTGTAGGTTTATCAGAATGTAGCCCCATCCTAAGTCAAGGAGCATCTGTATAATATATCTCAAATTTATAAAAGCATTCTTCAATTAGTAGGAGAAGTTTTGTATGTCAACTAACAGTTTTATGAGCAATCATATTCTTATTAATGAACATCACAGATTTTTAGCAGTTGGTAATAAAATAGCAAAGCATGATAATGGCTAGTCCAGGGAATGTTTGGATACTGTTTGCTTCTTAGATGCAAGAAGCCTTAACTTTGGAAAGAATGAGGGAGTAAACCCATGAGTCAGTTGCCCTCAAGCCTGACATGTTTTAAGATATCATTATCAAACACAAATATGTAAGCAGCTAATTGTATATGGCATCAAACTGTGAGGATATGTATGTATTATAGCAATACTGCATAGTCAATGGAGTATAGTATATGGCAGTCACCACAATGATAGAGATTTTATACCCACACCCAATCGACAACCACCACCCACCACTGATTTAGTGATAAAAACTCACCTCTTCACGCTTGCTGATTTATCAATGATATGATAAAAGGTAAAATGAATCAAAATGTCTCACATAATTGAGATTACCTGTGATGTTACTTTTATACTCATAGTGAGAATCTTAAAATGATAGGTAAATAAAATGTGACATACTCAAATTAGAAAGAAATATAATATAAGGCATATTTTAAAAAGCAGTATCTGTTCCTCATTATTTTTCTTAGTTAAAAACTATAGATTGATAAAATTCCTATATGTAGGAAAATAAATTTTAAACTTTTACATAAAATTTATGGTAACATTCATTCATTATTATGTAACATTTTCTGCTATTGGTTTATCACATCACTTTTCAAATGTAGTATATAAATGTATTATTGTAGAACTTGACAATTTCTACTATCTGAAATTTTATCTTAAAATGGTAGATGAGAAAACTATATATTGTGAAATATTCATTGATTAAGCATAATCTAAGAAAAAATACGAAAACATAAATGATGTATTTTATGTTAACAGAATACTTTTATAACTTCCTAAAATTAATGATGATGGAAAACTATCAACTTCTTCAATATGTCTTTCCAAGCATTGGCATAGATTTTGGTAAAGAAGAAACAATAGGTTACAAATCTTAAGACTATCTTAATATGGGAATGAATCTTAACTTTAATTACACCTTTGTTCGTCATATTTGTATGGAGAGTGAGTTTTCATGGGCAAAATAAAAACATGCTATGTTAAAATCACTTCAGTTTTTCTTAATGATCAAATATAATGTCTATGAATATTTAAATTTGTGTTAATCATAAGAAATAACTTTGCTTCCAGTTCTGAGGCCATATGTCTGTTTCAAAATAGATATCCAAAAACAATATATCATATGATAATTGTATCTGATTAAGATAGAAAAGATAGTAAGAGAATAGCAGAGTGTTGCCCAAAACTCGTTATTCTAAGTGCAGTTAGAGACAAATATTAATTTGTTTGCTTTCTCTGTGTGTGTGTGTGTGTGTGTGTGTGTGTGTGTGTGTGTTCATTTATCTGAAGGTGTCTGTCTTAGTCCATTTGGGCTACTGTAACAAAGTACTATGGACTTGGTAGCTTGTAAATGTCAGAAATGTATTTCGCACAGTTCTGGAAGCTGGGAAGTCTGAGATCAAAGCAGATTTGGTGTCTGGTGAAGGGCCCACTTTCTCACAGAAGGCAACTTTTGCCGAGTCCTCATCTGGTGGAAGGGGAGAGAGGTCTCTGTGGGGCCTTTTTTATAAGAGCACTAATCCCTTACAATCCTCATGATCCAGTCGTCTCCCAAAGGCCCCACCTCCTATTACCATGATCTTGGGAGTTAGGATTTCAACACATACATTTTGCGGGGAACAAATATGCAGACCGTAGCATTCCAAGCTTGGTCCCTCAGATTCGCATCCTCCTTACAAGCAAAATACGTCTATTCCATCCCAATAGCCTCAAAAGTTCTAAGTAGTTTCAGCATCAACTTAAAAGTCTGAAGTCTCATTTAAATATCATGTAAATAAGTTATGAGTGACACTCAAAATAGGATTCACCTGGTGGTAAATTGCTCTCCAGCTGTGAACCTGTGAAACACAATTCCAGCCTCCTTCTCTAATTTATAGAAACCTCCAGGAGAACGGGCTCCAGATTCTCACTTCCATATATCCTTCACAGAGTCAGCAAGTTGCACAGGCAAATCAAAATTGATTCAAAAACATGTGGTTTATTTGTGCCATTCACAAACCTGCCAGTCGGAGAAAAACAAAACATGCCAAAATATGCTTGTGAGCTTGCAGATTACTGTTTTCACCCTGATATGCATTTACAGTCTTGATTGTGGAATTTTCATTACTATCTTCTCCTCAGACACTTCTGACTCACCTGCCCAGTACCCTTTCTCACGGACCCAGGAATTGTCTCTTCCCCTTTATCATTACTGGATCGAGTGTCTTTCTCACCAATGATTTTTCTTTTTGTTGTCCATGTCATGTTTGTCTAAATCTATTGATTTGATGAAGCCTACTTCTACCAGTAAGACATAACACACAAAATATTCTCAAATTAATGATCAGATGCAGAAACTTTTACTATGAAGACCATTTCCTACATATTTACATATTTATATTTCCAATTTGTTGCATTAAAAATGGAAAAAATAATTACATACATAAATTAAATATATAAATTAGATACATAATAATCACATACATTTTTCAAATATTAATAATTTTTCCATATTTTGATGCAATAAATTGAAGCTAGCTTTATGCGAGTCCTCTCACCTAAAGCCTTTATCTTTTCCTTTGCCTGAGGTGAAGCTTCCCATCCAGAGGCCCTTCCCATTTACAAAAATTAGATGTCACACTTTCCATTTTTTTAGTCTCACAAATGAGTAGTTAACCAGGTGCATTATTCAGAGAGGCAAAGGAATGCATCTGAAAGAAAAATAAAACTACTTAATACAATAATTATACATGCTGTATATAATAATTTATTATTATTTTAAAAGTAGGAGAAAAGTGTGGGAAGTAGTAAAAGTAAATTTAATTGCTCATCTTTTATAGCAAAATTCAAAGAAAAATTATGTTTATACATCAAATAACAGAGCTAAATGTAAGCCTATTTTTTACAAATATGGTGATAACTACCAGATTAACAAAGCTAGTTAAAACAGTTAAAGTTTAGAAATAGGAATGGGCATGAGAATGGGAAAGTGAGATGGAGAGATAATTAGTTTACATTTTACACCCTTCTGTACTATTTGGACTCTAAAAAGAAAAAAAAAGTACATATAATTATTTTATTTTATGATTCTCCCCAAAATTAAAGAAACATGTATCCCTGTAACTAAAGTTTATATTACCTGAAATAAATTTGCACTTACTTGTCAAGTTTATGCTGGCTTCATTGGTGATGTAAAGTTTGTCCCAGAGAGGCGCAATGGCTCACGCCTGCAATCCCAGCACTTTGGGAGGCCGAGGCAGGCAGATCACCTAAGGTTGGGAGTTCAAGACCAGCCTGACCAATGTGGAAAAACATTATCTCTACTAAAAATACAAAATTAGCTGGGCGTGGTGGTGTGTCCCAGCTATTTAGGAGGTTGAAGCAGGTGAATGGCTTGAACCCGGGACGTGGAAGCTGCAGTGAGCCGAGATCACCCCAATGTACCCCAGCCTGGACAACAAGAGTGAAACTCCGTCTCAAAAGAAAAAGAAAGTTTTTGTCATTGAATTTGCCTTCACTCTCATGAGTGGAAGGTCACCAAATCTGTCATTTCTGATACACAGAGGAAAGATGAACCTTTCCACCAGCTGGTCTTGAATATACTTCCTTACCTGGCTTTCTAGGGGAATGCAGAAGACACAAGGCCATATCAGCAGCTGTGGGACAGTGGGAAGACACAAATTACAGATTCAGGGCTTGAACTCAAGTTCTGGCTCTGCTGTGCGATCCTCAGTGGGTCACTTAATTTCTCCAAGCTTCAGTTTCTTTTGCGTAAAGTCAGAATAATATCACTCCAAGTTGTTGAGAGGATTAATGGAGGTAATAAGTAGGAGGGTATTTTCTTATTGTACATAATGAAATGCTGTTAAATATAGTGGCTCACATGTCATTCGTTTTCCTTGTAACCTTCCTCTTGGCAATCACTGCAGCTATTTGTTGCTGCCTCTGACCTCTTCCTTTTCCAAAAGCAGCCTAACAAGCAGTTTTCTTAGCTTAACTATAGCAGTTATTCTTTTTGTTTTCAGCACAGTGTAAGAGAAATGACTGCTTTTCTAACACAGCCCACTTCACCTGGGTGCAGAGATAAAATTTCTTTATCATGTTATATTTTCAATCTGAATGATTTACATTTGCCTGGATGAAACATGGCTATAAGAACATGAAAGGTTAATTCCTTCTCCTTCATAAAGGAAGTTGAACACTGCTTTGAATTATTGACCTAGAATCGCTTTTAAGGGTCATCTAAACAGTAAGTTGTGAATTGTAGTCTCCTTGTCTGAACCTAAAGGCTGGCTGTCTTCTTAAAAGTGGTTAAGTGGAAGTTATTGATGAGAGTTCTAGTGAGATTTGACATTAGGCTTTAATTATACCTTGAAAGGCAAGGAAAATGGAAAATGAAGACTAATTCAATTGAACAGTTGATCACTAAGCAATAATCACAACAAAAAATATTTCGCTCAAGTGCAGCCCACATGGAAGATTGGTATCAGTAATAAGATTTATGTTGCTCTTCTTAAGATATTTTATTTGGACCAAGAGAGGGATGCTTTATTCAACGTATTTGAAAATCTGCATGCATGAATATATAGACCTGAGACTTCGTTAAAATGCAAGAATGGAACTAAAGATACTCATTATTTTGTCTCCTAAGGACATTAATCTAGAGTTCCTGGTCAGTATCATCTATGTTAGAAATAATCAAAGTGCAAATCAGAGAGGAGTTGCCAAAGACTCATATTTAAAAATTTAGAATGTGATTACAATTGCTAAACACACTAAGGGTACATTAAAATATACTCAACACAGCAACATTTCTGCAAAATTTTCTGGCAGTTTAGTTTGTGCATTTTACTCATTGGGAAACATAGATGTGGCAGCTTGTTCGTTTCCGGTCTCTGCCGTTATCCAGTCAAATGGAGCTACTTAAATCAAATACAGCATTGTTTTAAGACATTCCAAAATTCAAGAAACTCTTTGCAAGACTGTCACAACTTTACCATGTTGAACCATATGATATTGCTATTGTTCAAACACTTTTTTACCTAAAAATATGGTAGTGTCACATGGCTCAACCTATTAGAAACAGACAAATTATGATAAAGTTTCTCTAATTCTTGAATGGAGTTGATTGGAGTTATAGTTATGATCTCCATTGATTAGGGAAACACTTTCTGGTGGAAAAAACTCAGTAGCACTCATCTTTGCCTATTAAAGATGAATATTATAGAGCTTCATTAATTCCTGTGACTCTTCCCCTCCTCCTAAAGCAATTTTAAATGAAAATGCAGTGACGCTAAAAGTTGTTAACACAGCTATCTCTGCAAATATAGGTTACTTTTTCCTACCTATAACTTACCATATTTTCCAAAATTCCATGATGAACAAGTATTTTAAAATCAGAAACATATTGTTTTTAAAAATTGAAGGAAGTTGAATTTTAAATATCACATTAAAATCTGAAAAGAGCAAGTTGTATAATAAATAGGACTATTCCTTCAGAAAAATACCTATGAATAATTCTGAGGAGTGACTTGTTATTACCGCCATCACCCATACCCCCAATTTTTCTTCCTGTTGACAAGTAGTCAGGGTAGTTGACACTTCCAGTTTCACTTGAGCTGATTTGTGACACTTATTAGTCAACCAATTTAGGAGCTCAACGTGCTTTGGTGGTCTAATGCTACCTCTGGTCACATATTAACCTCATTTTGGCTTAAATGCTCCATTTAAATGGGAAACCCTATCCAGCTGGCAGGGGAATAGCACTTGCTTTAAATTGGATATTATTTTGAATTACAGTCAACTCTGTAATTCAGTGTGATGTGGCTGCTAAAAAGCCAAGGATCTTAGACTGCCTTAATAAAAGTGTAATTTCTGGTTTATGGGAAGTAATCGTCTTTCTATATTCTGATCAAACCACATCTGGAGTATTACGTTCAATTACAGGTCAACATTTTAAGTACCAGGGCAAATTAGAATATGACCCGAAGAGGAAAATCAGGATGGGAAAGGGTCTGAAAGCCATTGTCATTTTTAAGAAACATGAAATGGTCAGAGAAGTAGGTGGTATAGAGGACGTAATAGCTGGCTTCAGATATTTGAACTGGCTGAATGTAAATGAGAGACGGAATCCTGCATTGTTCAGAAACAACTGGAATATGGGTTTTACATGAATGCTACAGTATAATAAAATGGAGCATGTTTTATCCCTCATTTGACTGAGACCACAAAGGTTGGGGACAAACCATTAAGTGGCAAGTATTTCCACAACCTAGAGTGAGGTGCCTGACCCTCTGCACTCCATGTGCACAAAAGGTGGCCAATACAGTTTAGTAGGTTACTATTATAGTGTCTGAGAGAGAGTTGTTTGAGAGAGTTGTTGGAGAGCAATAGCATCATCCCAACCCTGCAGAAAGGAGGACAAGGGGTCCCAACCCTTCCCAGGAAGCAGAGTGAGACAGGTGGAAGCACTCAGAGAGCTTGATTTATGCCTCTGGAGTACATGGAGCACAGAGACTAATGAGAGAGACTCATCAGCAAAAGCCCAGAGGTGGAGGCTGTGGCTAGCTAGCTACACTGACCTCAGACAATAGAACAAGGAGAGGAACCACACCAGGAATGACCTGAAGCTGGCCTTCCATGTGTGCTACATGAAGGTGCTTAACTGAGGTGGTAAGTAGGGGGGAAAGACACCCTCTTCTCTGATTCACCTGGAGGGGGCCACATCTACCCACTTGAACAGGGTGCATATTCACTGGGCACTTACTCTTTGTCAGGTACCATGGTAGTTACTGGGGATAAACTCCTGAACAAAACTGATGCAAACCTTGCTATTACAGAGCTTACAGTACAGCTGAGAACACCAACATCAAACAAGGAATTTTAAGTGTAATGAGGGTAACAAGAGATTATAATAACACCAGACATCAGCTAAAAACTGCTGTGTTCCAAACTTACAACAATACTTGGTGCAGATGTGATAAGCAAGATCATAAAAAGAGAGAGAGGTTGATGAGCTGTCCTCCTAGGTACTAGCCTCTTTAGACCAGTTTGGCCAACTTATGAAGAAGGAATACAGCATTACTATTAAAAGTTTATAAAGTGAGGCTCACTCTATTACCACATGTACGTGTTTTATTTTATCAAGGTAAGTGTAGGGAGGCATTGCAACATTTAATAAGAGATCTGAAAAAGATTCTGTTCCTCCCCTATAAAACTTTATTGCTCCAAATGCTCTTCAATCTTATAGAGAAGTGAGTGAAGACAGAGGAAAAAAGACCTTTGCTATACCCGGGTTGTATTAGTGAGCTTGTGCTGCTATAACAAAATACCACAGACTGAATGGCTTAACGACATTAGTTTTCTCACAGTTCAGGAAGCTGAAAGTACGAGATCAAGAGGCCAGCATGGTCCATTGCTGGTGAGAGCTCCTTTCCTGCCTGACAGATCGCTGCCTTATTGCTGTGCTCTTATAGAGTGGAGAGAGAAAGAGAGCTCTTTCTTCTGGTATCTCTTCCTTTTCTTATAAGGGCACCAACCCTGTTAGACTATGGCCTCACCCTTATGACCTCATTTAACCTTTATCACCTCCTCACGGGTCCTATTTCCATATAAAATTACACTGGAGGTTAGGGCTTCAATATATAAAATTTGGGGAGACACAGTTCAATTCATAAAATGTATTTTAAAAAAGACCAAAAAGACCTGGCTAAAATTTTCTGACAATGAACCCAGATAGGCAAACATTAATCAAAACTAAAACAAACAAGTGTCTTTGCCTTGCCCTGATTTTTTATATAGAGTAGGGCTGGAAAGCTGCTCTAGTAATTTTTGTGACAGCAAAACAGAAGCCTTGGAGACCAAATTCAAGCATTTGAACAAATGATCCAGCTCCACAATGTCTTTTTGATGACAGCATGAGGTGGTGGCAGAAGTTGGGTATACTGTAGTGTCTCCCGAGAAACTCTTTTCCCAGTCCCACCTGTGGAGGCTTACCAGATCTCATCTCAAAGGCCTGGTATACATGGTCCACCTCTACCTCCTGCACTACTACTAGTAAGCTCTGAGTTACAACAGACTTTCTGTTTGAAAATAAGAGCAGAAGCTGAAGATATCCTCTTTTAAGCATGATCAGTGTGTGACAAAGCATTGCATTTCCCCATGAGGTCGAAGTCATTAATGAAAGTAGTGAACTGGGTAGAAGGTACAATTTGTAGTAAGACATGTAGTCAACCTCTCCATAAATGCTGTAAAGCCGCTCTGAGTGTTTTTGTGACTGGCCAAAGTTGGTGTGTACTAGGTTAGCAATATACAAAGCCATGGAAAGACTAAGACTCAACGACTGTGACGGTTGATTCATCTACATGGAGACAATGCAGCATTTGAATGTCAAATACATAATTTGTCAAACATGCTTTTTAAAAGGTTTCCTTAAAAAAATAATTACACATATAATACTGTACCAACAATCAAAAGCAAAAAAAAAAAAAAAATTGCTTCCAATCTCAATGTTACAATTACAGCAAATCAATTCAGTGTTTTCTTTTCTCCTTGTCCATTTGAACAAGGAAATATCATATACCACAGAACAGAAAAAGGAACGTGTTTTGGGACTGACAAAGTAAAGAACATCTGTGTGCTGTAAAATAATGTAATAAAGAATTATGACATTGGAAACACAGAGCCAAGGCAGTAGAGTGACTGTAGTTTTGTGGAACCATGTGGAAGACTGACTTCAACTTCTTTTAAACCTTAAGAAATTACTGCCAGGAAGGAGATTCTGTTCTCAGTCACTGTGCTTGTGACAATGCGTAAATACCAACTGGAGGGCCAGCTGGTTAGCCATATGTCTCTGGGTCACCATGATGCTTCTGCTAATTCAAAGGGACTTTACCAGGCTTCAGTTGACTCATGTTCCACAACGACATCACATGGTGACAAGAGAAACAACCGCAGCATAAATTGTGACCCTCTTCCGATGATTAGAGTTCTTGGTTTTATTTCCTTCATGACATTATCACCAATGAGTATTATTCTGTGAACCAAATAAACATATTTGAAATTTTTGAAAGTAACTTACTGGTTGGAATTAACTACAAGAGAAAGATTTTCCTGGGATAAAAGTAATGGGAGAGAGGAGGAGGATAATAACAGTAAGTTGATTTCTTTGAATAAAACAGGGGAAGAAAAATTACGAAGAAGAAAAATGTGTACAAGCTCTTTGCCCACATAACACTTGTTGACATTTTAACAATTAAGAGTTTTACCCGTATATGATTGGAAGACTCAAATACTACAGGAAACTAGAAAATGAAAATTCAGTGTCTCCTTTACCCTTCTGCTCTGCTAGTGCATTTAACCAAGGAAAATGGGAAAATTCTGGGTCTGCCCAAAAGCAGGCAATAAGCTGGAACTAGATGTACAAAAAATGTATTAGGGGAAGTACTTGTGAAAGAAAATAGGAAGAGAGTTGAGAGGAACTTGGAGAGTAGTCAAAACATGATGGAGTTCTGACCCGAGGGAAGAAGGTGTGGAAGGAAGAGGCTCAGTTACAGCTTCTTAAACTTGTATACAGTTTTAGGGAAATTACAGCAAGACAACTGAAAAGTGCTAAATCCAAGATCGCTTGTTCAAGAAGTCCCCTGTCTTAGGAGCAGGCCTGCCTTAATATTCCTGCTGGGCTCCGTCACTAGCCAGGAGCAACCAATGAGTGAGAAGGTTGGCCTTTAGCTCAATGCAGCAGTGCGTTTTAAACTGCGGCAGTTGGAGTTTCCAATCAGTTATGCTCCCTGCAGCCAAGATTTGAGGGGATGCGTTCTCTTGGCCATTGTCAAGCAATTTTTGCAATTTCTCCCATAATTTTTAAAATAAATGTAACTTCAATCAGTCATCAATTTTTAATTATTTATAAAAATGACTCCATTGTATAAACGGTTGTGCACCTTACTAACTTAATATAATACATCTTGATATCTCCCTATGGTTTCACATAGAACTACCTACCTATTCTTATTTTTTGCTTGTTTGTATCCCACAGTTATAATTTAAAACTAATTATGGACTGATAACACATTTTTAACACACATTTTGCTACTAAAAACATGTATAACAAAAAAATTCTCAAATTCCTCAGTGATAATTTACAATTATATTAAGAAGGTACAGTGATGGGATCACTGAGCGCCCCTGCTGGGTTCCCGCAGTCCTCTGAGACAAAAATGAACATGCAGGAGGTTTATTAAGGAAAGCTGTTAGAATTGGCACCTGGGGTAGTGGGGGAAAGGAAGAAGGATCAGACAGTAGGAGAAGGTGGCACCGTCTCAGTGACCCTATGGGGACTCTCAACCTGGGTGGTCCTTCAGAGATGTCCCATGTTAAAGCAAGGGGGTCTTCATATGCCCCAGTTGACTAATCTTTGGATATGAGTTGTGAAAAGAGGCTATGACCTTGAACTAGGCAACTCTCTTCAACTGGTGAATTTCTTAAGTGTGCTGACACCTGGGAGCTGTTGTCAGCTCTCTCAGCACCAAGAGAAATAAGTCCATCTCCCCTGAAGGTGCTTCTGGGAAGCACATCATAGCCTCCATCATTCATACACCAGGGTTAAGTGTATGTCATTTTTTAAAAAAAAAAAACAAACATTGCTCAGTTCCCCTTCAGAAAATTCCATTTGTAAAGGGATGCTTATTTCTCCAAATACTTGGAAAATCAGCATATTATCATGCTTTTATTAATAGTTTCACTGGTATAATAGAACTTGAGTATCATTGCCATCTTTATTTGAAACTTAAAAAAATTTATGAATATTGAGCTTCTTCATATTAGAACTTATTTTTCCCTTTTCTGTAAACTGCCAGTTCAGATCATTCCTATAGGGTTGTGTTAGTCTCTCTGATTTGTGAAAATTCTATGTTAAACAAAGAAAATTGACTTTGTCACCGTAAGTGTTGCAAATATGTTTCCCATTTTATTCATGGTCTTTTTTGCCAATATAAAAATCTTAATTTCTACACATAGTATGTACATCTTTCCTTCATGAATTCTATAATTTTGTGTTTTCCTCTCTGTAAGTTAATATTTACCAAGCTTTTATCTAGAAATTTCATATTTCTTCAGCTTTCAAAACTTTTGTTATTGTAAAATATACATAGAAAAAATATAAAAGGCATAACCGTGCAGTTTAATGAATTATCACTAAGGAAATATCCTATGTAACAACATACAGGTCACTCAGAGCATTGTCAGCACCCCAGAAGCCTTCTGGTCTTTTCTTGCAAGCTACCCAATCAGAGTTCTTCCTACATAGACTTTTGCCTTGCATCAGCAAATCTATGTAGGGTAGAATATAGAAAATTACTTTCATTCAATTATTCATTTGCTTACTCACTCATTCAATGAGAAATATGTATTGGCTCCATATTATAAAAAGGGAGTAGGAATGGAATGGTGAATGAGGCAGTTCTTTCTCACTAGCTTCCAGGGACACAATTGTTTTTCATGACTTTCTTGGTGATAGGCAGAAATTCACAACCTCCTCAACAAGTTTATTGTGTGAAGATATTCAAAGCAGTTTACTGAGCATGCTCTAGGTGAAGACTATGATACATGTTATGATGAATACAAAATCAGTCCTTTGTGCGCATGGCTCTTCAGGTGTTTATAGGCAGTTTGTAATTAATTAAAGATGTTCTGGCTGTCTTTCAAGATGGATACTATCCAGCAATGTGTCAGTTCAGTTTCACTGACATGGTTACAAGTGGACATCCCTACTGTAGCAGGTTGACTCTCATTCTTAATTAGAGTAGTTGGAAGTCTGGGAGTCATGGGTAAGAAGATTATAAGACAGTCTCAGCTAGTCTCTGACTAATAGATCAATTGACAATAAAAGGAAATGGAGTGGTGGAATTGGTATGTTTTGAGCGTTTATTATATGTCAGGTTATGTTAAAATAAAAACAAAACAAAAAACCTTTATGTATGTGTTGTCATTTGATACTAAGAAATGTGAATTATATTATTTTATCCCCATTTAGTAAATAAGGAAACAAAAACTGAAAAGATGTTTTACTTGTCCAACTTTACAATGTAAGTGGCTACAACTGTCTTCAAACTAGGGTATTTGACCATAAGCTCATGTTCTTCTAATACATCATGCTGTAGGTATCACTGAGAGGAGTATTAAAAAAAAAGTAAAAATAAATAAACAAAAATAATACATTATGGTGGACACTGGAGAGCATTTGAAATAATATTTCTTACCCTCCCACACTAAGAAAAAAAAATCTATTTAAGAGCTCTCTAGAACTAATTGCACTGAAACGTCATGGAAAGGAATTTATAAATGAACTAATTATGGGATTGTAGCTGAACAGAAGTGCTGGGAGAAAGGAAAACAAATATCACCAAGAATATAATTAAGGAATAAGGAAAAGGTCTTCAGTGCTTTCACTAGTGAATGAACACTCCAAATAAGCATCTGGAATCTTGAAGACTTGGAACACAACCAAGGTCCTGAACTTTCCAAAGTTCAACCACGGCTAATGATTAGTTGGCCTAATAAATATAAGGTTGGATTATCATGCCCCACTATGTGTAGAAGAAAAATCAATAATATCAGCTTCATATTAAATAAAAGCCTTTGCCTCTCAAACACAGCCTAAGGGCAGATACATTTATGAACTGAAAGTATGATGAACTCAGTGTTGGTCAAGGGGTCATCAGACTCAAGATATTCCTGAAATATCACATTGTTTATCATTTCCTACTAAATATAATCTAGGTCATAGGTCATTTAAAAAGTATATTAGCAACAAACAATTTAGCAACCCTTCGTATAGAAATAGGTTAGAACCCTGTGCCCTTTAAGGTGACTGCTTAGCTGTTGAATTTCACATAGGCACATCTGAGTTTATCAAACAGAATTACTGAGCATCTAAGATATGCTGAGCTCTGTGCTAAGTACTGTGAGAGACAGAATGATGTATTATCATTAGAGCATTATACTGTAATTGAGGAGATCAGTGTAAATATAAATATCCTGGATTTTTCCAAAATAGATCTAATTTCAGGCATTTTACCCCATTGGTAAAAATGTGTCTTCTTTTTTGGTTCAGAATATATAGGCAACATAAAAATTATTTCTACATATGAATAAAATTCTGAGCAATAGATGTTAAGTGACAAGAGGTCCTAGCTGTTAAATACCTTTTGAATCTATCCGTTTCTTTCCATCTTGACTGCCCATAATTCAGCCCTACCTGGTCATCACCAATTGTTTTGCCTGGATTGCAGTAATAAACATTTTTCTTATGTCCCCCCTCTTAAAGGACCTCTAAAGCATTTTTTTTCACCCTGCAGAAAGATTTTCAATGAATAATAATCTTTGCTGAAACAACTTCCTTTTGCTGATAGGATAAAGCTGGAACTTCGCAGCATATTTGACAAATTATTCAAGAGCCCTGTTGCTTGTCTCCATCTTTAGCTTTACCTAGTAGCAACCTAACCTTGCTCAGTGTACTCTCTGGCCTTTCTGAGCTCTTTCAGATCTTTCATTGCTGTTCTTTATGTTGTATCTTAGTACTTTCTGTTACCTCTAATGCTGCCACCTTTCTTTCCCATTGCCTCAACACACATTTTTCAGATAACGTAGGCATTTTCTAGATAATTTTATACTCATCCTTCCAGTATCATCTTAAATGTTGCTTACTTGGGAAGGCCTTCTCTGTTTTCTACAGCACATTAACTACCAGCACTGTGCTTCCATAATAACTGCCTGGACTTTTGAACACTCGGAACTTGCGCTGTCCTGATAGGAACACTTGCGTTGTCCTATCAAAACGATTATCATACTTCATTATTGTTACTTGTTAATTCACTGTTTTCTCTCCATCAGGATAAGAATCACAGCTATCTTACTTAACATAATAATAAAAACATGGTTAATGAAACATTTTAGGAACTAACTCATTAAAGTGTTGATAAGGGTAGAGGATATTCAAAATACTTAACGACTAGTATGGCATATTAGTCCATTATCACATTGCTATAAAGAAATACCTGAGACTGGGTCATTTATAAAGGAAAGAGATTAATTGATTCACATTTCTGTATGGCTGCAGAGGCTTCAGGAAACTTATAATCATGGCAGAAAGGGAAACAAATATGTCCTTTTTTATAAGGCAGCAGGAAAGAGAAGGGCAGAGCCAAGGGGAAAAAGCCCCTTATAAAACCATCAGATCTTATGAGGAGTCACTATCACAAGAACAGCATGGAGGAACTGCCCCATGATTTAATCATCTCCCATGATGTCCCTCCCCCAACACATAAGGATTACAATTCAAGATGAGATTTGGATGGGGGTACACAAAGCCAGAACATGTCATTCTGACCCTGGATTTTCTCAAATCTCATCTTCCTCACATATCAAAACACAATAATACCTTCCCAACAGTCCCTCAAAGCCTTAACTCATTCCAGCATTAACTCAAAACTCCAAGTCCAAATGAAAGTATTTGGCCAAAACAAAGGAGCTACAGGCCCCATGCAAGTCTGAAATCCATTGGGCTGTGGTTAAGTCATAAAGCTCCAAAATGATCTCCTTTGACTTCATGTTTCCCTCAGGTCATAATGATACAAGAGGTGGACGCCCATGGTTTTGGGCAGGTCTGCCCATGTGGCTCTGCAGGGCACAGCCCCTGTGGCTGCTTTCACAGGCTGGCATTAAGTGTCTCTGACTTTTCTGGGTGCACAGTGCAAGTTGTCAGTTGATCTACCATTCTGGGGTTTGGAAAATGGTGGCCTTTGTCTCACAGCTCCACTAGGCATTGCCCCAGTGGAGACTCTGTGTGGGGGCTCCAACCCCACACTTCCCTTCTGGACTCTCCTTGCAAAGGTTCTCTATGAGGGCTCCATTCCTCCAGAAAACTTCTGTCTGGACATCTAGGTGTTTCTGTACATCATCTGAAGCCTAGGCAGAGGTTCTCAAACCTCAGTTCTTGACATCTGTGTACCTGCAGGCCCAATACCACATGGAAGCCCAATACCACTTGGAAGTCACCAAGGCTTGTGGCTTGCACCTTCTGAAGTGATGGCCTAAGCTATACGTTGGCCCTTTTCAGCTATAAGTCCTGAGACTGCATAAAGCAGCAAGGCCTTGGGCCTGGCCCATGAAACCATTTTTCCCCTAGGCCTTTGGGCTTGTGATAGGAGGGGTTGCTTAAAGCCTTCTAACATGCCCTGGAGACATTTTCCCCATCGTCTTGGTGATTAACATTTGGCTTCTCATTATGCATGCAAATTTCTGTAGCTGGCTTTAATTTCTCCCCAGAAAAGGGTTTTTCTTTTCTACCACATTGTCAGGCTATGAAATATCTAAACTTTTATGCTCTGCTTCCCTTTTAAACATAAGTTCCAATTTCAGATCATCTCTTTCAAATTCACAGTTCCAGAGATTTGTAGCACAGAGGCAAAATGCCACCAGTTTCTGCTAAAGTGTAGCAGGAGTGACCTTTGCTCCAGTTCCCAATAAGTTTCTCATCTCCATCTGAGACCACCTCAGCCTGGATTTCATTGTCCATATCACTATCAGAATTTTGGTCAAAACCATTCAACAAGCCTCTAGGAAGTTTCAAACTTTCTCACATCTTACTGTCTTCTTCTGAGCCCTCTAAACTCTTTCAACTTCTGCCCATTACCCAGTTTCAAAGCTACTTCCACATTTTCAGGTATCTTTATAGCACTGCTCCTCTCCCAGTACCAACTTATTATATTAGTTTGTTTTCACACTGCTATTAAAAAAATACCCAGGACTGGGTAATATATAAATAGGTTTAATTAATTCACATTTCCACATGGTTGGGGAGGCTCAGGAAACATACTATAATGGCAGAAAGGGAAGCAAACCTATTCATCTTCATAAGGTGGCAGGAGAGAGAAGTGCAGAGCCAAAGGGGAAGAGCACCTTATAAAACCATCAGATCTCATGAGAACTCACTCACTATCATGAGAACAGCATGGAGGTAACCGCCCCCATGATCTAATCACCTCCCACCAGGTCCCACTCTCAACACGTGGAGATTATGGGAGATTGCAATTCAAGATAAGATTTAGGTGGGGATGCAGAGCCTAACAATATCATTCTGCCCCTGGTCTCTCCCAAATCTTATGTCCTCATGTGTCAAAACCCCGTATACCTTCCCACAGTCCCCTAAAGTCTTATTTCAAAGTTCAGGGTCTCATTTGAGACAAGTCAAGCCCTTTTGCCTAGTAATCTGTAAAATCAAAAGCAAATTAGTTGCTTCCAAGATACAATGGGGGTACAGGGATTAAATAAATGTTACCATTCCTAATGGGAGAAATTGGCCAAATTTAAACGGTGCAGGTCCCATGCAAGTCCAAAATCCAATGAGGTAGTTATTAAATTTTAAAGCTTAATTCCTTTGACTCCATGTCTCACATCCAGGTCATGTTGATGCAAGAGGTGGACTTCCACAGCCTTGGGCAGCTCCAGCCCCGTGGTTTTGCAGGGTACAGCCACCCCACCCCCGCTGCTTTCATGGGGTGGTATGGAGAGTCTGTGGTTGTTCCAGGCACACTGTGCAAGCTGTCAGTTGATCTAACTGGGGTCTGAAGGATGGTAGCCCTCTTCTCACACCTGCACTAGGCAGTATCCCAACGGGGACTCTGTCTAGGAGCTTCAACCCCACATTTCCTTTCTGCACTGCCCTTGCAGAGGTTCTCCATAAGAGCCCTGCCCCTGCAGCAAACCTCTGCCTGGAAATTCAGGTGTTTCTATACATTCTCTGAAATCTAGGTGGAGGTTCCCAAACCTCAATTATTGACTTCTGCATGCTTGCAGAACCAACACCATGTGGAAGCTGCCAAGGTTTGGGGTTTGCATCCTCTGAAGCAATGGCCCAAGTTGTCCCTTGGTCCTTTTTAGCCATAGCTGGAGTGGCTGGGGTGCAGGGCACAAAGTCCTGAGGATGCACACAGCAGGTGGGCCCTGGACCTGGTCCACAAAGCCATTTTTCTCTCCTAGGCCTCCAGACCTGTGATGAGAGGAGCTGCTGAGAATGTCTCTGACATGCCCCGGAGACATTTTCCCCATTATCTTGGTGTATTAGTCTGTTTTCATGCTACTCATAAAAACATACCTAAGACTGGGAAGAAAAGAAGTTTAATTAGGCTTATAGTTCCACATGGCTGGGGAGGCCTCAGAATCATGGTGGGAAGGGAAAAGCACTTCTTACATGGTGGCAGCAAGAGAAAATGAGGAAGAAGCAAAAGCAGAAACTCCTGATAAAACCCATCAGGTCTCATAAGACATATTCACTATCACAAGAATAGCATAGGACCAGCCCCATGATTTAATTACCTCCCCCTGGGTCCTTCCTACAACACATGGGAATTCTGGAAGATATGATTCAAGTTGAGATTTGGGTGGGGACACAGCCAAACCATATCATTCAGTGATCAATATTTGGATCTTTGTTACTTATGCAAATTTCTGTAGCCAGCTTGAATTTCTCCCCAGAAAATGGGATTTTCTTTTCTACCACATTGTCAGGCTGTAAATTTTTCAAACTTTTGTGCTCTGTCACCTCTTGAATGCTTTGGTGCTTAGAAATTTCTTCTACCAGATACCTTAAATTATCTCTTTCAAGTTAAAAGTTCCACAGATCTCCAGGGTGGGGGCAAAATGCCACCAGTCTCTTTGCTAAAGCATAGCAAGGATCACCTTTATTCCAGTTCCCAAGAAGTTATGTCAGAGGAGTTTGAACCAGAGAAACTTCATCTTGAATAGGAGCTGAGTAAAATATGGCTGAAACCTACTGGCTGCAATTCCAGAGAGTTAGGCATTCTAACTCACAGGATGAGATAGGAAGTCAGCACAAGATACAGGTCATGAAGACCTTGCTGATAAAAATAGGTTGCAGGTATAGAAGCTGGCTAAAACCCACCAAATCAAAAATGGTAATGACAGTTACCTCTAGTTGTCTTCACTGGTACGCTCCCACCAGCACAGGAAAAGAGGACTCTATGGAATGACTCTGGGTCTCCAAAATTAAGTGTAGTATATTAGGAAAGCAAGTGTTTTCAATAAAGTTATTCATTAAAGTACTTTAACAGTTTACAGATGCCATGGCAACATTAGGAAGTTACCCTATATGGTCTAAAAAGGGGAGGCATGAATAATCTACCCATTGTTCAGCACATAATCATTAAATAACCACGAAAATGGGCAACCAGCAGCTCTTAGACTGTTCTGCCTGTGGAGTGTGGAGTAGCAATTCTTTATTCTTTTACTTTATTAATAAACTTGCTTTCACTTTGTGGATTCACCTCAAAATCTTTCTTGTGTAAGATCCAAGAACCCTTTCTTAGGATCTGGATTGGGACCCCTTTCTAGTAACAGTCCCTCATCTCCATTTGAGACTATCTCCATCTGGTCCCCATCTGGACTTCATTGTCCATATCACTATCAGCATATTGGTAAAAGCCATTCAACAAGTCTCATTCAACAAGTCTCTAGGAATTTCCCAACTTTCTCACATCTTCCTGTCTTTTTCTGAGCCCTGCAAACTGTTCATCTTCTGCCCATTAGCCAGTTCCAAAGTCACTTCCACATTCTCTGGTATCTTATGGCAATACCCCACTACGTCAGTACCAGTATTAGTTTGTTCTCGCATTGCTATAACGAAATACCTGAGACTGGGTAATTTATAAAGGAAAGAGGTTTAATTGACTCACAGTTCTGCATGGCTGGGAAGGCCTTAGGAAATTTACAATCATGATGGAAGAGGCACGTTTTACGTGGCAGCAGGTAAGAAAATGCAAAGTAGGAGAAACTCTCAAGCACTCATAAAACCATTAGATCTTGTAAGAGCTTCTCAGTATCATGAGAACAGCATGAGGGAAACCACCCCTATGATTCAAACACCTCTCACCACGTCCCGCCCTCAACACATGGGGATTATAAAGATTAAAATTCAAGATGAGATTTGGGTGGGGACACATTGCTTAACCATATCATATTGTGTGGGCACTACCTGTTTCGTGCATGAATGCATTGCAGTTGAAAGCCTGTCCTGAACACATGACTATAAAGCATGAGGGCTGCATCACTGCAGTTTAGGGTAGCTTGGCAAGATTTTATGTATTCTTTATTCTTTTACTTTATTAATAAACTTGCTTTCACTTGTGGATTCACTCCACGTATAACAAAGAGTGCTTCCACTATAAGAAAACTGCAGGAGAAGTGTGGGCCTTTTTTCCAGGTTATTAGTGCCAGAGAAATTGTTTGAGTAAATGATTAAATGCGTGGGCTCTGGAAACAGAATTATTGCCTGAAGAACAACAAGGAGTCCATGGCCATGGTGAAGCATTCAGAGGAGAAACACACACTTCCAGAAGAAAGGTCCAAGCAACTCTGCCCTGTGGCCTTTTCATCAGCACCTTACAGACTAGAACATACCTGTATCCCACATCCAGTAATTTCCTTATTTTTCACCAGTAAGCACAGAATATCTAGCTCAACTAATGACTATTCAGCTTTAAGAATTTGAAAATGTGGTTTGTATCTAATTTGTGCTCGTATTGAAGCAGCCGGTATACTTCACTGAAGACTTGTGAAAACAGGTTTTTCTCTGGGAGTTTCATTGACAGGTCTGGCTGTGATATCGCCATTGCTGGAAGTGGAAGAAAAATGGAATGTGTGTCTTCGGGGAACTGAGAGTAGGCAGACACCAACACTCAAAATGAAAGGTTCCTCCTAAATATTTAGTTATGTCTTGATGGAGTGAATTATGTGTGATTTTTTTTGAAGATGAAACAGGAATTGACCCAAGACATCAAGTGTTTAAGGGTTAAATAAAGGGCTTGTTATCGAATTACAAAGCTTACTTGATTATCTATACAACATTAGGCCTGTAAGTGCAAACAGAGAAAACAGTGCTTCTCTCAGTATTCATACAGTATGTCTATTTGCAGATGTTAAAGTGAATTTGACATAATGGTAAGTAGTTCAAACAATCTATATTGCTGGGAGCTTTTTCCTCACAAGACATTGATTTTCTAGCACCATCAGCAGCAAGCCCAGAAATACCTTCAACTTTTGTTTACCATCCTGTAGGCCTGGGATGCTGTGTTTCACGCTGTCTGCGACATTAAGCAAACTTTTCAACATTGAACCGAAGAAGTTAATGAATTCTTTTACTCTTAATTATGAAATAAGACTCGTCTTGCTAAATAACTGCTCATTTAAAAAGTTTGTTTTGAGTCACCAGAAGAAGGAGAATAATGGAGATAACTATATTAAATTAAATTATCAATAAAAGTTTTACTCAGACAGATAATACATCCCAACAAGAATTTGAGGAGAGGAATTTTAGTACCAGGGACTAGCTGCCAAAGATCTTGGAGGCCCAGAAAGAAGGCCTTGTGATGAAGCAAGTGACAGGAAAACAACAGCAGAAGTCTCTCACCACCCCTAGGGCTGGAGAGACAACATGAGGAAATGTGACACCTGAGTTGATGAGTTGAGATCACCCAGTGGGCACAGGAACTGCAGAAGAAGGTACCCAGTGGGAGCTTTGACTATCAAAAAGATGGTAGCCACCTGCAACAGAGAAAGAAAAGTACACATACCCATTCATCCCTGCTTTCAATGTCCTACCTCCTTCTCCCACTACCAAATCCCAGATGGAAGCTGTTGATCATGCCATCTGGCAAATGAAGTGGGCATGGCCCTGTTTGCGATACAAAGTAGAGTGGGTAGATGTTGGGGGAAGGATCTGAGAGCAAACAAGCAGATGATCTGCACACCACATGAGAAAAGAAAATGAGAAGACAGTGTCATGCTGGGAATTCAAAGGCAGGCCCAAGGTAGTATGGGTCCACGGCAAAGAGGGGCTGCCTGTAAGTCCAGAGGGAACTTAAGAGTCAGGCCACTGGTTGCATTGCCATTTTAGGTTTGCTACAGAGATTGAAGCAGGGTTCTGGACAACAGCTGTGGATAAAGTCCTTAATGATAAAGAGAAAGAAAGACAGAAACTGGCTGGGAGTAGGAAGAGAGATCCCTACAGAATGACTCAAGGTCTCCAAAATTAAGTGTAGTATACTCAGGAACCAGGTATTTTAAAGAAGTTTATCCATTAAAGTATTTTAACTGGAGAAGAGACAAGAATAGAGCTGTGTTTTGGAAGGACGGTGTGCTGGTATCAGTCTTTAGAAGGAAGGGGCCAGGGATTGTTCCAGTGAGAGCAGCTTCAGTATTTCTTCTTTTGAGGGTATATCTTGCTCCCGCTGCTCAGAGAAGAAACCATATCTGTTGTTAGTAGTGATGATGGAAAATCCCATCTTTGATATAATTCCCACTTTCCCTATAACTGGCCCCAAACTAAATCCACTTCTAAAACTATCAGACTAGATCCAATAGGCCTTTGAAGGTCAATCCGAGAAACTCGCAAATTCCGAAGGTGGTTCCATGCAGCGACGAGGCATTTCTCTGAACGCCTGGCTCTGATATCTCTGTCTCATTAGAGCGCCTATAGATTTAGGTCTTACCCTGCATGTCACCTTACCAAAAGGGCAAAAGAAAGAGCACCTCCAACTTCTACCATTAGACCTTGGAAAAAACTTGGATTTTTACACAGAGTCATGCTGTCTCAGAGTTCAGCCCCTAACTCTGGTCTTGGGACTGGATGATGTTTATCTTGTTTACATTAGTACAAATTTAAGAAAAAGTGTTTTACTCTCTATGGTGTTTGTATAACAAACCTTATATCCAATTATGGTATAATGAATTTTATTCTCTGAGGAATTTTAGGGGTAGAAAGAAGAGACATTTTTGGAGGCAAAAACATTCAAGGTTTAAGATGAGCTTCTTTCACAACTCTTGGGATGAAATTGCAGACCATTTACCGACTTAGTTTGTGTATTCTTAACTGACATTGTAACAATAATATTACATTAATCCACTTTTAATTCTCTAATTTAACTTTATAATATAAAGAAAAATGTAAATGGATAGTCAAAGGAAAGCTTTTTTTTCTTAAAGACATTTTTATAACCTTGGAAACTTCAAACTATTTGCTGTCAGGGTGTGAAGAACTTTGGGAGAAGTGGCTGATTTGCTGAATGTTGCTGCAGGCTTTTATAATGGCTCTGAATTCATTTCAGATAATATAAAGGGAAAAGAAAACCAAAAAATGGAAAGAATTTAAATAACAAGTTTAATCTTTTATGGTATTCCCAAGTTTGGGGCAATCACTCAATCTTCTATTGCATAATTTCTTCCAATAACAATACAGCCAAAGTGTTCTGCAGACATTTCTAGGAGTGAAGACTGGGTAAAGGAGCTCACATTTACACAGGTATAGGTATTACTCATTGTTAATAGTTCTCTACCCTATAGAGAAATATAATTTATTCACTTTGCTGCTAAGACATCTGGCCATATGGGACTCTATACTTGGACTAATTTCAAGATGCTTAAAAGCTTCTCTTCTCCTTTGTCTATCTTTCCTCTTTATTTCTCTCCCACCCCATTTCCTTCTTCTACCTTTGTCTTTTATACTTGTCTTCATTCTGAGAGGTGTAAAGCTGATTTACAAATACATAATAATACATTCAGTTACATGGTCTATTATTTCAATATTAATATATTTTTAAAAGTGATAATGTAGCAAAACAAAAGGGAAATGGGAGTAAGAAAGAAGTAATAATAAATATATGAACTACATATTGAAAAATGTTGTTCCTTTGCTAGAAGATGGTAGAAGATGGTCATGAATTTAACTCTAGATTTTCTAGCCATCCGTAAAAAGGAATAATCAAAAGCAGTTCCAGAACAGAAAAACACAAAATCACAAAGAAATTTCTCTCATTCATTTTATAGGAAGGATGTGAAGTTAGGTAGTGAACACTTCATTCTTACAACAACTAGAAAAATAAGAATCATTGAATTATTAGTAATGATATTCCTCAACCTAGACACAATAGCAAAGAGTTATTCTGAAAAGAGCAAATCTATATGGATATGTAAACTCATTAAGAGTATTCACTTTAACTTGAATTAAGCAGAACAAACTTTCCCAGACCTAGATCAGTACATAGTCCTAGAAATTGTTCTATAAAATGGTAAGAAAGTGAAAGATGAATGATTGCAGATGAGATCAGCTCCTTCTTCACTTGTCAAATGTATTCAAGTAAGTCCTCAAAACTGAATGTCTTGTAATTGCATACCAAAGATTTCAATGCTTTTGTAGGCTGTTTATTTTCAGGGAAACATAATCTCATGCCTTGCAACTAAAATCTAGATACTTTCATTGGTTTTAAGTGAATTTACATGGTTCTCTTCAATTTTAGAGGGTCATTTTTACATATTAAAGATAAATATGTACTTATTCCAGTAGGCTTGTCAGGCATATGCTAGATGTATTATCTGTTTCACATCTTAAAAAAATGAATATTGCAAACACAAATGAGATCCAAAATAATTAGGCAAATATCAACATCTGAGTGAAGATCCACTCACTCAGTCATTTTAACTCTGCTGCAATGAAACTGCTCCCTTTCTAAGTACTATCATTATATCATATTGAATTTCAAATAACATGTGATCTCAGTTAAAAAACAGTATTAATTACAAAAAAAATACTTGTGAACTATTATGTAGCATCTACTATATGCTAGACACTGTCCTAAAATATTTACATACATTAACTGCTTTAGTCCTCGTGAGAGCCTGTGAGGCAGGTATTATTATAATGCCATTTTACAGCTGAAGAAACAAAACCACAGGGTGGTGAAATAAATCTCCCAATGTCATATAGTAGGTAAGATCAAAACTGTTGTACATGGAAGGATGTTTGATTCCACAGTATACTCATGACTATTGTTATTTACTTACGAAGCAAAATTTGCTAAAATATTTCTGTCCAATGGCAGTACTAATATTTATGACAAAAACAATACAAGTAACTATAAAATATTCAAAGTGATTTTTATAAATATTTTAAATAACACAACCACATTAGCATTATCCTTATTCCAACAATGATAGATTTTCCAAAAACAATTAACCCACAGCTAATTTATTCTGTATAATCTAGTTACTTTTAGCCACATATGATTTTATTTTACTAAAAATTATCTGACACATTTTATCATCAATGCCATGTATTAACGTTTTTATTATTTGAATAGTTTATAGCTGTTTCCAAAAACACAACCTACCTTCAAAAAAATCAAAGGTTGGCAATCATCAATATCACCCAAAATAATAGTTTCATGTTTCACTCATGAGATATATTTTTTTTATTGTACTTTAGGTTCTGGGGTGCATGTGCAGATCATGCAGGGTTGTTATACAGGTGCATACATAACTCAGTGGTTTGCTGCTTCACTCCTGAGATATTTACTTAGCTCTTGAGATGTGGCAAGACGACAAGGGTGCTGGGGATACTAATACGTATAATGAATAATGACTTTCCTAAGTCATTATGTGATTACCACCTCCCTGCCTCCAAAGAGGTCACAGTTTATTGATCTCAATAGGCCTAGATGATTACTGTATATAGTGGAAGTTGTATTTAAAAAAAAATAACAGCATGGAGCTATTCACTTAAATTTAGGAACAGAACAAGAACATCAGGAAAGGCTTCCCAGACAAGATACTACCAGAGCTGAATTTTGAATATTGCAAGGAAAACAGCTCATGTATCTGGATGCCACATGTACAAGAAGTGTGGAGGCTAAAAATAGCTCGATATTTTCAGGGACCCCCTAAAGAGTTAAGGTACAAACAGAGAGTAATGAGATGAAATGATGATAGGCAAGTGGTGACTGGCTAGATCACAGAAGGCCTCTTTGAGAAAAGTTTCCACTTCCGAACACTGGAGAGAGTGAGATAGTACGTAAAAGTTGTAGGCTGAGGAATGAGATAAAGAGGCTTGCATTCTAAAGAGAGAATTCTGCCAGGAGGATGGAAAAAGAGAAAAAAGATGGTGGGGAAACAAGACTGGAAAATGGGAGATGTGTTTGGAGGCTATTAAGGCAATCCAGCAAGAAATGATGAGAGTGATTCTGAAGGCACTTCAGAAAGAGCTACGAAGAATACTTTGAGAAATGGCAGTCCTGTTGACGCAAGTGTAGAGGCTCCCTGATGAGTACTTTTGAGAATCTGGAACTCATTTAGAAGTGTGTTCAGTCTTTTTTGCATGTGTGACAAGGACAGTTTTCCAAACAATAGTCCTTGAATAGAAAATTTACTCCTTGGAATGTGCATGATACTCATCACCATAGAGATTGCTTTTGCTAAAACCCTTCAAGAAAGAACTCCTTCTCCCTGAAAATCCCTTTATAAGCTCTTCTGTCTCTTAACAAGACATGTCGAGCCCCAAAGGTTGGCAGAGAGGGATGTTCTCTTTTATCTCCATCTAGAATTCTATCGAGTGGCACCTGAGATCAACCTTAGTACAGTGGCAAGAATCGAATTAAATTGACTTCCACCCCACCCCACAGGACCATTCCAGTCAACCTGCAGCAGAAACTGACACTGCAAATTTACTCAGCTGCTGAGATCACTTGCTTCCAAGAGCTGGAGCTCCTCCAGCAGCTCGGGAGACTCATTAACATTCACATCTTTCCCAGCCTCATTATCTCGCCCAGATGTTTCTGTGACTGCCCCTTTAAAGCATCTCTGTCTATATTTTATTTACATTTGTTCAGCAATATTGATGCTTAATGAATAAATGCACTAAACTGTCAGTACTGGAGACTAATTAAATCTATGTATGAGCCTGAGAAGCTGATTGAAAAATTTGCAAGTAACTAAACTGGGTTTAAATAAACACTTTAGTGTAGTGCTTTAATTACACTTTAGTTTGTAATGTAATTTTTGGCTGTTTAAACTATGATTTAGGCTGAGCTAATTACAAATGATTTTCTACTCTGTAATTAATAATAACAAAATTGTAATTAGACAGCTGCTCTGGATCAGGACGACAGTTTGTATGTGCTGGGTCTGGCAGAGGCACAAGAATTGCACTTGGGGATTGGGGCAGCAAGCCCCTCTCCAAGGTTTATTATTAAAGAACAAGACCAGAGCATCGAGGTAAGTTTTATAATCCCAGCTGATGCTAGGGAAAGGGCTTTTTATTTGTTATATACTAAGTGTCACCAGACGTTTTCAGTCCTCTGGAAAAGCATTGATGATACCAAATTTCCTTCTATTCCTTACTGTAGCTTCCTACTCACTCACTTTTCCTTTTTGTGAAAGATTAAATCAACTGGTGTCAGTGTTTCAACTAATAAGTCTATTCATCATCAGCATGTTAATGATTATCATATCTCAGGTTTTTTCTCTTTAAGTTTGCTGCATAACATATCATCCCAAATTTCAGGTCATAAAACAGCTATTTCATTATGGTGTAAAATTCTCTGTGTCAAGAACTTGGACTGGGCACAGTGGGTGTGGTTTATCTTTGCTTCATGGAGTTTGGAGCCTCAGCTGAGAATACAAGAATGACTGATGAGACTGGAATCATCTAGAGGCATTTTTAGTCAGCATTTCTATCCCGATTGTCCATGTGGCCCGTGCTTCCTCAAAGTGTGGCAGCCTTGGGGTAGTTGAACTTAGTGCATGTTAGCTCAGTGTCCTCATGACTGAATTCCAGAACACAAGGTGGAATCCATATTGCCTGTCATGACTTACCCTTGAAAGTCACATAGCCTCACACCTGCCATACGTTTTTGTTTGTAACAATAAGCCCAACCAGATTCTAAGGGTGACTAGCAAGGTGCTGTGGGCTGAATGCTTGTGTTCCCCCAGAATTCCTATGTTAAATGCTAATGCCTGATAGGATGGTGTTAGGAGATGGGGCTTTGGGGTGATTAGATCATGAGGGTGGAACCCTCATGAGTGGAACTGGTGCTCTTTGAGACTTAAGAAAGCTCTCTTGCCTCTTCCATCATGTGAGGACACAGCAAGAAGACAGTTATCTACCAACCAGGAAGTGAACCCTCACCAGACACCTAATCTCTCAATACCTTGGTCTTGTGCTTCTCAGCCTCCAGGACTATGAGAAACAAATACACGTTGTTTTTAAACCCCTCCCCTCCCCTGCCCACCAGTCCCACTTTATGATAGTTTTTTATAGCAGCCTGAACAGAATAAGACACAAGATCACATTGACAAAGGTCATGTGGGATGAAGATACCGCAGCCAGCTTTGGAAAATGCCACCTGCCACAGATTTACAGAGTTTATAGTTTTTGAAGTGCATTTGTTACATAATTGGATATTTAAAACCACACGTCCATTTCACAAATCGCGTCCCGTGAATGATAAAAAATTAGGCCTTTGGCATGTGGCAAAGGTGGATAAGACCTAAGATTCAAACCCTTTATACTTCCAACTGCTAACCAGAAATGTGTAAAAAACAAAAGACCTGGTTCTTTGTCTCTTATCATGGGCTTAATTCTGAAGAGCTTACTTCCCCGCATTTGTCTCATTTGAAGCATTTCTTTCCAGACCGTCACCTTGTTTCTTTGTTGCTCACTGCTCCGTTTTCATCCTCTGTCACCCTTTCTACTTGTACCCATGACATTTCAAAAAGAATATCATATTTGTCATTCACATAATGTTCTTGTTCTAATGTCAGTTGAGGTGACCAAAGTTAATTTAACAAGTAATCCTTGGAAAATTCATTCTAGGAATTGGGTGCAGTGATGGCCTTACACACAGAAAAAATCAGAACAAATTTTCTAAACCTCTGTCTAGCCCCTTCCTCTCCCAGCCCTCTCTGACACACATACACTCTGACACTTACACACACACGAAGAACTTCCATAGGGGAGACTGAAGTTCTCCAAACAAGGGATGAAGCTCGTCATGATGTTATGTTGTAGTGTAAAACGGAGGTCATGTAAGAAACCTATCCCTTGTTTAACAAATCTGACCAGTAACATCAGAAAACCGTAAATAATTGAAGGCCATATATAATTAAGCTTCAAAACGTGGGGAAAATGGCTATGTAAATTCAGGTAGACAGATACCAATGAGGAGAGGAAAATGGACAGGTGTCATGAAGCAGTTAGATCAGATTTGCATTTTATTCTACTTTAATCAAATATGAGAGATTATAGAGGAAAATACTTTTTATGGATATGAGAATAGCATCGGTAAGAACAAAAAGAAGAGAGTAAGCATGGCCCATGGACAGGAATGTTTTAACAATGTTTATAATGGCAAATAAACCGGAAAAAAAAAAAAGCCCAAATGTCCAACCATGAGGAATTGTTTAAACAAATTAATGTGTATCTATTTAATACAGTATTTTCTACATATCTCCTGGACAGAAAGAGGTGAGGTTATGTCATTTAATGAATCAAAAAGGTATGGAATTGAGTGTACATGTGGAAGTGTAGGCTTTGGGCAGAAGAAAATATTCAGTTTCCTAAACTGAAAAGGATGGATGAAAGAATGGGTATAGAGAGTTTAGGGACAAAGGTAAATGCAGAAGAATGCTCCAGTGGTTAACATACCACTGAAATAAGACGAGAGGGCCTCTGCTTTCACAGGAAGGTCTAGAGCTGCATTAGCTTTTTGAGAGCACCTTTCTGCAACTTAACTCTCTTCATTAGTATACAAGTTTGACTGCTGTGCCAAAGTTCTAAATATAAGATATAAATGTATTTCTCTTCCATTAAAAAGTGTGAGTGTATGAATAATTGGCAGCTCAAGAATGTTGGGGAACCAGGTTCACACCCTCTTATTATTCTGCTCTCCCACCATGCCACCCTCATGTTCCATTTAGTCCCAGATGGTTTACCACCAGGTTCTTGTCTGAGTCAGCAGATTTAGAAAGAAATTGTAGTGGGAGAGCACAACTATATTTTTCTTTAATGATTTTTTAAAACCACTTTTACTTGCATCACATTGGCAAAAACTTAGTTGTATGACCGTGCCTAGGCCCGAAAGAAGCTGGGGAAAGTAGTTTTTACATGAACATTAATGTAAATAAAAATATAATGCTACGGGAAAAGACGGGAATACATGCTAAGAGATAACAAGGTGTTTCTGACACAGTACTATTACCAGCTAATTCAGTATGAGGAATAAAAAGAATTCTATAAGATCCAGCCTCTATCATCAACACACTCATTGGAGTCATTACATAATCAGAATCCTCTCAGAATTAAATGTGAGTTGGACATATTTAATTTAAAAAGTTACACATCACACACACACACACACACACACACACACACACACACACCCATGAGAATCACCAAAGTGCTGGTCCTAGTTACAGCAGTGAACTAAGTCATGAGAATAGTAAACGCAGAAGCACGTTGAATTATAATTATAGAAATAGCTTGAATAACACACTCTAGCTAATGTTTTATGAATAAGACCTCAAGTGAATATGGTTTACCCTGTACCCTGCAATGTTTAAATGTTGCTTTAGAAGTCTCATATCATTTTCTGAATCAAACTTCTCATTTCCATTCATTTCCTTTATTCTTTCATTCTGCAGCTCACGAGGCCCTTTCAAAAATTTAATATTTAATTTTTTCCTCAAACTTCTCACCTTATTTTAGTATGCACATATTTATTGTCTCTCAGCCAAACGCTGGATTTTCCTTTATTTTCTTCCAATATTATTAGTGATGTTAGCATATCTCTAGATGTAACAGGCCAGCATTTTCATTCAAGTATCATTTTTCACCATCCACCAACTCTGTTCACTTACCAATTTTTGTAACAGAAATATCTTTTTCTTCATCTTGTGTCACAACTTTGGAATTTTTTATTGACTGTCTCCTTGTCTTCAAACATATTTTATATGTCTCCAAATCCTATAAAGTTTTAAACCTCTCAGAAGATCATCCCTGTCTTCCTGATGCCTTTGCTGCCTATTTTATGATTATTCCTAAAATTATAATTTATTTCATGGCAATTCACCTAAATCCTTCGATAACTTCCCCATTGTCTACATTTACAAATCAAACTCTTTAATATGATCCTCAGGACCTTCCATAATTTGCTTAGCTAAACTTATGTTACTCTAATTCACCATGTTAAGCATTTAGCCCCACACTACCCAAAGTTTATACCCTGATCAGAACAGATCCACCTCATTTTGAAGACTTACTGAATCAGAATTTGCCTTTGAACAAGAATCTTCCCTTTTCAGGTGGCAGATGAGCATCAGTTTTAGTATACAAGTTCTTGACACAAATGAAGACCTTACTCAATGTTATTTAACCTTGTGTTCATTCTCCTGTTCTTTTGTTCATTTGCCCTGGGTAGACTGTAATCCAACTTGTCACAGGCCCCAGTTTGCTTTTTCCTAAAAGCTAATTTAAATTTTACCTGTAAGACTTTCAAATTTGGTAAATATCTGATTGCTCATGTGACACCTTTCCAGTGTAATATTTGAGGAAGTGGCAAGTCGGGGTCTCTGTGCTTTCATGAATTTACAGATTCCTTCCTCCACACTGGCTCCTGAGACCATCAGGAATTGGGCTTGCCTCTGTGAAAACATTAGCTAGAGAGTGTCACCCTAGAGCTGCATCCATTGACTTATAACCTTGAACTCATCTGTCCTTTACTTTGCTTATTTGCAGATTTGCTTGTAATTCAAAATAAAAACAACCTTAATTTCATCCAATTTTTATTCTATTGTTAGCTACTCATCATTACTCTCGTCCTTGTAATTATTGTTGTAATGATTATGATTTAAGACCAGATGTCATCATCTTGAACAAGAGTGAAAGTTGACTTTACATCTGATAAATGATGTATCATGGCCAAGGCTGATGATCTGTTAATAATAAAGATCTGGTTTCCATAGTGAATAAGCTTCATAGAGAAAGTCACTGACTCATTTTACCCGGATTATTTCTATAAGAAACATAGTGTGTCATTTCATTATAGCTAGATAATGATGGCTAACAATTACCTGTAGGAACAATACAGAAGAGATGTCCTGCCTTTTTAGAAAAAACACAAATTAGAATTATACAAGATTTTACCAAGAAGACTTTGAACTCACAAGTGTACAAAATACTTAAGTATTTCTCAGTTTAAAAAAAAAGATTAAATATTACCACCTTTTGTGAATTTGCATGGTAACTTCAGTCCTCAGCCTATACTCTCTGGGTTCACTTATTCTCTCTGCATGAGCTCTCAAACTCATGCCAGCCATGCTTTCATTCCCCAAACTGCGTGGAAACTACTCTCATAAGAATCTGCATATCATCAAATCCAAGAAAAATCATTAATCCTCATCTACTTGAAATTTAAATGGCATTTGACATCCTTAATCACGCCTTCCTTTCTGAGACTTTCTCTTCTCTTGGCTTTGTAAGATCAGGTTATCCTGATTTTCCTTCCACCACACTGGCTTCTCCTTTTCAGGCTTCTTTTTCAACTCTTTCTCCTTTCTCTAACCTCTAAACGTTGATGTTCCTTGGGATTAGAGCTCAATTTATTCCTTCTATATCAGATAAACTCAGCCAGTCCCACGATTTTCAATATCATTAAAACAAAGATCAATCATCATTAATATTTAAATTTTTAGCTCAGACATTTCCCATAAACTGTAAACTTTTGTAGCAAACAGCCTATCTGACTTTTACTTGGGTTTCTAACAAACATTAAACTTCACACATCCAAAACAACTCTTCATTTCCTCCTGCTACGGTTTAAGTGTTTGTTCCCTCAAAAACTCATGTTGAAATTTAATTGTCATGGTATTGGGAGATGACGTATTTATACATGAGAGTTCCACCTTCATGAATAGATTAATGTCATTGTGGGCGTGAGTTCATTACCGTAGGGGTGGGCTTGTTACAAAAAGATGAATTTGGCCCCTTCCTCACTCTCTCACTCTCTTTTTGCCCTTCTGCCTTCCGCTATGCTAAAAGGCACTCACCAGTGGCCAGCTCCTTGATCTTAGAATTTCCAGCCTCCAGAACTGTGTGCCAATAAATTCTGTTCATTACAAATTACCTAGTGTGTGTTATTCTGTTACAGCAGTACAACAAAGAAGACACCCCCATCAGCTCTTTTAACAATTGCCAACTAAGCAAAAGGTGATACCAATTATTCAATTGTTCTGAGTAAAAACCTTGTAATGATCCTCAGCTCTTCTCTTTTTCACATACCTTGCTTCCCATCCATATGCAAATGCTGTTGGTGCTATATACAAAATATACTTCAATCCAATTACTTCTTACCAAATCCACCATACTACTCTGCAATGTCCTCTGCCAAGTTTCCACAATTTATTTTAAATGGTCTTCTCATTTCTACTCTTGCCCTAATATAATCCATCCTCTTCCTACACGCAAAGGGATTCTATTAATACGAGTCAGATCTACACATAGCCTAATACTCTTCAGTGGCTTCTCTTTATACTTATAATAAAAATCTAATCTTCCATCTTTACCACCATGGTGCTTTCCCTAAGACATTTGTTTGGCATATTCTCTGCCTTGCATTGCAATGATGCGCCTAGATGAGATGGTAGAAATGGTTTAGTGTGTCTTAAGCTGGATTTCAGAGCCAGAGTGCTCTTTCTGGCACAGTCATTAGAAGAAATGCATCAGGGTGATCAACTCTTCCCAAGTTGACTGGGAAGATCAATATTAAAACCTTTGCATTATTGGAAAAACCCCTCAATCCCAGAGAAATTTTGACCATTGATCACACCACAGTGTGTTCACACCTGTAACTATTGAGTCCTTTCTCATAGTGGCTCAATAGAGTCACTTTCTCATATTAATCATGCACTGAAATAGGCTTTTATGGGATCTAACCATGAATTTGCTATACATTATAAACAAGTACTCTAGATTGCAAACAACCAATTTTCAAGGTAAGACAGAGACTGCAATTTGTTTAGAAATTTATGTCACCTGAATATGAATGGACATGTAAAAAATCAAAAGGTATTTTTTGTATAAATTTATGGGATATGAGTATAATTTTCTTACATGAATGCATTGCACAGTGGTGAAGGCAGGGCTTTTAGTGTATCCATCGCTGGAGTAATATACATTATACCCCTTAAGTAACTTCCCCCCTCCCACCCCTAACTTCTGAATCTCCCTTGTCTGTCATTTCACACTCTACATCCATGGTGTCCATGTTATTTAGCTCTCACTTAAAAGTGAGAATATGTGATATTTGCCTTTCAGTATCTAGCTTGTTTCACTTAAGATAATGGCCTCCAGCTCCATTCATGCTGCTATAAAAGACATACTTTTATTCTTTTTTATGGCTGAATAGTATTCAATCATGTATATATGCTACATTTTTTTTAGCCAGTCATCCATTGATGGACATAGGCTACTTCATATCTTTGCTAGTTTTAATGGTGCTATGATAAACATATAAGTGCAGATATCTCTTTAATATAATGATTCCTTTTCCTGTGAGTAGACACCCAGTAGTGGGTTATCCTTAGGCATATCTTGCAGGAATCACATTTACTCACCAGGACCCACATATAAGGAAAGCATACCTTTGAACACTGAGATGAGAAAACACTTTTCCCATTAGTGCACTATTTAATATAGTTCTGTTAGTAGGAAGCTAGATATAGACTACGTACAATAATATACACTTAGTAAATCTCCAAATAAAAAAAATAAGAAAATATACAAGAATGGAGCTGTTATTTTAATTGTTTTCTACCCATAAAAAGTGCTTTTGTGTTGAAGAAAGCTGAGAAAAAAAAAACGCAACTGATCCCTTGGAACAGGGTTCCCAGCCCGCAGGTCACTGACCCCTTCAGGGCTGCAGAGCAGGAGATGAGTGGCAGGTGAGCAAGTGGAATTCATTTGTATTTACAGCTGCTCTCCATTGCTTGCATTACTCCCTAATCTCCACCTCCTGTCAGATCAGGTGCGGCATTAGATTTCCATAGAAGCCCGAACTCTAGTGGGAGCTGTGCGTGTGAGGCCTCTAGGTTGTGAGCTCCTCATGAGAATCTAATGCTTATGATCTGTCACTGTCTCCTATCACCTCGAGATGAGACAGAAAAACAAGCTCAGGGCTCCCACGGAGTCTACATTATGGTGAGTTGCATAATTATTTCATTATATATTACAATGTAATGATAGAAATAAAGTACACGATAAATGTAATGCACTTGTGTCATCGGGAAACCATCTCCCCGCCTACTCAGTCTGTGGAAAAACTGACTTCCACCAAACCAGTCCCTGGAAAGTTTGGGGAACACTGCCTTAGAGGGTTGCAATTAAAGTTATATTATTTTATGTTTGTAGCTAAACAACTGAACTACAAAAACATTGATCCCCTATTTTCAGATTTGTAACAAAATAAAGCCAATGTAAATGAGATGAAAATAAATCTGTTTTACTGAAAATATTTCCAAATTATTTATATTATCTATTTATTAAACATTTACTTTATTACCATTACATGTATAAAAATCATTGTTCATGATAGTGTGTCTAATATGCAAAATAATTTTAAAATTATTCATTTAAAAATACTTCTTCAAAAATGTATTAAAAGTAGACGAATGCAGTCATAACCATGATTAGACAGTATTTTTATAAATAACATTCTGTTTTCTTTCGAAATATACATACTAGTTTTTCCTTAACTATTTACTGGTTCACAATAATTAAAATTTTCCCATCTTCACTTTTTGAGGGATGCAACAAACACTTTTAAAGTGCCACCTTAAAATATTTATTAAACAAATCATAAATGCCTAATTCCTCCTTTCATTTAAATAAGCAGAAGAAAGAGTTAAATAATTCTGATGACACGATCTGTGGTTTTTGCTGATTTTTTTTTGCCTTGCCTTAGTGGCGTATCATCTTTAGCCAGTGAATTATTCTTTCATTTTGAGCTCATCTTCTCCCTGATGGCCCAATTATTGCTTCTGGGTAATGACCCAGTCAGATCTTGTTTAGAAAGAAACTTACTCTTAAACAGCACACAGTGATGCCTTTTTGACCTCAAAGAAGCCACAAAGGACATCTGCGTTATCATACAGAGTAAGATGGGTCCAGTAAAATTAGGTTCCAACTGAGAAGAAAGCTTCCTGAAGGCATTTGCTGCCTCAGAGTCATGGACTAGATCAAATTTTCCATTAGAAATTTTAATTGGTTTCATTCTTCATTCTCCCAGATGTCATTCATAAAAAATTATTAGGCGGTCATGTTTGACCACAAGGTAGACCCTTTTCTGCAACCTTAAATCTGCTCTGTTACTTAGCTAAACAATCCAGTTCTTTAAACAGTTCCCTTCAGATTTGTTTTCACCCCTTCATCATTACTGTACATGGTATTTTCAGTCTGTTCTGTTTTTCGTATTTTAGAAAGCAAAGACTAAAACGGGTTATTGTAAAAACTGATTTCTTAGCGCACTGGGGAGAAATGCCCTCTAGTGTAGACGCACAAAGAAGGAAATGCTTAGCCCTTCTTTTTATTTTGAAGAAATCTTAACTGAGAAAGACAGATTACCCAGAAACATGTAATTGTTCAGTTTATTTTGAGACTTATCCTCTGTTTTTTGAAAATTCAAACAAAAACTCAAGATAAAGTTGAAAGCAGGGAGAATCTGGTTTTTGGGCCAGCTGATATACTTAGGCTGTGAGGAGCACAGGAATGGTAGGAGAGAACAGAGCAGTAAAATTGATGGTGATGGGAGGAAGCAGGGTGTCACACCAGGGCCAGCCAAGACCCATGTAGCAGTAAGGCCATGGACTTCCCTGCCAATCTTTTGTTAATGTCACTTGAGGAGTTTTGTATATTCCTTGTCCCCTTGGCAAAAACTGAATTCATATCCTTCCCTGTCTTTTGACTTTCTGCATCACTATTTCCACTCAAATGACAGTGGACTATTCCAAGGAAGTAATCAGTTAATAGCCAGATGTGATCACCAAATTATGAATCTTTCTCTGATCAAAGGTGATCATAACTAATTTAACCCCAATAATTTTCATCTTTTTGTTGCAGTAAGAGGTTGTCTTTTCATCCCTACATCACGAATGAATAAGTACAAAGTCCCCTAGTTCTCTTTACTGAAGTATGGCTAATTACCCTGAAAGGACGAAACAAATCATAGTTATGAGCAAGGTGAAGACATTTCCCTCCAACTCCAATCAAATTCATTTCTCTTCCTCTTATAACCTTATAACTCCAACTCAAGGTGTATGTTTCCAAAGAAGGTCATGTTTTAAAATATGACTCCGAGCCCATAGATTTTACACAACAGTCCCATCCTGAGCAAGCACACTACATAAATCCAGATATTATTGCTGTTGTCATTAAATCATGTTGGTGGCTTAAAGCAACATTTCTCCATGTTGTCACCTGACCAGTGTATTAGCATCATCTGGGAACTTGTTAGAAATGCAAATCCTTGGCCCCACTCAAAACCTGCTGAATTATAAACTTCAGGGGTGAGGCCCAGCAATCTGTTTTCACAGCCTTCCAGGTGACTCTGATGTATAGTAATGTTTTGGCAATCATTGTCTTAAGAAATAACAAAATATTTGAGTCACGTAACATAGATTATTACTAAGAGCTATAGAATTACGTAACATAGATTATTGCTAAGAGCTATAGAATTACATAACATAGATTATTGCTAAGAGCTATAGAATTAACAAAGACCAACCCAATGTGAACAAACAGATGATATTTATCAGAACTTTCTAGGGCAAGGGGGTCAGCTGCCACCAATTGCATTTGGCAGAAACTCAAGGCAGGCAGGGGAGTGGGAAACAGTTATAGTTTAGTTTTTAAAACAGGCAGGGGGAAGGCTTCAGATATGCTTGGAGAAGCTGAAGCTGGGCTAACTAGTAGTGGGACATCTCATGTGATAGATTTCAGAACATATGTGAACTTTACTTGATTTCAAATTGGAAGCAGGTCAAAAATAGAGAAGCTGGCAATCATTGAATAAGTTCTGACCATTCTGGGCCAACTGTGGCAAAGGTATAGTCTGGCTTACTAGATTGGATGCTACAGAGGTTTGTGGGTGAAGGTCCCACTTTTACCTATGGAGGGTCTGGCCATTGTCTGTTGGTATGTTCAGTCTTACAGCCCCTCTTTTGGTCATTCTATCACTTGAGTGAGGTTGAAAAATTCAGGGAAAGCTAAAGATCCAGTTCTTCCTTGCTTGAACATTTCTCCACAGTTATTGTATCATGAGGTCCTCTTAACCATTTTGTTCTTGTATCATTATGGCAAGCATTTGCCAAGGAAGTTACTTCTCAGAATCACTTAAGACTCTGGATAGAATGTAACAAGCCAGCATGGCAACCCCTATGAGCAAAAGAACAATTAAAAGTCCCTGTAAGATATTTGGAGCAAGGAACCCCAACTGCCCAACTCAGGCCAAGAGAACTAATCTCAGAAAGCCATGTGGCTGTATCCATAAGGCGATATATAAATAGCTGTTCTATCTTGCCAGTTTCATTGATCCATGTTTAGCAAGAAATATCAGCAATGGCAGAAACACCATAATAATTAGCCAATGAAAAATTTACAGCAATGCAATTGTCTATCACCATTCATGCCTGCAAGACTATTCTATATTTAGGGCAAGAGCAATATCATTAATGACTTCTGTAAGTGATATATTTCTTACTATCTTTTCTCTTCGTGTGATTGCTACCATTGGTAGCCCCACTCTGCTTGAATATACAGTGAGTCAGTCACTTCCCCAGGTGAAACACCTCACTAATTAAAGATAATCTCTTTTTACAGCTCACACATAGTATAGAACTAGGGTCTCTGTGCACAGTCAAGTCTCATGTTATTCCTAAGGTGCATGAGGTGTTAGTACAAAGCAAGGAGTATCAGATACCCAGGTATCCAGTAGTAGCACATGAAGATTTTTTTTGAAGGAGCTGTTTGTGGCGCAAGGTAAGAACCAAGGCCTTACATTTGCTGGATTACATATTTGAGCACTATTAATATTTTTCAGATGGCAAGTATTTAATGCCTTAGAAAGGTTTTTGAATTCAAATTTAGACTTACTTAGGGTCTAATCAATAGATTTAAATAATTTGTTCTTTTTTCTGAGAGGAACATTAGCAAAGTAACAGTTTTAAGGTTGTTTTGCTTAAGGTCATTTGCTTAAGGTCGTGTTCTATGTGGATTCAATTGGAAACACTGTCAGGTGTTATTTCCAATGGTTTTGTATTATGAGGCCAGAATTTCCCAGATATTTTTATCGTGTTGATCCAGTAATGGACAGCATGTGCTACAGTTGATAAGACTGAAGGCAATGAAAACAGTTTGAAAACCTAAGACTGGCTCTGAACTAATAATTAAAATTAAAAGGAAAGAAAAGAAAAAAAGATCATTAGAGGGGTGAACAACAAGAAAGGAAAATGAAAGGAGATATTATAAGCAAGCAGGTGAAAACAAAACAGGAATTAGACAGGAGCCTTGGTCTGATGTCTTGGGCAGAAACTGCCTGCTTTCTAAGGTCATTGCCTTGTTCCATAGTTCTTAAGTCAGCTGTCCTTCTGAAGATCAGCTGCTTCTAGAAAGTCTCTGAGAATCCTTAATTGGATTCCATTATTAGAGTAGCCTCCTGATTGTGAGGAATTCTAGAGTGTTTTTTAGTTGTGAAACATGTGCCCAGGGATTGACCTTGTAGACTTTCATTTCTGTATTTGTTATTAATAGTAATTAATAGGGTTATTTCCCATGATGCTCAAGAGCAGAATTCCCTGATATTTTCTCCAATAGACAAAAATCTCCTGGCTAAAAATTATTAAGAGGTAAAATTCATAAAAATTTTGTAGGGAGGCAGCCTTAACCTGTTGATGCTAAGATTGGGTATAGTGCCCGAGTTTCTTGAAATATTTTGCCATGTCTGTGTGCCGCAGAGTCTAGTGTCAGAAGTGAAATCACTGAATGCAAGGACCTTTCAATTACCAGTTAATAGGCAGATAGCTGATGTGTTCCCAAGGGAGTGAACCATGTGGCTATAAGGGGTAATGGGAGTCACATTTGGCCAAAGAAACTTAAGGGTTTCTTAAAGATTTTCTAGGTGTACTTGACAGATGTCATTAGTTCTTTTCATCTTTTCAGAAGATTGTGAGTAATAAGAGCATCATAGTTTTTGATGTAAGGAGTAACACTTAACAGAGTTCTTTTATAATGTTTCCCATAAATTCATGCGTCAGTCATTGAATACAGAAGTTGATAAACCCAGGTTGGACACACGAGCTCAAACGGCATTTTAGAGACTGTAAAAGCTGTACCTTTTGGGCAAAGAAAGGGTTTAACCCATTCTGAAAATGGATATTTGATAATGGGAACATATTCAAATCTCGTGGAGAATGAAAGCTGGGAGAACAAAAGCCATATGAGGTGGCCATATAAACCTTTAGGCTTTGATTCATGTCCATGCTCTATCTTCAGTTTTTCTAGCATTATATTTTTGACATGACATGATCAGAAAGCAAGCTCTCTTGTTTTGTAAAAGTTTTCCAAACACTATTTAAGATAATAAGCTATTTGTCTATAGCATGATTAGTAGTTTTATGAAAAAATAGCTAATATATATTTGAAATCATCTGATGCCACCAACCAGCGACCTTGTGGTCATCAGAGATTATTTGAATGAAGGGTAGAACCAGATTTTTCCATTCTTGCTTTACAAAATAAGAAGCTATACAATGATATTGCTTACTAGCCTCTTTGAACCCTTCCAGAGGCTTATCCTTAAGGATGTATATAGAACCACAACCTTGATTAAGGTTGCTTTTTTGGCATAATCATCTTCTAGAGACTTTCTTTTACCGTCCATATTTTAATAGGCAGCTTCCTAGGAAGTAAGAGTACATTTAAAAGTTCCCCAACTTGTCCATTTTGGTACGTGTTTCAGTGGATGTAAAGAACCTCCTTTGTTTCTAAAACATCAGAAAGTCATGCATTACTTCAAAAACATACTTGCTATCTGTATAAATGTTTATGTGCTTTGGCATAGTAAGTTTTAGTAAGTACAATAAGTTTAGCAATCTAGGTTGATTTTACCCTAGGTAGAGCACTATTTTATTAAGAAGAGCTTAATTTAATGAGACCATATCCTGATTGATAACCTCAATTTTCAGCTTGGAGGTATGATCCATCAACAAATAATAGGTCTCAGTCATTAATGAGAGACTCTAATAAATGTAAACAAGGTACAGAAGTTTTCTTTCTGAGATGATGCAATCACAAGGATCTTTTTTGCTGGTAGGGGCACAAGAGTAGTGTCAAGATTCAGGGTGTTGCATCAGTGAATAGTAATGCAAGAGGTAGAAAGTAACAGAATTTCAAGAGGTTAATTGGATGGCTGAGAGTGTTTGTTCTTAATCAGTGTTCTACCGTGTGAGATGTTATGTGATGCTCTACTGTGTGAGGATCTGTGAGGTCACATGGATGGCTAGAACTAGTTCAGCAAAGCATTAACAAGTTTGAAGTGACAAGTTTGTTGCTCCAAGGCAAGAGAGCTAATACTTTGCAACCAGATCAAGGGTGAAACTATTCTAAATGATGGGTTTTTAAAAAAATGATTCCCACAATGTTGAGTTAAGATCCCAAAGACTTGTCCAGATTGGATGTATATAAACAGAGGGCTTTTTGTACATAGGGAAGACCTGTTCATGTTTGAGCTCCTGAAGGAAGGAATTTCTCTGATTGACAACTTAGTCAATTCATAAACAGGTGTTGCTATCTCAGAAAAATTTGACACCCATTGCCTGCAATATCCAAATAAGCTCAGAAATCTTCTCAACTTTCATTTTATAATGAGTCTATGATAAGTTTGGATATTCCTTAGTCCATTTGAAGAGCAGTTTTTTCTCTTTAAATAGATCACACCATAAATAATGGACTGTGCTTTGGCAAATTGGTAATTTATCTTTTGAAACTTTATTTCCATTTTCTGCTAAGGCCAGATCAAGTAAATGGAGTCTTTTTTTTACAGGCTATCTTGTTCCCTGAACAAAGTATTTTTTCTTTAAATAAATCATCTATGCATTGTTTGAGAACTGAGTCACACAGAAAATTTATATCCTTTTAGTTTTGAATGAAGACCTGGGGTAAATAGAAGAGAGCTTCAGTAAATACCTGGAGCATAACTTTCCATAAATATCATTGTCCTCCACAAGTTAAGGCAAAATGATATTGACTGTCCTGGGCTAGAGGAACACTGAAATGGACAAAAAACAAGCCCATTAAGGTAAAAGAGGTTGATTTAGGAATTGATGCCAGGATTGTATGTGGGTTAGGTACCACTGGGGAGATAGAAAGAATGTTGTAAAATAGCCTTATTTCATGAACAAATTGATATCCTTATTCATTTTGATTTCTTTACTGGTGAAAGCATTATAAGGACTAGTGCAGAAGATGAAATGGCTTTTAGATAGAACGTCTTCAACTCTAGCTTTGAGTTTTCTTTGACTGGTTTCAAGGGGTATTGTAGAAATAAACAGTTTGGTAGGATCTTCCTGAACTTTAATAGGTTCTTCACCAATTATTTTTCCTATTTCAGTGGAAATTTTAGTCCAGAAGTGTCAAGTATGGTGTTAAGATCTTTAACTGGGGTATACATCAAATATAATGGAGAAAGCAAAGGTATCTCCAGAGCAGGCACAACATGATTCTGAATATTGCAGTTCTCTGGGATCTCAAGAAATAATCCCTCTGTACACTCTATATTATAATTCCATTTGCAAAGTAAATATCTTCCTTTTAAATTCTCAGGGTGGTATCAGAGAGCAAAAAGTAGTGTTGTTCAATTGAAGGTCCATGGGTTATGTTTAAGGGCCAGGAGATGGGGAACATCTGTGGGTTGTTATAAATACCTAGTACCTGTGTGCTATGTTTACTCCAAGGAAGAAGTTGAACAAAGTCAAGAACGTTTAATGAAGGAAGAACAGTGCCCATGGCTACCAGGAATTAATGAGGTTGACCATCTATATTAATAGTTAATTCACCTTGACTTTTTAAGAGTAAGGAAGGATACTGGGTGCTTTTCTCTTTTCTTAGAGTACTCCCTTTGACCTCAGTTGAAATATGTTCATTTGTCTTGGTGTATATGTATATGTATATTTTGTAAGATATGTATATTTTGTCAGATTGAACAGTATTTTGTCTAAAATATCTCTTCTATTTAAAATGTCTACAAGTAACTGGGCATAGTAGCTCTTACCTATAATCTCAGCACTTTGGGAGACTGAGGCAGAAGGATCATTTGAAGCCAGGAATTTGAGGCCAGCCTGGGCAACATAGTAAGGTCCTGTCTCTATGACTTTTTTCTAATTAGCCAGGCATGGCAGCACATGCTTGTAGACACAACTACTCAGAAGACTGAGGCAGGAGGATCCCTTGAGCCCAGGAGTTTGAGGCTGCAGTAAGCCATGACTATACCATTGTACTCCAGACTAGGTGACAAAGCAAAACATTGTCTCTAAAAGTACATATACAGAGATTGAATTATATCGTATATATCTATATGTATCTACCATATATAGATAGATCTATATACAGAGATAGCTATATCTTATATATATTATAGTTATATATGTATGTGTGTGTGTGTGTGTGTGTATGTGTATGTGTGTCTGTATATATATACATACATATATGTATATATGTATGTATATATATGTGTGTGTGTGTGTGTGTGTGTGTGTGTGTATATATATACACATACACACAGAGAGAGAGAGATCTATATATAGCTATAAGTGTCCTTATCAATGGTGATCTGTTGGGAAATGTGCCACCAGCTGTTTGAGCTACAGGGTCAGAAGTTTATTTTGACTTCTGTGTCACATTGTTCAAGAACCATTTCAAAATGTTCTACAAGGTGTTAAAACACTTGTAGTTCAGATAATAGGGATACTTCCCATTCATATTTCATCTTTTCTCTAGTTGCATATTGGAATTATGGCCTAATTTATTTTTATTGGAAATGTTTCAATTATGACTTTTAGAAAATGTTCTCCTATTTTTGGACATTAAAAAAGAACTTTTGGGTTTATTGTAGAAAATAGTCTTTCTAGGTTAGTTCAATCACCTTTTGCCAACCAAGATTTTGCATCTGACCTTCTGATCCATATGTGTACAAGTTGATACAGGACAGGCTACTCTGGGTCATATGCATCAAAAAAAAATTTAAGTTCTTCTACAAGTAATTTAAAGTTTCCTCTGAGTTTAGGGAAAAATTTTAAATTTATGTATAGCTTTTTATTTCACATGGGTTTAAGGCTTAAATCCTACAGCTGCCTATAAACATAGCTCATGGGAGACATGGATCTTTAGTGGAACTGGTATTCTTGGGTCTCAGGAGGGGCACTGGGAAAAGGTAAAGGGTCTGGAGAAGAAGGGGAAGGAATCAGTGGAGGTATAGATGGAAAGAAATAAGGACAGAGGGAAAAAGTACCAGATACAAGGAATCAAATCAAGGACAAGAAGTCGGAAGATTTACTGGAGAAATAAATCTACGAGTGCTTCTTGCTTTATGATGGGGTTACACCTGATAAACCCATCCTGAGTTTAAAATATTGCAAATACAAAAAGCCCTTAATACACCTAACCTACCACATTTAGGTCTAGCCTACCTTAAATGTGCCCAGAACACTTATATTAGACCACAGTTGGGCAATATCATCTAATGAGAAGTTAATAATAAAGTGTTGGGTATCTCATGTAAAAGTATTAAGCTATATATTGCTAGCACAGGAAGAGATCAAAATTCAAAATTTAAAGTTTGTTTTCTACTGAATGTTTAATCACTTTCCCACCATTATAAAGTCAGAAAATTCTAAGTTGAAACAATTGTAAGTTGGAGGCCGTCTGTAGTTTGTACCGCTTAAGTTTGTCATATTGCCCATTGGATTTGGCCAAAGAGCCTTTTGGTGAAGCAATTTTTGAATCAGAATTTTGCGTGGTGGTTTCCATATACCAATAAAAAATGCTGCTCAGGTTCTCTTTGTTTTGTAAGGTGGTTCTCAAATAAGTAATGTTATTCCAGTTAAATATTCCCCAGCATGGATACTGAAAACCCAGATTATAACTTGGGGAAAGTTGTGCCATTCAGAGAGACACAAAGAAGAATTAAGATTGTAATGAGAACATATATAAGAGGCAGGAATGTCTGCTGGAGGTTGAGAGAATTTAGGCTTAGAAGATCCCATCAGATTTGGCAATAGCTGGTCAAAAAGTGATGCTTGTTCATTTCCTGACTCAGGCACCAAATCTAATAGTTGGACATTTTTAAATTCAGAATAGACAATCTGTACTCTACAGCAGAGAGAAAAACCTGAAAGATTGTTCTTTCTGTGTCAAACCAAGATATCAGGACCAAAAATCTAGATGGAAAAGGAGCTTTGTCTAATATTACTGGTGACCCAGAGCAGAGTTTGTCCAAATGGATGCCAGTACAGTGAAAGTCACCCTCACCTGTGTGTGTGGCTGAATTATGCAATAGGGTTATAAGGCATGCTTCTGTTCTCATCTGTGATTCTCTTCATGACTAACAACAATTTTAGACAGGACAAAATAGAAGCACAAAAGGGAGCAGAACAGGATGGTAATGAATGGCCTGATTCCAGCAAGAATACCAAAAACTGGGAAGTGATAACAAAAGCCAGATGCCAAGCAGAATAAATAGCTGTGGAGCTCAACAAAACGACAGCAGAGTTCAGACCTGGTGCTGACTTACTGTGTCAGCACAGCCTCTACTCACTGTGATCGGCAAGATGCATGGCACTCCATGGGTACTTTTATACCAAAGGCTGGGATCCATAGTGATAAACAGTTCAGGTTATATCTTGGTGGATCCTCCAGGAAAACTAGAAATGCAGGAAGACCGCCCAAGTGGGAACAGAGACTACATGTTTTAGAGCTTTCTATAGCAAGGGAGTCACCATTATTTTAATTCTACAGAGATTCAAATGCAGGCAAAAGAGTGAAGAGGCTTAATAGTAACAAAAAAAGAAAGAAAGAAAGAAAAAAAAAAGGTGGATGGAGGATTCACACTCTGAATAGAAGTTGTTAAGATGGAGAAGCTAGGCCTGGACTAACTAGAAGTAGGATATCTTATATGGTTGCTTTCAGGAACATACGTATCTTTCTCTGGTCGAGTGAAGGAGAAATTAAGAAGTTGGTAGTCATAAGCCAAATGTTGACTATTCTGGTTTGAATGCTACAGAAGTTGTAATTTGGATTCATGGGCTGGTTGCTGCAGAGGATTTGGATTAGAATTCCATTGTCATATGTGATCTGGTTTATAATCTAATTTTGTATCTTTGCTTATAATGTATTTTGTATTTCTGCAGCTGGCTTGAATTTCTCCCCAGAAAATGGGTTTTTCTTTTCTACCACATGGTCAGGCTGCAAATTTTCCAAACTTTTACACCTTGCTTCCCTTTTAAACATAAGTTCCTATTTCGGATCATCTCTCTGTGAATGCATATGACTATATGCTTTTAGAAACAGCCAGGTCAAACTTCAAATGCTTTGCTGCTTAGAAATTTTCTTCACCAGACATCCTAAACCATTTGAACTCTCAAGTTCAAAGTTCCACAGATCTCTATGGCAAGAGCAAATTGCTGCCCTTTAGTCTCTTTGCTAAAGCACAGCAAGAGTGACCTTTACTCCATTTCCCAATAAGTTCCTCATCTCCATCTGAGACCACTGCAACCTGGATTTACTGTCCATATCACTAACAGAATTTTGGTCAAAACCATTCAACAAGTCTCTAGGAACTTCAAAACTTTGCCACATCTTCCTGTCTTCTGAGCTCTTCAAACTATTCCAACCTCTGCCCGTTACCCAGGTCCATAATTGCTTCCACATTTTTAAGTTATTTTTATAGTAGTACCCCACTATCCCAGTACCAATTTTCTGTATTAATCAGTGTTCACACTGCTATAAAAAACTACCAGAGACTGGGTAATTTATAAAGAAAAAAGGTTTAATTGACTCACGGTTCTGCATAGGTGGGGAAGCCTCAGGAAACTTACAATCATGGTAGAAGGCAAAGGGGAAGCAAGGCACATCTTCCCTGGCAGCAGGAGAGAAAGAGGGTGAGTGGAGAACCACCAAACACTTTTAAATCATCAGATCTTGTGAGAACTCACTCATTATAATGAGAACAGCATAAGGGAAACTGCTCCCATGATCAAATCACCTTCTACCACATCCTTTCCTGGACACATAGGGATTACAACTCTAAATGAGATTTGGGAGGGGACACAAAGCCAAACCTTATCATGTACATTCAAACAACTGAGAAGTTCAATTTGGAAATCCACAGGCTTCCCTTTTTCTGTGCTATATGCCCTTGTTATTTGTGATGTGTTCCAAGTATCATCAGCATCACCTGGGAGCTTATTAGAAATGCAGAATCTTAGTCCCCATTCCAGACATATTTAATCAATTATTTTACCAAGACCACCATCAAAGTGACTCATAAGCTCTTTATTTATTTATTTTTATTTTATTTTATTTTATTTTTGAGACGGAGTTTCGCTCTTGTTACCCAGGCTGGAGTGCAATGGCGCGATCTCGGCTCACCGCAACCTCCGCCTCCTGGGTTCAGGCAATTCTCCTGCCTCAGCCTCCTGAGTAGCTGGGATTACAGGCACACGCCACCATGCCCAGCTGATTTTTTGTATTTTTAGTAGAGACGGGGTTTCACCATGTTGACCAGGATGGTCTCGATCTCTTGACCTCGTGATCCACCCACCTCGGCCTCCCAAAGTGCTGGGATTACAGGCGTGAGCCACCACGCCTGGCCTATAAGCTCTTTAAAAGGTACTAAACACTTCTATAATATGTTACCTTTCTTCTTTCTTATATTCACTTTAAGACTGTTGGCCCCATCTGCCCAAGGAGGGCAGGTTCCAGGCCAGCTTACTCATTTGTCTTCAATGCTTAGGGTAATCTGACTCACAGTATACATTTTGTAATTTAAATGAAATAATGTATGAATTAATGAAAGAAAGACAGAGTGAGTGAGTTCCAGGTTTTTGTAAAGTTGATACACTAATCTTCAAATTTGTTCTGTTAAGAAATTTTAAAGTTACCCACCTAAATGTCAAAATGCAACCATAGCAGCATGACTAGACTAAGGGGTTAGGCTTGACTACTCCAAGAGCCTTTGAAAACTTTTCTGTACAGGATTTGGTGAAATGAGGCCATCTTCAGCTTTTCTCTATGCTAGTCATAATAAAATATGCCTATGAACACCTGCCAGTAATCACAACTGCTTTATGCTTTAAGAACTTCGGTAGGATACTGACTATAAGCAAAATTCACCTGGAAATGGTGATAGTGTCTAAGCACGTTTCCCTATAATATCTCCAGTTTTATATAGTTCTCTTGTACTAAATTGGCAATCTAATTTTTTTCTATATAATAAATAGTGCTTCTCTCCTTGAGCCTCATACAGTATTTCAGACAATAACATGATTTGTTTCTCCATACTGGTGTTACTTTATAATCAGCTTGTTATGAAGCTAATTATATGCTCCTCAACTGTCTAGTTAGAACTCAGGAGGGGATGCTAATGTCTTCAAGTCCTAAAGTCACATTTAAGAAATAAAGCATATTCAGTCACACATTTGAATTTTTGTTTTTTAAAAAAGTAGTACCCATACAAAATACTGGCTTGGAAAAATAAGGTAACAAACCTAAGGAATTTCTCAGTTTTAGCATATTTCATTAATTTAGCAATTAATTCATTAATTTATCCAGTGAATATTAAACAAAAGGCTTTTATTTATAAAACTCAGCACTAGTCAATATGAAAAATACCAAGCAAAATACAAGAATTCCTACCTTCAGTGGGTCTCCAACATTTTCCTATACAATTCTTTCAGGATGACTGTAATTTTATATTTTCATATGTTTATGAATTCCTAAAAATGATTAAATATATGATGTGGTTTAATATTTTAATGCCTTTGCTCCACCATTCCCTGATAATTCATGCATTTATTCATTCAACAAATATTTTTTGGAATAGAGCAAATACCAATATGCTGGCTACACAGTGGTGAATGAGACTAACAATATTGCTAACCTCTTGGAACTTACACTCTAGTGGGAAGAGACAGAAAATAAACAAACAGCTAAACTGTATAAGAGATAATTGCAGAGAGCGATAAATTCTATGAATAGAGAAATAAGGACAAGGAAAATAAAAAAAATTGGGGGATATGGGCCCTTTTGGGCAGGAGATTAAGCTTTATCAGACTAAGTGATTTAATTAGAGATATAAGAGGTAACAAGGAACAAGGCCTGTGTTCATCCAGGAGAAAGATCAGCCAAGCAAAGGAAGCAGCAAATATAAAGATATTAAAGTGAAAACAAGCATAGTAAAAAAATGTTCAAAACTGCATTCCCAAGTAAACTAGTTTCACAATGCAATATACTACAGTCTTTAAAGGAGAATCTCTGCAGAAATTACTTAAGATTTCTAAAACATAAATAGTCCTTCAATTTATATTATGAAGCTCTTATGATTTATTACCAAACTAGACAAATGAAGTACCAAAAAAGACAGAATTATAATCAAAATAGAAGAAGATAAAGAAAATTGCTCTGCATTCCAGCTATCACATGTACCAACATATTTGCATCTGTATTTGTACACTCACTTTCTCTACCCCAATGTAAATTACTCCACTTACATGCTAATTAGATCTAAGATTTCTTGCTCATTCAATGATTTAGTTCCAGCAACCCTATCTTTCTCTCAATTTCCGACTTTCTCCTGAATTATTCCCAGCCACATACAAAAATGATGTTTTTTCTTCCGTCTTTTAAAAAATGTAAAAGCTCTTGATTGCACTCTTATTTAATTCCTCTCCTATTTTTCTGTTTCCCTTTATGAAAAACTCAGGCAATTTTTTTTTTGTGCTGGCCATCTCTAATTCCTCCTATTCTATGCTTTCTTGAACCCATTCTAATCAGGCTTGACATTCATATCACTTCATGAAAATACCTCTAGTCAAGATTGTGAATAGTCCGCCTGACCCCACTGTCAAGTCCAGTGGCCAATTCTGTGTTCTCATCTTGAGTAGTGGACAGGATGGCACGATAGCTCACTCCCTTGCTCTTGGAGCATATATTTCACTTGCCTTCCAGAAGGGCACTCACTCGTGATTCACTTCCAAGCAGCCTATTTCACCAATTTCGAATTTTTAAATTTTTAGATTTAATTTTTTTTCTTCGTTCACTATACTTACTCCTGACGCTAATTCAAGTTTTTTGACTTTCTATATTGTCCACATACAAACAACTTCCAACATGTATCTTCAGACCACTGAATTTTATAGTGATACAGAATCAGTTGAACTGCATTTGACTCTCATAGGTGTCTCTAACTCAACATGCTCAGATCGACATCTTGCATCTCTCCAGTACAAACTTATTCCTCTTTAGGTCTCCCCATTTAATAAAAATAGCAACTACATTCTTAAAATTCAAAATGTGTTTCTCAAAAGATGCTCACTAACTAATTAGTGATCATATATAGGTTGAAAATTCCATGAGGCTTTATGTTTATTTTGTTTGATTTTTGTAACTTACTAAATTTCAGTATGCTTACTGAACTTTTGAAACTATAAGAACTATTACCAAACTAGATTTTTTAAAAGTATAAGAACAGGTTGACAATCATTTTCTTCACATAATTCACATCCTAGTTTTATTCTTGCCAGGGCTAGTCTTGAACTCCTGGCCTCAAGCAATCCTCCTGCCTTGGCCTCTGAAAGTGCTGGGATTACAGATGTGAGCAATCATGTGCCCGGCCTGTGCACCTTTTGAGCTTTGTCTGGTTTGAGTAGGGTTATGCAGTTATAGTAGCTTTACAGATTGAATTCAGAATCATGCCATTATCTTCTACACAGAAGAATTAAGCCTTTTTAAATGTGTGTGTGTATTGATGGGAATGTAAATCTCACCTATAAAATAACATGGGCTACAGCCTTTGAGGAGAGCTATTTTTTGCTAACTTTTCAATCTCCTATTGTTCTGTTTCTTTCATCTACTTCTTGTTGAGACAGTTTGGTTTACTTCCTATTATTCTTAAATTTCTCCATCTAATCAAAAACGTTAAATTTATTGATATCAGCTTTAAAAGGCACCTTATTACAAGTATTTCATTGTGTTTCCTATATGTGGCTCTATCTTCTCCTCACCTTAACATATTTTTTTCTCACTGTTCCCCCTTAAGCAAACCTTCTGTGAAGTTGAGTATTTTTATTAACTTTTCAATTATTTATTAACATATTTTTTGGTTTCCTTAATCATTAACTTCTGGTTGCAGTTTTACCAATTTGTTCTTTTCCTTTTCAATGTTTTAAAATTTTTGGTATTCTTTTTCTGCCACTTGCATTTGAATGTTTCAACTACCAATTATGTACGTTTCTTTAAAAGCTAAACATACGCTTATTACCCAGCCTGGGGATTCCATACTAGGCATCTACCCAAGAAAAATAAAAATGTATGCCCACAAAAAGATATTTACATGAAAGTCCAAAGTACATTAACCATGGTAGCCTGAAACTGGAATCAATCCAAATGTCCATTAGGTGGTGAATGAATATATATATCCATAAAATAGGAAACTGCTCAGCAATAGAAAGAAATAAACTATGACACACGCAACAACACAGATGAACCTCAAAAATACTATACTACATTTTAAAAGTCATTAGCCACTATAAACTATATGGTTACTGTTAAATAAAATTGTAGAAAAGGCAACATAATAGAAATTGAAAGCAGATCATTGGTTGTCTGACACCTAGGGATGACAGCAGGAATTGACTGCAAGAGACCCAGGCAAACACTTGAGAATTGCATTAGTTTCCCGTGGGTGCTGTAACAAATTACCACAAACTCAGTGGTTTACAACAAGCAAACACAGCAATGTTCTTCCAGTTCTAAAGACCAGAAGTCTAAAATGGGTCTTAAAGGGTTTAAATGATGCAGAGCCACACTCATTGGAGGCTTTAGGGAGAATGCTTTATTGACGTTTCCAGGGTTTAGAGATGAACTTATTGCATCCCTTGGCTCACGGCCCCTTTCACCATCTTCAAAATTTCTCTCTCTGACTCTGCTGCCATTGTTTCTGTCACATGGTCTTTATCTGTTCTATCAAATCTCCTTATCTCCCTTGCCAAATTTTAAACAAATAAAAACCAATAAGGAAGAAGCCAAAGTCAGAGAGACCCCCAAGAAGAAATATACAAATTTTGCAATAACACATCAATTCGTCCATAAAAGCTCTTGGATCTGCCAGTCATATTTCATCTGACCCCTGACGTTTACTCTACATTGCATTCTCTAAATATATTGACCCAAAGCTCCCTTGAAAGAGAAATAGATAAGGATATTTGATAGAAGAGCTAAAGATGTGAAAGATTTGAGAGACAGAAGAGATAAAGTTGTATCTACAAAGGAGATAAACATGTAATTGCATTTGTTACAGCCAGCTGCTATCACACACCAACCTGCAAATTTAGTCGCTAATGCATTACATGTTTTTGTTTTTTCTTGAATATTCTAGTTTTTGTTTTTTTCTTGAATAGACTATTTTTCTTCTAGACTATTCATATGTTTCTAGTAGAAACAGTGCCAGTCTAACTCAAGAATTGAATTTCCTTGTCTTGAAAAAAACACACTTCATAACTATTAGCATGACCTGGCTGAAAAGTGGAAAACTGACTTCTGTTCTCATTCCATTGTTAAGAACTAGACACATGCCCATACTCAAAATACAAGAGGTGCTGAGAATTGATGTCCCTGGATGGAAAGCTGCTCCCCAGGACATTTCTACACTGTGGAGTACAATAGTGCCATTGCCAAATTTAAAACAAACGAGAACCAATAAGGAAGAAGCCAAAGTCATATAGCCTCACAAGAAGAAATACACAATTTTTGCAGTAACACACCAATTAGTTGATTAAAGCTCTTGGATCTGTCAGTCATGTTCCATATAACCCCTGACATTCACTCTCAATTGCATTCTATAAATATATTGTCCCAAGACTGACTTAGAGCAAGACATTTGTACAAAGACATTTGTACATGACAATCCAATATCTTACCTTAATTTCATGCAGTTCATACTCTTCATCATATGATTGTTCAGTCCATTACTGAAGGATCAGGTATTCCTAGTCTGTGAACAAGAAGATCAAAAAATATACTCCCACTCTATCTTTAATTTCTTCTTCTGGTTCTAAGGTTTTTCTTGCACCACTTATGATTTTCCGGTGCCGAATGCATCATGAAGTCATAGCATAATGTATGTTATCTAAATTTTACTATCAGGTTCTAATTTTTTCTATCCAAAGGGTATTCAAATGCCTGCCCATTCTGCTAGATGGACATAAATGAAGATTTCTAACATGTAATGAAAGAATGACCAGACTCAAAGATTTACCCATCTGACTTTATTCTAATTCTTGAGGAGAAACATGAATCTTCTACAAAGTGAACTTAGCACAAAAGACAAAAGTAGAATACAAAAATAACGGTTTTTAAAATAATTATTTCATACCTAAATGCAAGTTACAAAAATAGGATGTCATTGTGTACAATTACTCTAGATTTGTGTCCAATTTGAGAGCAGAAATCTAACCTCTCAGCTGTTCATACTTTTTCAAGTATGCAGGCACCAAAAAAAAAAAATGTCCAAGCAAAACATGAATTGAGCACTTCTCTGGGAGCATGTGGATTTCTTCAATCTGAGATGAGGTCTAACATCTAGAAAACATGCAGAAGGGAGCAGCTAATTTTTGACCTACATTTTAGTTGTCAGAGGCAGCTTCAAAATTCATTCAGATATGTAGCAGGCAAAGTTTTGGCTAAATATATCATCACATAAAATGAGTTAAACATACTCTTTGCCTTTCAATATATAGCTTAGCTTTGAGATACTCCAAATATACATATATATATATATATATATATACACACACACACACACACACACACACACGTACATATACACACATGTGTATATATAAGTATGTGTGTGTATATATACCTTCTAACTAAAAATGTACACATGCTCATTCATAACACATTTTTATGAAAACCGTGAATGGACATTTTGAATATTTATGATTTGAAGATTACCAAAATACATGTTCATTTATGTTAACTTACCCCGTAGAGTCAAAACATATACCAATAAATAGCCTATAGTTTGATTATGTCACTCTCCATTGCTTTTCTTTGTTATTGTTTTTTTTTTCTTTTTGGTTTTTGTTTGGGTGTTTTGTTTTCAATGCTCCCTTTATTTTGTGGTTTAGACAGGTCAGGGTGCAAAAAGCATCATTCTCATTGTATTCTTTGTGAATGATGCTCCTCCTCAGAGCTGTACAGTCCATCAGTGTCAAGCTCAGGGCCAGCAATGAGCACTGTGGTAAGATGGACCAAGAAAGGAAAACTTTCTCTGCTACACTTATGATAGCTCACTTATTCATATGGCATTTATGATGTGGCCATTGGATATTTACTTAAAACATCCATGCTCAAAACATCATTTGGCCATAGACTAGATATTACAAAACTTACTTAAATTCTCTGATCTTTTTACCTAGTTTTTACACAGGAATAATGATGCCTTCCATACACACTGTTTTGAGGCTTGGATTAAAGTTGTTAATCTAAATAACCATGCTCAAGTACTCAGAATTGAGTACTTGAGAACCTACTATAGAACCTACTATAGAGTTGAGGGTACATTCTCATGAGAAGAACAGGAACATACGGGATGTCTCAAGCAAAGAGGGATGTCGTAGGGTCATTTTTATGTAGACTAGCTCTGGGGAATGCAATCTCTCATGAATATATCAAATTTGTAAATCAGCGAGTGGGAATCTATCAATTCTGATTAGTCTCTCTACCCCCACAGACAGATCTAGACTATCTTGTCAGTGTTCCAGCGCTGAGCTAGCTGGTCTCAACTTCTTCTATTCTGTCTGCCTTACTATTAATTCGGTCTTACAAAAAAAGAGTCTGTCTCATATCTTGCTATCCATGCACACATCTTTTGCCTTCCTAGATTGAAGTGTCTTTCAATCCTTGATCACATCTTTCTTATCTTTGCATGCTTCCAATTTTCAGCAAACATCCCTTGAGCATAGTAAGTGCGCAGTAAATGTTAGTTGAATTGGGGAGTGCTGAGAAGAAAAGTAAGTAAAATATTGGTGATGAAATATGTACTATAAGGCATTCTATAGTTTGAAGGACTTGAAAGTAAAACAAAGAATCTAGGGACTTTTAGTAATTGAATTGGGGCTGTAGCTATGAGAGGGTTGCACACACAGAATCAAATCATAAAGGCAAGTGGTGGCAGCAGCCTGGCGGGAAAGAACAGTTCGTGCTCTCCAGATACACACCAAATAAGTTTGGAGAAATATGGTAATTGTGACTAATATGAAATTGACAAGAGAATGGGGAACCACCTTGACATCTGATTACTACACAGTCAGTACTCAAGCTAATAAGAAAGGGAACAGATGCTAGCCAAAGCAGATGTGAAAATACACATAATAAAGACTAAAGACTAAAGGGATTTGACCACCTGCTTATAAAAGCATATATTTTAGATGAAAAAAAATTCAAATTAATTCAACAAAATCAGGTACATTTGGCTCATTTATTCAATTTTTGCTCATTTATTTCATTTCCAACAACATTTATCAAAAGTTTGAAATCAGGCAGTTGACAAAAATCTCTCACTAATTTTGGAGCTCAGTAGTCCAAAATCACTCCTCTCTTCCTTGGCAGGGTCCAGCAAAGAACCTAACTGGGGATTTCTTACTTATGAGAAGGGTTACCAAAACAAGTAGGATCAAAGAGCTGAAAATATGAAGAACCTGAAGTTCAGATGTCAGAGAGTTACAAAAATCACGTGAGGCCAACGCATCAGTATTTGTTTTTAAGGATTCAGGTAATTCTAATGCATAGCTAATGTTTGAGAAATACTAGGTTAGAGATAAGACAGGCCTTCCCAAAAGCTAATAACGGGACTTGACAACTAAATTCTCAGCCATTCTCTGGAAACTAACTTGAAGGAAAGGAAAGTGGCAGCAAAAAGTTCAGAATATCAGCTCCAGTCAGGTACATTTGATTTCACAACTAGGCTCTGGGCAAGAAAGGACAAGAAGAAGGAGTTGTATGATATGGTGTCACAACGTATTATATTCTCGAAATTTGCTAAGATTAGATATGAAGTGTTCTCGACACAAAAAAAACCATCTGTGAAATAATGCATATGTTAATCAGCTCAATTTAGCCATTCCAGAATGTTTACATATTGCAAAACATGTTGTGTACTATATCTATGCAATTTTTATTAATCAATTAAATACATAACTGAAAAAGGAGAAGAAAGAGGAGGAAGAGGAGGAGGAAGAAGAAAGGGAAAGAGAAGTAAGAGGAAGAGAAGGAAGAGCTGGAGGAGAAATAGGAAGAGGAGGAGGAAATATATTAATAACAGCAGTAAATATGAACTCGGTGTCAGGTACTGTTCTAGATGCTTGGAACTCAGCATTCAAAATAACCTTGTGTGGCTCATGGCTACACTATCTGGAAGGAGCTACATTTTCCAATTTTCTCCTTTGCTACATTTGAAAGAGACACTGGTATTGGAAACTAGGCAAATTTTATTACCTTTTTCTTGCCTGTAGGATATTGGGGCTCATAGGTCATTTTAAGTCTCCATCGGCCTGAGACATTTTAGTCCTGGCCCACGGTTTCTTTGACAATATAACAGTCTTAAAAGTTTAGTAGACTTCTTACCTGTTTGATGGTAGTCAACCTATAAGCCAAAAGTCATAGCCATTGATTGTTTTTTTTTCTAGAGAGAGCTGCATTTCTTCACTCTTTCAACCCCTTATTTCTAGACTTACCAGTGAATAACTTGGGCTCATCTGGCTTCCTGGGTAGACTTGTATTTCCAGACTTTTTTTTTCCTAAGTGGTTTTGTCCAATCGATATTATTTGTGGGTCATCACTTAACCCACTCAGAGGTTTGAACAGTGAATGGGACAGCTGTACTCTTGATTTGATCACTATATAAATACTAACTTTAATCTATTTTGATACCTCAAAGAATTTCTAAATCTTGTATTTTTTATTTGTTTTAAAGAAGAGTGCCTTTCCACTCCACATATTGCCAATTTGTGGATATTTTTTAATCCCTTTCATTCATTTGCAAATCAAGATGTTCTCTTCTGAGGTCATCTCTTTGACTAATACGTTCTGAAATGTAGCCAACATCACCCAACACACACTGCTAATATTTGTATTTCCAATGTCTTTCCCTGAGACCATATGTCCGTTAGTTACCTGATCTGCTTCCATGTAATCAAAGATTTTACCAAATAACTTTCATTGAAAAGTAATGGAATATCATCCCTTAAATTCTGATAATAGGCTTGCTGTGTACATCCAGTTTTTTAAGGCAATGTCATATATTAATGTTTTTTGTTATGGCAGCATCCTACCTTAAGTTACCGATTAACCACCTTAAATACTCAGTTGCTTAAAGTAGTATGGTTTATTTCTCACTCACATTTTATATGCACTGCAGGTCAGCCAGGGACTCTGCTCTGTTGTCTTTACTCTTAACCACAGAGGAGTCACTATCTGGATTACTGGAAGTCATTGTGGTGAAGTATAAGCGCAGCATTTCATTTCTGTTTCACAACAGAAGTTAGAGTCTCCATCTGAAAGTGAATGATGTTCCTATCTTTTACAACCCCTTGGCCAGTATCAGTCACACAGTCCCACCTGCAGGAGGGCCAGGCAACACAATCCTACCATTTGCTGAACAGCACTACTGAGGACCAATCTTGTCTCCACACTATTGCTAGAGTGACCCAAGTAAATTGTATCAGATTATCATTCAGAGCATTCAAGTTGCTTCCCACACTACTCAGCAAAAGAGCCAAAGTTCAAACGATGGCCTCCACAGCCCTCCATCATTTGACCTCCTGCTACCTTTTGGCTGCGTCTCCCATCCTTTCCCCTCTTCTCTGCTCCAGTTGCACCAGTCTTTTTAAAATATAAGGTTCTTAGAAAGTACTTATATTTTATTCACTGGAAGATCTTAGGAGCCTGGCACTAGCAGGTGCTCAATGAATACTTCCTGGATGGAGAAATGAATGAATCAAGGAACACAATACTGGTTCCAGGGCCGCAAAGCACAGACTGGGACACAACATACCAGGAAGAGCCTCAGATTTTTTTGGAGGAAAAGAAAAAAAGGAAAAAGAGAAAGACGAAAAGGAAACTAGCAAAAACAAAAAGGAAGTTTTTCTTCTTCCTAACTTTTCCTGTAACTTGTCCAGATTTGTAACAGGATCAAGTTTAAGAGGACACAGTATACTGAAGATAATATTTGGACCTAAATTTCTTCTTTCTTCTCTTCATTTTCCTACCATGACTCTTAATCTCCCACTGATTTGATATGTCATGCTTACGTAATTGGCACTGAAAAAAATGTGGTTAAGGAAGATAGAGATTCCCAAAATTGTAAACTAAGGGAAGAGTCTGTAAACACATAGAAAAGAAAGTGAAATAGGAACTTCCTATTTCGTATTTCAAAATATGAACAGGATATACTTTTACCTTGGAGAGCTATCATGATATCTCCCACGTGTAGTATGGAGAGATCTAGAAGAAAGAGTCATCCGTCTCTTTGACATAACAGGTGGTCTTTTCGCAGTTCAACAAAATAGGAAACTAAGGCATACAGCAGTGTAATGAACTGTCTAGAGTCACAGAAATTACGAGCAGGAGAAGTTAAGTCTCTACTACAATTGCTGAGCCCTGGATTATTTGTTTCTTTTCTGCCCTATAGTGTTCACAATAAGGTCTTATTCTAAATTCAACTGGAGGAAGGATTAGGTAATTTTTGATTAGCAAAGCAAACTTGAGTCAGACAGCAGAATTTGAATTAGAGAAATTAACATCACATTCTAAAATAATAGATTAAAATATTTAACATAAATCTCTGCAAACACTTATGTACAAGTTTGATGGACGTTTGTGAATACATCGTTTTATATCCTCTTTTTCCTAACAGACTGAAAATGGCTATAATTTTGTTCATTGAGCATCTTCCTTTTACCTCCTGAAAAACAGGCTAAGTTTTCTGCTGAGCCAAAAACTGGCCCTAAGTATACACACACACGAAGACTTGGGGACTACCTGGGCCAGTATTTCCTGGACATTTTTGACTTGCAAACCTTATTTACATAACCTTTCAAAACATGAATTTTCCAGTCTTTTTGTATCCAAAAAGATGCAAATTTAGGTTAGAAATTCACTTTGTAAATCAGTAAAAATTGTTTTACCTAATACATTATTCAATAGTATTAATATATCATAGAGGCCCAACAGTATCAGAATTACACATTCTTCTTGAATACACATTCTTCTCAGATACACATAGAACATTTACAAAGATTAGTCACAGTTAGGCCATAATACAAGCCCTAATATACATAAAATAATTAAAATTATACAAAGTAACATCACAATAAAATTAAAAATGAAATCAATAACAGAAGGATTTGAGAAAGTCACAATTATTCAGAAATTAAATGATGCATTCCTAATAATCAATGGGTCAAGAAAAAAATCACAAGGATAATTAGAAAATACCTTGAGGTGAAAGAAAATAAAAGCACAACATACCAAAACTTGTAGCTATAGATAAATCAGTACTCATATGTCACATATGCAGTGGCAGAAGTTTTGAGCTAATGATGAACTAAGTCACAAGCACACCTAAGTGCAACTAACTATTCCTGGAACATGGACATGAACCATCTCAAACTGCCCTATTTAAAAGGAGCCTATCATCAACTTTCACTTGAACCACTTCTTACCTTTATCACCTAAGCATTTGCAAGCAGTTGATCTCAGCCAACCAAGTTGTTTTGCAGATGAAGAATCTGAGGTCTAGAAAGAATGACATTTGTTCACTGTCACACTGATGAGTAGTGACAGGGCCAGCAGGCAAAGCCAGGCTTTTGGCGACTTTTGCATCCAACCATACTTACACCAGTCACTTTTCTCACATACATGGCTGCCAACTCATGAGTTTGGTGGTGTTATCAATAAAGCAAGATGGCATATATTATGTTTATTTCCATGCCATATCATAAACAAACCATACCATAAAGGCACTCAAATTATATATAAATCATGTTTATCTTTATGAGGTTAGTAAGTCACAATTTGTTTTCTTCTTGTATGATGAAATCATCTCCTTGATTTCTGATATTTCTTTCCTTTGGTCTAGCCTCTTGGGATAAATACTTGCATGATTGTATGCAGTGGTACAGATAAAATATGTCCTGAAATTTGTCCAGCTGCTCCTTTTTGAAGTTATCTTTGGAGTTGATTATCTGATATCATGACTACATAAGGATTGCAGGATAAAAATATGTGTCCCCTTTTATTAGTAACTAGAACAATTGTGTCTTTGGCAGGAAATCCATATAGTTTCTTGCTCTCTTCTATGGATTACAGATCATGATGCCTGCCATACTGGGATTTATCTTTCAAGGAAGGTTCAAAGGACTTATAATAAGCTTAGATTTTATTCAAATCAGAATCAAATTCTTTTGACGCATGCATATGGAAAACAGTAAATTGTTTGGAACTTTCTGGAGTTTGGTATGTTCTAACAGGAAGACTCTGTCCCCTGTCCCCCTCCCTTCCTATGGGGCAGGCATGAAAACACACATCAGTGGGGAAGCAGCAGAGTATTCGGGTGTGAAGCAGCCTTAGTCTATATGTTAGCTGTTTAGAGGAATTTCTGATAAGACTGAATACTCAGCATGTAGAAAACTTGGGGCCCAGAGAAAGTTGCACTCTTCCTGCTAGGAATAAAAATCTTCCTTTCCTATTGAAGCCAAACTCAAGTGCAACTTCTCCACTGGGAAAGGGGGAATGGCTGCATTTGAATATACAATCTAGCATGTGTTCACAGAATCACTATAATCCTGTATGCTGAAACATGGATTTTTTTAAATTGTACTTTAAGCTCTGGGGTACATATGCACATCCCACAGGGTTGTTGCATAGGTACATACATGCCATGGTGGTTTGCAGTCTCTGTCACCCTGTTGCCTATATCAGGCATTTCTCCCAGTGTTTTCCCTCCCCAGCCTCCCCACCCCTAGCCACCCACCCCCTAACCTACCCCAGTGTGTGATGTTCCCCTCCCTATGCCCACATGTTCTCATTGTTCAACAACTGCCTATGAGTGAGAACATGTGGTGTTTGGTTTTCTGTTCTTGTGTCAGTTGGCTGAGACTGATGGTTTCCAGATTCATCCATGTCCCTACAAAGGACATAAACTCATCGTTTATTATGGCTGCATAGTATTCCATGGTGTATATGTGCCACATTTTCTTTGTCCTGTCTATCATTGACAGGTATTTGGGTTGGTTCCACGTCTTTGCTATTGTAAACAGTGCTGCAATGAACATACGTGTACATGTGTCTTTATAGTAGAACGATTTATAATCCTTTGGGTATATACCCAGTAATAGGATTGCTGGGTCAAATGGAATTTCTATATCTAAATCCTTGAGGAATCGCCACACTGTCTTCCACAATAGTTGAACTAATTTACACTCCCACCAACAGTGTAAAAGTGCTCCTGTTTCTCCACACCCTCTCCAGCATCTGTTGTCTCCAGATTTTTAAATGAATGCCATTCTAGCTGGCAAGAGATGGTATCTCAACATGGTTTTGATTTGCATTTACCTGCTGACCAGTGATGATGAGCATTTTTTCATATGTTTGTTGGCTGCATAAATGTCTTCTTTTGAAAAATGTCTGTGTGTATCCTTTGTCCACTTTCAGATGGGGTTGTTTGTTTCTTGTAAATCTGTTTTAGTTCTTTGTAGATTCTGTATAGTAGCCCTTTGTCAGATGGGTAGATTGCAAAAATTTTTTCCCATTCTATTGGTTGCTAGTTCAATCTAATGATTGTTTCTTTTGCTGTGCAGAAACTCTTAAGTTTAATTAGATCCCATTTGTCTATTTTAGCTTTTGCTGCCATTGCTTTGACTAAAACATGGGGTTTTTTAAAGGCTTCGGTAGTAATACCACTCATCCTCACCTAGGTTTTGAGTAAAATGAGAAACAAAACAAAAAGTTAAGTCTGATGGGAGACCTGATTATGACATTATTTCTGCTAAAGACTACATAGGAAGATATAACTCAAGCCATATGTGTTCCTTAATATTGAACTCTCAATCAAACAGACTTTCCCACCCTGTCAGCAGCAATTCTGGACCTAGGAAGACTCTAAAGGGAAGAGCCACAGCACTGAGGGGCTGAGGATATATGACCTCTAGGACCAGATCTGATCATAAGAGGCAGAGAGGGGAGTTGGGTCAAGCATGTTCCACTTTTTCTTCTCATAATTACCATTTTGAGAAATGATCATACCTTCCTTGGGACAGATGACTGAAGCAGATGGAGGCAGCTCAAGAGCATTATACAAGTGGAGCTCATTCCCATGGAAGGTAACATCAGGAATGAGAAACAAGCAGCCCATGCCAGGAGTATTTGATTTATCATTAATCTGTATTAAATTATTCTTCCTCACAAAAGCACATTTGCAAAACAAATTTCATATGTTTAAATCTATGTGTGAGTTTACATGCAGTCAAGTCTGGGTTCTACCCTGATGATAACACATTTCCTGATGGTCTGTTCACTCAGCCATGGCACACTTGCACACAGGCCCTGATCATCCTTCCTTAGGAAGTCATAATCAGGAACTTGTGTCACAGTGGTAACATCTTGGTTCCTCATTACCATGACCTTGGTGTTTGAAGCCATCTCCCTTTAAAGACCTAATCAAAACAGGAAATCAGTTACATTGTGTCATCTTCGCCATGCCAGAACAAAGACAGGGGCTAATGGTAAGGCCAGAGCTAAGGTAATCAGGAAATGTCTAGATAATGCTAATCTCTTTGTTCCAGCCAATGGAGGGAGATGACATAAAGCAAGAATAGGCACTTGGGGCGGATATATAAAGGTGTACTGTACAGGCATTTAGAAATAGGCGATGCATTTCAACAATGTCAACAATTATAACAATTGAGTTTTCTTTTTTAAGAACTATCATTCCTCTAAAATTATTACTCTTGAATCTGCTCACTCTTATATCACTTAAACTCTGGCTTCCTCATCATTTGGGAATTATCTTTAAGGCTATTGCATGCTTTTAGGTGTTTCCTTAGGAAGTCAAACTGCATGTCTAATTTTTCTAAAACACAAGGAATTCTTTTCCACTTTCATACTCCTTGGAGATTAGTAAAATAGTCCCACAACTGTCCCTCAAAATGATGTTTTGCATAATGGTATTGGTGTTTTCTTGGTGTAATTAGCAAAATATCGACTCTGAATTGGTAATAGAAAAACGCTTTTAAAAAAAAAGTCAGGATTAGAATAAGTTACCTATTTTTTCTAGTATGGGGTGATCATAGAAGGTATCAACAGGACAGTTTTTTTTTTTTCTTTCCACTTATCTGAATTACTTGGGTAAGTGTAGCAAAGATGATTCATCAGGAACCAAGAAAAATGTCACATTCAAGATCACTCAATGAATAATACTTTCGGGACTTAAATTTTTATCAACTAAAAAAAGATTTCTCAATATAAAAACTTCCCTACCACCAAGAAAGCCACATCATGTTCAGCAACTTTTAAAATGTGTACAACTTAACTTGTACAGAGTCATGGATTACTAAAAATGGAAGGTTTTATTGTCACCTTGTCTACCCTGTGTCTCATATTCAGACTTTCAACAACATCCCTGGTAGGTTTTAAACAATAGAGAGATCACAGCCTAAAGCCCTCAATCTATTATGTTAGAAAAGGCAAACAGAAAATTTATCTTACTATTATCCGATACATTCTGTGATCTATTAACTGTCACAATGTGTCTTCCGAAACAACAAAGCCAACTCAACTCGTTCATCAAATGACTGATGTTCTGTCCTCCTTAAACCTTGTCTTCTCCAAGGCAAACGCTCTGCTTCTTTAACTGCTCATGAGATTCATACGATAGCTATAATCAACCTGAGATTGCTTTTTTAAATTTCAATCAATGACTATTTCACTAAATAAAATGCCCTTTGGGAAAAACTTTTTCCAAAAATTTAGTTTCTCAGAAGCCAACTGCAGTTTATCTCATCATTTTGTTTTATTTCTCCAAAGCATGTGTGAAGTAGACACTCATTTTTCTGGAATTCCCTGTATTCTTTACCATAATTTGGGGAATAACCATTTTGATTTTTCCAATTGTCCCTTGGTGATGTAACACAATCACACCGTAACTCAATACTGTTCAGATAAGTTCTGGTCAAATAGATTGAGAAGTTCACATCAGAGTCAAACCAGGTCAATGAAATGAAAACCTGAGAATTTTCCTGGCATTCTTCTTAAGCAGATCGATCAGAAGCCTGGAGCTGGCCCTCTTTGGGACAGCCTGCTTGATAATGAAACCAATACCATGGAGAAAAAAAGAAGAGACTGAGTGAAGCAATGTTCCAATGATCAGTGTTTGAAGTTCTGCCTGAAGTTAGATTTGCTCTATTAGCCTCTCAGTTACCAAAACACATCTGTCTTCTTTCCTGTTTAAATGAGATTGAATAGCACTTTTAGGTCAATGCCTTCCAAAAGCTTCCTATTTAATATACTAGGTATACTGATATATATATGTCAAGATACATACATGTATGTGTATAGCATATACAGAGGGTTTATTGAAAGATCGATCCTTTTTATAGAGATGTTGCTATAACATTTGACTTCTGGTACATAAAACAAGATTTATCTTCTTCATTTGTAATATGTGTTATTACTCTATTATCATTGGTTCAAACATGTCTTCTTTTCATGTTTTATTTTATCAGATATTTTCCCCTTCAAAGTCAGTCTTTTTGCATGCTTCTGCTCCCAATATACCTCTCAAAAATTTTACTTTTTGTGTATATGTATGTCAATACCTAGCAACACTTTCAAAATATTATTTACATAAGTGGCATTAAGCTATAGGACCTTTCAGCTTATTGTTAATAGCATTTTGATCTATTCATATGATTACATGTATAGCTAGTTCATTTATTTTGGGTCCAGTGTAGTAGGCCCTCATATACTTTGTTTTCCCACTTATAAAATAAATTTACTTCTAGTTTGTTTTCAAGTTTTTGCTACTCCAAACAATGCTATTATTAACATTCTCATATGTGTTTCTCTCTGTATGTGGGCAAGCATTTTCTTAAGTACGCACTTAAAGGTGTAGTTGCTGGGTCTTACAATATGCACATATTCAGTTTCCCTCAATCCTGCCAAATTGTTCTCCAAAATAGCTGTACCATTTTCCCTTCTACAGGTGTGCATAAAGGTTTCTTTTTCTCCATCTCCTCCTGACCCCTTGGTTTATCTTATCTGGATATTCTTTCTCTCCCCTGGATACATAGTAGTCATTGAAATCATTTGCATAACTTGGGTTTTGTTTTCTGATTTGTTGGTCATGACTATAATTACACTTTGTCTCCTCAGAAAGCAATTTTCCCCAACCAGTCGCAGGCCATGACTGACAGTCTGCATTATTTCTTAATTCTATTTGAAATTTAGTACAATCTTTTCAAGGAAGAGAACTATATAAATTGTGCAATTTCCTGTGATAACCTATGAAATTTCCTAAAAACCTATGAAAAAAAGATCCTCATCCTTCTCAAAATCTTCCTAAAAGCATTTTCTCTAAGTGATCTTTTATGATTTATCATTTTTTTAATTGAATGATTCCCTCACACCTCATTTCCTTCATTGAACATAGTGCTGTTTGACCAAGTATAACATAAATTCCCCTTGCAAAAGAATAAAAGAATCAGAAAATTTTTTATTTTTCCAGCAATCACTTTGCAACTTTCTACATTAAAAACATGGACAAGAATCCCGATATCCCCAGCCTGTCTGAGGGTGTGGGGCAGGTACCCCTTTTATCCTGGAAGTGAAACAAAAGAAATAGCCCATCTTGTAAAACACTCATTCAAATTCTACTCTCTATGTGATGGGCTTCCTACAACTGCTACATAAAGTGTCAATTGAAACCAGCCTTGTCATAGAGACTTTTACAAAATATGAACAGTGCTAAATACCTTAAAGTGAATCGATTTCCACTGAAAGTGTTTTAACCTCTTTTTAGGTCAAGAAATAGCAATTTTCTGAGCTTCACTATAACCTGAGAATTAATCCTAAGAGGCAGGAGTTCATAGCATACATAATTCGTTTCATGAAATTTATTGAAGATGCCTTTGTACAGGACTGTCCTAGTAACCCTTTTCCCTCCCTTTAGGTGAAGGTATGGTTCTGGAGCAATGGAGTAGTGATGCTTTGAGGGTATTCCTTCCAGTAGAGATTGTTTGTTACTTTCTTTAAAAACAAATTAGGTTCTACTCCAGTGCAACATAAGACGTGAGCCTCGTTTAAATTTGAAAAGATGGAATGTATTGGGTATTTACCAATGAGTAAATACAGATGAGCAAACTGAGGCTCTGAGACGTTAGAGACATTAGCAAGGATTCACAGCTGGGGTTACAACATGCTAGACCCAAGCACAGGGCATAATTATGAATTGGAGGAGAAAGTACTTGGCAAAGAATAAAATGACACACACACACAATGGTTAATGGTGATTGCTTCTGCATGGCCTATGCTCTGTAGGGTTGACATCTCAGAGTGGGGGCTCCTATGTATGGGACAGTAACAATGACAATAACTATTGGCTCTAACAGTGATCGCTCATTTTGTGCCAGACACTATTACTATTCCAGATACTTTATTAACTTATTGAATCCTTCCAACAACTCTATGAATAACTGTTACTATGTCCATTGTAATGCTAAAGAAATTCAGAGAACTTAAACCAGCAACTCAGAATTACACAGTAAGTAGCCAAGCTGAGTGCATAATTACAGCTGAGCACCAGCACCTGTCGGCTTAAAAACTTCATGCCTGCCCTCTGCAACCTAAACAATACCATTTACAAACTCTACATACATGTTTTCCTGGATGGAAAAATACCTATCCAAATACAGGCCATATAAAATCATTGTTTCCTGCAACCCAGCCAGTCTAGAAGTTGTGCTCACCTACTCAGAGTCAAGAGGCTCTTTACATCTAGGTCCGTTAGGCATCCATGCTTCAGTTTTTCTTTTCTTTGCCTGCTCAAGACATGGAAGGGCAACCCATATTTTTCTGATTTCACTCCCCATTAAATAATATTAAACAGCCATTTCAGAAGCTAGACAGGACTCACTCTGTAGGGAAATTATCTTGGCTTCTTTCTTCCCTAGGCCTTGAAACACTGTTACTAATAAAAGCCTGTCTTTCTAGTACTGAGATGCCCAGTAGACAGTGTGAATCAGCCCAGGAAATAAGTATTTGTCCTATGAAATCAGTCAGTCCCTTGACCCTCCTCAATTCTCAGATGACTTTTCTTCTCTCTGGCACATTATGTCATGTTTTTTTCCCCCTCTAAATGGTGATGCATTTACTGATCACTAATGTAATTCTTCATTCTTGGGTCAAGGGAGAATTTATGCTGACATACAGGTTGGAAGAAGGAATGGGAACAATTATTTATTTAGAAGAATGACTCAAACACTCACTCATGTTTTCATTTTTTTCTACGGCTCTAGCAAAAGGTCCAAAATGATGTCCTGAGAAGGCTACAGGGGAAAACAGACACGAGTTATCTCTGCTATTTGCTGTCATTTGTATCTGTCTTCTTTCATTTATTCATTAAAGAATAACTTCTCCCTGGTCCGTAAGGAGGAATTCAGCAGAATGAGGAATATGTGTTGTACCAGGGAAAAACAGAATGGAAAAAGCAATGAACCAAGGACAATAAGATGCTTATTCTCCAAAGCAACTGGGGAAATAAGGCATTGCAAGTTTTAATAAGTAATGGCTATCTTCATATGGTAGATGACACTAGTGTATTATAATTTTTTAAAGAACAAAAGATGAAGTCTTGCTATCAATGCAGGCCTCCTAAGACCCAGAAGTATGGTTCATTCCACTCATGACACAAGATATTGAGAGTCTCTGGAATGATGCTGGTATTGCATGTGTAAATCTAGCCCTAATGCAACTTCTAGGCACTTAAAGTGAATAATAGGTACTATAAGTACTAAGTTTGGATAAAGCTAGGCACAGACATGAAGATGCATGCTTGGTAATGGCAGTATTTGATGAAACACAGCAGGTTCTCCCTCCTGAGTTCCTGAAGGAAAACCATGCAGTGTTTAAGGTTAGAGGCTCAGATTCCTTAGTGCCTAGGATCAACTCTTGGTCCCAACTTGCATTTGTGATTCCCATCATCCTAACCCCAAAGTAGCTGATCCATAGATTTTTAGAAGTGTACCACCAAATCACCAGTCCTCAGTATTACTTAATAATTATATGGATTGCTACAATTTATTATATGTTTATTTAATAAATTCTAGGTATTTTAAGAATCTTTCACACACTGGTAACTTTAGTCCTCCCAGAAACCCTATGAGATAGCTACTGTTATTTTCATACCATTTTTCAAATAAGTAAGAGGAATATATATAGCTAAATACAACATAGCTAAATAACTGCCCATATCATTTATGGAAAACCCAGAAATTCTGAGAAAAGCCCAGATATTCTAACACAGTCTTCACTTCCCTCAAATGAGTTCTTCTGCTATGCTACAGAGAAAGTAAGTAGTTACTTGCTTTCAAGAGCTATTAAATGTTCAGTCTTTTAAATAGGTTTTAGTCCAGATTTAAATTGGCTTTGTAATATTCATTCTATTTAACAAAATGTTGTGTGTTGTGGATTTATTTTCTCAACAAATATATGAGATAAATAGCATTGCCAAGTCCATCTCCTTCAAAATTCTCCTTGTAATAATCTAAGAGGGCTTCTGAAGAAAAGAAAGTTGCTTTTACTGCAGGAGTACTTATTTAATTCAGCTAGACTTTTGCCGATGTTGTTAACACAATGGCAGTTTTGTGCATTCATTTTAGTTGCTGTTCCTACTTATTTCCCTAAAGCTGGAAACAGGGGAGAAGCTAGCATGAGTACTTCCTAGTTTTTGCACGTTGTTAATATTATTCCCAGCCCATCTGAAGGTCTGGGGTATGTTCCCATTTTGTCCTGGAAGTGGAAAAAAAAAAAGGAAATAGTCCAATAGTTAGGTTAGAGAAGAAAGTTTGATAAGGGCCATAGACTGATTTTTAGGTCAAGGCACTTAGGTAAGGTGAAAAGTCAAGATATCACAGATAATGTGAATAATCTGAGGAACCAAGGGCAGCACGAGGTTCTAAGTTCCAAAAGTAACAAGGCTTGCTAGTGATTCTGGAATTCAGCTCTTGTCAGCCCAGAACTTCCTACCCCATGTGCCCAATTCAGAACTACTAGAGCTTGTGGAAAGCCTATTGTTCACAAAAGACTGAAAGCAAAGATTACTAGAAGTTCCAATGTGGGGGTTATGTTAGATAATGGACTATAATGATTTAGCAAGAAATTCAGAATATATCTAAACATGTCCAATTTGTTTCTTGATCAACTGTGATCTTGACTTGCATCACCCAAGCAATAAAGGAAGCATTCTTTGTTCTCTGTTAGCATTTGTTTTTCTGCAAGCTAAGAGAGGAAAAGAAAGATTTCAACAGAAACAGAGCCCTGAAGCAATATTTGAGCTTTCAATCATCCTCATCCTGATTTCTAGCTTGGACCCTGGTTTTCTAGGGCCCATAGCAGACCCTTCTTCATCAGGGCCAAGCTGGAGGTGAGAAGTAGAGAGCTGGAGATTGCCTTCAGCTTTGAGAATAAGATTCTTCAGATGGGAACTCATTTTACCCTATTCTTCACGGAAGACCACGGCTCATCTACTCACTATGCCTTACAAGGCCTCCAGGTCTTTCTCCTCATCTTCTTATACCTAAATATCCTTTAAATCCCAACTCAACTCAGGCCTCTTCTCTGCCATGGAGGCAGACAGTTCAGATTTTGGCTCCACCACTTCCTTCCTTGGTGTAAAACTGGACAAGTTACTCGACGTCTCTGACCATTGCAAGTTGTGGACCCATAACGCTCACCTTGTAATGCTACCGTGATGATTAAATGAGAAAATGTGTGTTGGTGTTTGGCATATTGGAGGTGCCCACTAAATGCTTTCTTTATTCTGATATCTGTGACTCTTCAAGTATTCAAGTCAATTACTCATCTCACCTGTTGTTAAAGATAAAAACTGCAGGTCAGCAAGGATTTTAGATCTCTAAATTACTTGAGAGGTCAGATTTCCCATTAGACAAAAGTATAGTATGTTTATTTTTATTAGTATTATCATTTTTATTAAAACAGCATTAAAAACTACTAGTTCATGAGCACTTTCATTATTCCACTCAATCTTTTCAACACCTCTGTGCCAGATGTTTTTGTTATTTGTTGGAATTACTCCAAAGCTTAGCAGCTTAAAATAGCAACTAACTGAATATACCTCATGGATTTGTGGGTGAGAGATTGGAACAGGGCTCAGCAGGGCAGTTCCTCTGCTCCATGTGACATGAGCTGAGGTCACGTGGAACATTTAGCTGCTGGGTAGGCTTATTTGGAGGATCAAAGATGTCTTCATTACCGTCCCTGGTGTGGTGCCAAGGATGGCTGGAAGAACGAGGCCTGCTAAGAAAGTCAGTTGAAATGTTGACATGGCCTCTTCAGCTTGGTAGTTTTCGCATAATCAGCCTTTTTAAGTGGCAGCTTAGAACTCTTAAGCAGGAAACTTAAGAGACCAGTACAATATGAGATGGTAGGAGGAGGGACTTTATGAAATCCTTGTTTCTTTCCTTGTAGTTATCTTAGGAAAAGAATCAAAGCTGTGCTAATTTACAGACATCATCTGCCAGGACAATTTGGATGGCATCAATTCCCTCTTCCAACACTCTAGCTCTCTTTGTTCTTTCTCCATTAGTCTCATCACACGGTTACCATTGATGAAATTTAGAGCAATCTGCATCCTAGCCAGGAAGTATGACCTTCCAGTTCCTTAAGGCCTGTGTCCAGACATTGCATTTGGCAAACGCAATCCACGATTCATAATAGCATGGTGACTTACCCAAGATCATACATCTAGTGGTAGAAGAAATGTCCGTCACCATGCACACTCTCAAGTTTTAGCCAGTCATTTGCACTAGTTGGTCTCTCTCTCCCCCTGTCTCTCTCTCTGACACACACACACACACACACACACACACACACACACAAAGCAGAGCTGGAAATGAATGCTTATTCAAGCAATTCTGTTACCTCTGTGGAGAAGTACCATGGGAATTATAATGGCAATCAGTTTCCCTGCTGCAATTGAAAAGTTGGTTAATGTATTGGCACTAATACAGCACCTCTTCCCATCACAGCCGAATTGGCTGTTACTGTTATAACTGGATTATGGCCACTTCTCCCTCCTTTGCAAAATTTAAGTCTGTGATGTTCTCGTCAAGGGAAATGATGATAGAGGTACAGCAGGCTGGTGATTAAATTTGCTCAGCAGCAATCCATAAATAACCTACACATTCCATTTGCTGGCTTTGATTTGGTCTCTCACTTGTACAAAGGGCAGACTTCCGGGTATTGCAAGGGAAAATAGGCCAGGGCATGGGCACGGGGCCACGTGGCATGGGGAGGAGAGGAAAAGCCTAACGTGGGATTCAAGTTGGTCTTGCTTCAAATGAGAAGTTATAGGCCAGGCATATTGGTGCACGCCTGTAATCCCAGCACTTTGGGAGGCTGAGGCGGCCGAATCACTTGAGGTCAGGAGTTCGAGACCAGCCTGGCCTACATAGCAAAACCCCATCTCTACTAAAAATACAAAAATTAGCTGGGCGTGGTGGTGAGTGCCTGTTGTCCCAGCTACTCAGGGGGCTGAGGCAGGAGAATTGATTGAATCTGGGAGGTGGAGGTTGCAGTGAGCCAAGATTTTGCCACTGCACTCCAGCATGGGCGACAAGAGTGAAACTCCGTCTCAAAAAAAACAAGAGAGAGAGAGAGAAGTTATAAGCAGACTGGCATCTTAAGAAACCTCAGGAAAAAAAATTGAAAGTGGTCAGCCTCTCTTGCCCTTTTCAACTGTCTGCTGTAAATCTCTTTCCTCCCTTGCTCATGTTCGGACTGTGGCAGATGGGCTAGTACCACTCCTGTTTAGCTGGAGTTGACAGTGGAATCTAGCCTCTGCTCTCCCTCATTGCAGGTGATTTCACTGAAGGGAGCAGAAGAAATGGGAGGCCATTATGCCTGGGTGATAAGATTCCATGAATCTCATTATAAGGGTCCGCCTCAATTGTTGTTCTTTCATTGTGCAGAAGCCCCAAACTCTGTTCAAACTTAAGTGCAGAAAAATGCATTCGTCTACAGCCATACCACCCTGAATGCGCCCAATCTCGTCTGATCTCGGAAAACGCATTTGCACTCTTGCTTTAAATGCCACCAAATGATAACCTGATGATAAGATAAGAGAGAAGGAGCCAAGAGAGCTGGTCTATGGAAAGGGAATTGATGTGGATAACTTCTGTAAATTAGCATAAGTTTGATTCTTTTTACAAATAACCAGGAGGAAAGAAACAAGGACATTGTGAGGTCTCTCTATTCACAATCTCACATTATATTGGTCTTTTAAGCTGTGCTGTCCTTTTTGCCTCTATGTTGTTTCAAGGAAAGTAAACAGAGGGAAAAGCACTTTCTTTTTTAAAAAGTAGCTTTCTAAGGCATACTGTTTTTGTTCTACACCATACAATTCAACTATTTTAAGAGCACACTTATACAATTTTTAATACATTTGCAGAGTTGGGCAACTATCACCACAATCTAATTTTAGAACATTTCCACCACCCAAAGAGAGACACTGTATGTACTTCCAGATTCATATCTCCAGCTTCAGGCACCAGGCAATCTACCTTCTGACTCTCTAGTTTTGCATTTTCTGGACATTTCATATAAATGGGACTATATGGTTTAAATAATAAATTTATTAAATATAAACAGGATAAATGTAATCTCTCATGTTTAGTATATCACTTAATTTTAATCTTTTCCAGGTTCAACATTGTCATATCATGTACTAATATTTCAATCCTTTTTAGTGCCAACCATATTCCAGTGTCCGGATACACCACATTTTGTTCATCATTCACTAGCCAACAGGCATTTGTGTCATTTCCACCTTTTAGATATTCTGAACAACACTGCTATGGACATTCATATGCAAGTCTTCATGTAGACACACATCTTAATTTCTCTTCATTGAACATCTAGGAATAGAACTGCTAGATGAGATAAAATATCTACAAATATATACATATAATTAACATTTTGAGAAACTGCCTAGCAATTTTCCAAAGCAGCCGAGCCATTTCACAATCCTAGCAGCAATATATGAGTTCAAATTTCTCCATATCTTTACCAAGAATTGTTATTGTCTGCCTTTTTAAATTATAGCCATTCTATTGTCTATGAAGTGGCATCTCATTGTGAGGTGGACATTCTTAGGATTCTCATATAATACTTCTAAGATTACTACTGTTAATGAAGAAGATGAAATTCTTTGATATTTCAGTAAAAATATCTGTCTCTTTTCCAGGCACTTAGATTCTTATAGTAGAATTTTACAAATTTTATCTGGGGATTAATTAAAGTTATCTTGGCAAATAGATTCAATCATCTCAAAGACATGCATATTAATAGACTGAAATTTTGTTTTTGGTGTTATTGGAACATGTTAAATTTGTAAGTTTTGTTTACCACTGAAACCATAGCTCCTATATATGGGGGATGTTTTAGTAAAAACAATGATCTCCTACCACTTCCTACTGAACATGCCCAGAAACCCCTGTGTTATTTGCTTACATCTTATAAAACACTGATTATAGCTGGGCATTGTGGCTCATCCCTGTAATACCAACACTTTGGGAGGCTGAAGTGGGAGGAATGCTTGAGGCCAAGAGTTTGAAACCAGCCTGGACAATGTAGTCAGATCCCAACTCCACACACACATAAAATTAATTGAGCATAGTGGCTCATACCTGTAGTCCCAGCTACTTAGGAGGCTGAGGTGGGAGGGTTGTTTGAACCCAGGAGTGGGACGTTACAGTGAAGTCCAGCAATTTATATATGTGAAAAACAAGGTTACAAATAAAATATGAACACAGCTTAACTCCATTCAAACACAGAACTGTAAGGTATGAAATGCAGTTAATTAAAAAGAACAACCTTCCCAAGTAAACACAAGCATACACACACACCACCACCACCACCACCACCATGACCACCACCCCATCATGTAATGGTTTGGGGAAGAACTGTACTCAAACTTGAAAATTAACTCATAAGATTGGTTCTCTGCTTTGTAAAGCAAATGGCACTTATTTTGTTAGATCCCAGGATTTCTCAACTTCTGCACTGTTGACATTTTGACTGGATAATTAATTGCTGTAGGGGCTGTGTGTGCATTATAGGATGTTTAGCAGCATCCCTGGTCTCCATCTACTAGACACTAGGAATAACCACCCCCAATCCCACACTGTGACAACCAAAAAAGAAAAAAAAGTCTTCAGATATTGCCAAATGTCCTTCAGGGGTAAAATCACCCCTGTTGAGAACAATTAATATAACCTAAGGGTATATGAACTAGCTGGGAGAAATATAATAAATTAACATTGAAGTACGTATATAAAAATCCCATTGCAATCATTCTGTAATAGCTTACACACTTAGCTACAATTATTACTCATTGCATAAGGCATCTTTGCCCTTGAACAAAACTAAGATTTTCTGCCAGTCCCATCCCTATTCTTGGAAGTAATGCTGTTTCTTTGACCCTTGTTCTCTCTTGTAGTTCAAATGCAGCTTTGTTTACCAAAGTCACATTTGGAAAGGCATCCATCTGTAACAAGCAGTCAGGCCTTTTGTTAATGTTTGCTATTTCAAAAGGTTTAGCTTGTCAAATCTTAAAAATTTCTCTATCAAAACCCCCCATCATTGTGTGTTAGTTTCATTCATTCCAACATAGTTTCTACTAAGAAAGCAATACTTATTTCTTGCAATAAACAGAAGAACATATTTTATTTGCAGGATTTTTGATAAAATATATCATGAGAAACTGAGTTTCAAGAGCTTCTCAAAAGAAACAAGAATTGGAAGAAGCAAACATTTTCCGAAACATCACAAATATTTGTGACTGTTTATCCTCCAAGAAACTCTTTTCTTTCTATCCATAATTGATTGATGTCCACTTACAAGAAGAAACTCAATGGAATTATTTAAAATATTAAATATAAGTGCTAAAGTATTGCATAGCTTCATAATCACATAGCCAACTACTTACTAAACTCTCAAAAATCTTAAGGTATCTAAAACTCAATCTAGACAAAGCTGAATTAATAATATGTCTCCCCCTGCAAAAAAAAAATTATCTGTCTCAGTGAATGTATCACTTATTTCTTCTTACACGATCTGAAAACCTAAGGATTATATAGATCCAGTGTGTTTCTCATATTCATTTTTTTTCCATCTCACTGCCATGATCTTAGCGTGGATCTCGTATTTCATTTTGTAATATTAAAAGAAATTAATAGTGTCCTGTTAGGGGCTTAATTGTGTTTACCCCCAAATTCCTACTTTGAAGCCCCAAACTCCTAGTGCCTCAGATTGCAACTGTATTTGGCAAACAGCCTTTAAAGAGGTAATTAAGTTAAAATAAGGTTTTTGAGGTTGGTCCTAATTCAATATGACTGGTATCCTTATAACGAGATATTAGGACACAAAAAGGGACATGTGAGGGCAGAGCAAGAAGCGGGGCATGTGTAAGCCAAGGTGAGAAGCCTCAGGAGAAATCAAACCTGCTAACACCTTGCCCTCAAACTTCCTGCCCTCAGAACTGTGAGAAATAAATCTCTGTGTAAGCCACCCAGACTGTGGTATTTCGCTATGACAGCCCCAGCAAACGAACACATGTTGTAACCATTCTCTTTGGTGCTAGTTTGCCTCCCTCTAGTTTTCCCTCCACAGCACAATAGTGAATTTGTTTTCTCTGTCTAAACTTCATACCTGGCAGCTCCACATCCAAGCTTAAAACCCTTCAAAGACTCCCAAGTTCTTAGAACAGTGATGTCAAGTTTCATCAGATATACAAACATCAACAGATCGGGAGTGGTGCCAAAATATCCATGCTCAGAGGATTCAGAGAACACGATTGCACTTGGCAAGAAGAATGCCATAATAATTGACATGTGGGCCATGCGTGTGGATGAAGAATGTGATTGCATGCTTGCTCCCATTTCAAGTTCCAGCTAGGGGCTAAAATACCTCCTTAGCTTAGCACACCAACAACTCCACCATCTGACCTTCTGAACCTCTAACACTCTTCTCAAGCTATCAGTTCTTATACACTACACTCTCACCCTAGTCACAGGTCTCTAGAATGTTATGTAATTCCGTGGCTCCATAGTTCAGCTTCTGTTTATTTCCTGATGGGAATACCTTCTCTACATTACTCACCTTTTGTATATCTACTTTTATTTCTAACCCCAATCATGCAATATTTTAAATAAAAAATAGTTAATCATTTCCAGCATGGAAAACCACTCTCACATTTTTGCCTCTTTGTACTTCATCTACCCCAGCCCCGGAAACACTTTATTATACTTTGTTTTTGCACGGCTACCTTTACCACTAGACAGTGGCCTTTTAAAGATCGGAGATCATGTTTTATTTATCTCTATATTATCATGTCCACATATAATGTGTATAAAATAAGTAAAATGAATGAAATAATGCATGAATAAATGAACACATAGCTTTGGCCTAAGTGAGTGAAAGTATTTCTGGTAAATATCTGGTATCTCCCAAAAATTATTGTGATACTCATTCAGAAGGGTCTTCACACTTATGAAGTGCAAGAAAAGCTCTACAGATAAGTGGGTTTAGTACATAGCTAGAATACAGGAAATATCCCAATTAGGACTGCCATCCTTTGGGGAAGATATACGCAAACATGGTTGTATTCTTTTATTGTAATGAGATGGAAATTTCAGAACTTCAAGAAAAAAGTGACCAATCAAATTGATTTTTGTTAGTCCTTCCTGACAGCTTTCTGCTGAAAGAGACTTTCTTCTAACAACCAAATAAAGTGGGAAACGTAGGCTGACATTCCTTACTTTGACTCTGTGTATGAACAAGGAAGGGGCTAGTTTTAAGACTAACTTTCTGGCATAACAAGGAGGCTGCTTCAAAAGGAGACATTCTAAATCACTGTATTAGCTCTTCCAGGGCATGAACTGCCACATGCAGCCACAGTATTATTACCTCATTTGGGGATCTGGCAAAAAAAAAATATCTTTTTGAAAAATGAGAATTTTCATGGAAATTTCACAAACATGGCATTTTCTTTTCTCTTGTTATTTTATGTATAATTTATCTTTTTGGAAAGAGGCCCACACAACTTACCAAAGTTGCTTAATACTCAGCTTATTATTTTTATATTCTTAAGAAAAATGAAAAGAGAGATTATTACATTGTGATGTTAAAAGCCTTCCCTGGGCAAACAAGCCCTCAAATTTCTTCAAGTTTCACTTCCTATATACACACTGAAAGCAGCTACATAAGGTAATAGGGATAATGCTTTGCTATAAAGTTATGTGTTTCCATTGCCTTCACTCCTATCTTTCTCCTTCCCATTCAAGAGGCAATGTTAGTGTAATATTAGTATTGTCCTCTGAGAGAGGACAGATACCACCCAGGACCAAAAGGCAAGTTCAGTTCCTAAATATATTTCTTAACACCATAGCAGATAAAGTGTGAAGTGTACATACTTCATTCAGATGGGCAATAGCTGGGGTTTACTGAGAGAAAAGGAAGACTAATGGTTTCTCAGAGTTTCCAGAGATGGTATTAAATATCGTAACCAAACTTAGAATACTGAGCAGAGTGCACACTAGAAACCACAGACAAGAGTGCATGGTGAACAGAGAACTTATCTTCCCCTATCCCAAAAGGTTAGAGGTGCTCAACCAGCAGACTTTGAAAGAAAAGCAGACTTTGAAAGAAAAGCAGACTTTGAAAGAAAACTTTGGTGGGGAGGCTGAAATGAAGCAACTCGTGCTTGTCTTAAGATCCACAGATCAACTGCTTACCCAAACTCCTCTTAGACCCATAAATCAAAGATGGCTGAATAAGAGAGAAATCCAGTGTGGGTATGAGACATTCTAGAACAGTGGAGTTACTACTGTGTTCCCCAAAGCTTATCCCAGGCAGAGTTCACACCTCTGAGCAAATCCCTGAGATGTGCATGGTGCTGGAGGCAACCGAATATAATGACTGTAGCAAGGGTTCTAGCAGATTGATTCTCTTGAAGGAAGGAAACTTCAGGAATGCACAGGACAGTAGCTGAGAATCCTAACCCTCCAAAGGGCTGATAAGGGACTCCAAGGACAATCAACTAGGAAAGTCCTGGGTTTGAACAACAAAATGCAGAGCACATAGTCCTCACAGCCAGACCCACAGCAGAGTCCAGGCAGATCAAGCCATCCTGCCCTGGGAGCTACTGAGGTCAGAGGAAACCCAAGAAGCAACCAGATGCTACTCCGTCAATGCCTTGTGGGGAAACTTATCATGTCTTGGGAGAAAAAAAAAAAACCCGCTGAAATGGAGGAGCAAGTTTTTAATTTACTGAACATTTACACAAAAGAGACAGGGGTTTAAAACTGAACAGATAGTGGAAACAGTTTTTCAACAAGAGTGAACATGTTGACTTGTCAGCAAATATAAACTAGTAAAGAAAATTGCCTTTTTGCACATCTAGGTTGATACTATAAAATTTAAGCAACTATAATATAAAATTCTATACACATATGGGCAGTGAGAAGAAGACTTATTGTCTGAAACAATTTTCACCATATATGTCCTAATAGAAGGTCTTCTAGAATCCACGATGACCAAAAAAAGCCACTGAAGGATCGGATTTCCTGACTAAAGGTACACCTAATTTTTGTTTCTCCTATCCCTCTGCTCACAGATCCATTTGTGCTATTAGGCCTGAAAGTCATCTGGAAACCTAATCAAAATCCATCATTGTGCTCAGCACTCTGAACATTGAGATAAACAAGGAAACAACAATGTTCTCAAGGACCTCAAAAATTGCCAGCAGCCACACACCCACCAGAATGATACAAAGGCAAAGAAGGGGCATATGAATCTGGTGAGATATAAAACAACTGGAACCTTTGGAAATAACCACCACTCTGGATATCTGTTTGTCAGTGTTTATTCAAGACGAACTCATCAATACCCTTTGAGTCAGCAATTCCACTCCAAAGTATGTATCCAACCAAAACAGGTTTGTATGTTTCTTCAAATGATTCATACATAAGTGTTCAAAATAACATTACATAGTAGTGAAAAACAGCCTAAGTTCAAAAAGGGCTAAACTACGTAATTGCATAATGAAACAACATTCAACAGTGAGGATGAATGAATTAAGCTGAAATATAATAGTTACGAGTGGATCTTATAAACATGATGTTGAGTCTGGGATACCAGAATCAAATGAGTACAATACAGTATAATTCCATATTTCCAAACTGCACAAAAGGCAAAACAAATCTAGAAGACAGGAGAGTGACTAGAGGCTGAAAGGGGGTGTGAGTGAGGCATATGGGTTTTATTTCTTGATCTTGGGGCTTTTACTCAGGTGTGTGTTCGGTTTGTAAAAATTTAGTGAGTTGTACATTTATGATAGGCATATTTTTCAGTTTGTATCATATAATGCTTTACACTGTATTACATATTTCATTATATTAACATATATTTTATTACATTCCAGTAAAAGTTTATAAAAATTAAAATTCCAAAACAAATATAAATTAGTATAGGATTCCAGGTCTATTTTAATCACTTATGAATGCAGAAACTGAGTTTGCTTCTCCCTGATATTTCCAAAGCTTCCAACTGAAACTGTCAAAGTTCTCTACAGCCAACCACATGAATATACAAAGGTTCTTGGAAGCAAAAATAGGTAGGAAATGTCAGAATACTCATATTGCGCTTCCTACCTTCCCGTTTTACTGAAAAGAACTTTGAGAATCCCAAACTGAATTTTTCCCTTTCCATCTCAAAAGCTCTAAAATCATAGCCTTAAAAAGCATCATTTCAGAGAGAGACAGGAGTGCCAGCAGGTGCCATTTCTAATTCCTCCTGGCTACCGTCTGCATTGAGTGCTGCGGGATAAAAGCCATGATGACAGCATTCTTACCACAATTTCATATTCATGGAATTTGTTGTTACTTAACTTTTCACAAATCATTAGGCTGAAGTACCTCTCCATTTTTCCCCCAAATAGTGTCATTTGACCTGGTATCCAGCTTAATACAGCCTCTGCTTTAGAATAGATTTCCTTACAAGTGGCAATCTCTAATAGGGTCACGTCAAGAGGCAACCCGACTGCATACTACCTATCATACGCTAACGTGATGAAGGTAATTTCAAATGGCATTCAATAAAAAAAATCTGAAACTTTTATTCGTGAGGTTGGGAGCTTTCTCATGTTCAGATGAGGCTCACTGCAACTCAACTTTGATATTTTCAACTAAGATTTCAGAGGATGGAATTTTTTTTAACTGTGCACATACTCCACGGTCCACATTGCTTTTCAGATCAAATAGCTGGTTGTGCTTTTCGAATACTGAATGCAAATTTCTTTTCTTCATCCAAAGAATACAATAGACCACTTGTCATTTAATCATCGATGTGGATGATCTCTGCATATGTGAGATAAATTACATGCTAAACCATGAAGATCAAAACATGTGTCTTGGTGGAAAACAATACTATCCCTGGACTGCTGTAAAAATATGTCCTCATATTTTGTTACTGCATACCTCCTTTTTTCAGGATAGAACTGCTTGTGTAAGAAATTAGTTGCAGAAGGGTTTAGGGGACTGGGATGGAATTGCTTGCCTTTTCTAATCTTTTCAAAGTTAAAAAGGATTTTGGGTAGAATCCAGCCTTACTTGGAAATATGCTGAAATAAACAAGCAATGATGCTATGTTTGAAGTAAGGGCAATGATGGCAAACATTTGCCTTCCCTGAATACAATGAAGTTCAACCACACACCAATTATGGTTTAAGAAATTCATGATCCTAAGTAGATTAGACAAAAACAAAAATGATGTAAAATTGAAATTAGGTTATTATTCTGGAATCGGGCATTTTACAGATCAAGATCCCCTGAGAAGTGTGAGTCATTCCGAGCTAAGTAGAATAAGATCATTAAGGTACCGGGTTTAGTCTGTTTGTATCTTTACTCTTAAGTGACCTAGCACTGAGCCAGGCTGAGAAGCCTTGCTAGAACTCAGGACAAGAATTCAGATTTTCAGTTGTCTTGCTTCTATAACATCAATTTCTTTTTTAAACATTTATTCTTTCATAATGGATGTACATATTTTCAGGGTGTGTGATAATTTAACATATTTATATAATGCATAAAGATCAAATCAGGTTTAATTGAGAAATTCATCACCTTAAATATTTGTCTTTTCTTTATACTAGAAACATTCAGGTATTCCCCTTTAGTTATTTAGAAATGTACAATAAATTGCTGTAAACTATAGTCACCCTTCCCAGTATAGGAAGAAAGGATAGTGACATCAGACAGCCTCAGTCCCATTTTAACCTCTACTGGGTTCCTACCACAGTTTTTATGTTCACTGAATATTCTGCCAGATGCTGACTGTGTTTTCTTGTGAGCTAAGCCATGTGCAGCAAAGATATGGTTCATCTCACCTTTAGACTTTATTCTTCAGACATTCATACATATTTGTTTTCCTAGTTCTTTTTATTATAAAAGATATCAAATGGAAATGTTAAAAGTTGAGTAACTGGGGGAAGAAGATGTGAAATTTTTTTCCTCTATTTTCAACAAACAAAACAGTTACCATCATTTTGATTCCTGCCTTATTCCTTTTCATATGCATGTATAATTTTATATTATAGTAATTATATAAATTATATACAATTGTATCCAATATGCAGATATATATTTAAGGGAATTTCTAGACTGTGCAAAAATGTGGAAGCTTAACACCGAAATCTCAACAATGACCCCTAAATTTTGTAGGCTTGGTATGATAATACACTGGAGCCTTTATTCTTTAATGAACCTATAATCATTGGCTGTCATGCCTGGGTACAAAACATCTCCATGGCCCTTTCCCCCTTAGCTGAATTCAAGAAGCAGATAGAAATTTGAAGAAAGTAGTTCCAAAAGGCACAGCCTGGCTAAAAAAATAGGTGCTAGACAGCTTTTCCCTCAGTTTGCCCTGCCAATTTTTCTTCTTTACACATAGAGGAATAATACTGGACCAGGAATATTCAATTTTCCCCTCTGGAGGATTTATTTATCCCTGAGCTCTGAGCACATACTGTTCTGGAATGCCTACTTTGCTGAAACTGATTTCCTCCCTCTACCTAACCTACTGTATTAGCCAGTTTTGCATCACTAATGAAGATAACCTGAGGCTGGGTAATTTACAAAGAAAAGAGTTTTATTTGGTTCATGGTTTTGTAGGCTGTACAAGAAGGAGGGTGTCAGCATTTGCTTCTGGCCAGGACCTCAGGAAGCTTTAAATCATGGTGAAAAGGGAAATAGGGAGGAAGCAAGAGAGAGGAGGAGGTGACAAGCTCTTTATTTTATTTTTATTTTAGGGTTTTTTAAAATTTGAGACAGAGTCTTGCTCTGTCACCCAGGCTGGGGTGCGGTAGCACCATCTCGGCTCACCACAACCTCCACCTCCCAGGTTCAAGTGATTCTCATGTCTCAGCCTCCTGAGTAACTGGGACTACAGGCGTATGTCACCATGCTTGGCTAATGTTTTGTATTTTCAGTAGAGATGGGGTTTCACCATGTTGGCCAGGCTGGTTTCTAACTCCTGACCTCAGGTAATCTGCCCGCCTCCACCTTCTAAAGTGTTGCGATGACAAGCACCATGCCTGGCCTCAAGCTCATTTAAACAACAAGCCCTCCCATGAATTAACAGAGTAACAATGCACTCATTACTGTAGGGAGAGCACTAAGGGATTGATGAGGGATCAGCCGCATGACTCAAACACCTCCCACTGGGCCCCGCCTCCCACATTAGGGGTCAAATTCAACAAGAGATTTGGAAGAGACAAATATTCAAACCATATTACTACCTTTGATTTTTTTTTCCCTGCAAAGCCCATATATCACACAAATAAAAAATGGTGAGGGTTCAATAGGGAAGGAATAAAGGAACAAGGAGGCCAGGGCAAGAATCTATACTGAGAAAGTCCAGCCTGGAAATTTTTGAGTCTTGAGAAAACCTTTATGTTCAATAAAATTACCCCATTTATTTAACTAGGCTTGTGTTAATGGAAAGGGAGTTTATTTCCTTCAATAACTGGGCTGAGCCAGGAGCTCATTTCTAGCTTGTGTTTTTTAATTGAAAATTATTATTAGTATCACTTGATTTACTTTTACTGTTCATAACCAATGTCGTGAAAAAGCTCAGATTTGAACAGTTAATGGAAATAATTAGAAAACGACTTCAGATTTTTTTTAAGTTGCTTGCACCCTATTAAGCAAGCAGTGATATTGTGAAATATTGGAGTCTATCGCTGTTGTTTGTTTAATAGACCATGCCTCCATTTTGTTTGACCGTTTATGCAAAACATTTTGACTTTCAGAGAGAAGAGATTTTCACAAATGCTATTTAAAATGCTTTGTAAGGAGAGTTTCTTTGGAGCTGCCAAACCAAAAGTTTGATTTGGAGAGTCAGTTAAGTATGCCTGGAAGAAACTGAAATAAGTATTGCCATCACTCCAAGTATGGCAATGGTCTCTAGAGGAAAATGCCTTAAGAAGATGAATTTTAAAATAATTAAGCCAGTTGTGTAATGGAAATAAAGAAAATTTGTCCAGGGTCAAAATATCTTTTTTTATTTTCAAAAATAATATGTCATGTGTCAAATAACTAACTCTAAGCCTCAATTTTGTTTTTAACATATTCCTTATGTTAAGGATGTTTCCTTGGCACAAATGGCTTTCAAGTTCTGAGATGTGTGTGATCCAGTGCTTTGTTAGAATGGTGGTCTTGTAATATATAGATATCATGTGATTTTCACAGTTCCATGTAGAAGGAAAGATTATGATGCCTCTTGCAGGGCATCCATCAGTCAATAATCCCTGGACATGCTAGACATCTCCCTTCTAAGTAACCATCTTAATATTCGAACATTAACAAATTTCACAATACATTGTTCCTTAGATTACTCGTCTAAGTGTAAATACATGCCTACAAATATCCATTCATTATTTGCATATATTTTTATATGATGTCTATTTCAGTGTAAATACCATGTGAAAGCTCAAAAGCACTTGGAAATTTTCTCACTAAATGTCTCCATATAGTCTTTTGTAAAGCCAAGAAGTAAATATCATGGCTGAGATGATGAAATCTTGAGGTCAATTAATTGTTCCCAGATCTCCCAGCAAAATCATGACGGAATTGACTTTGCCTCAAACCTCAGTTTTCTTTTGCCAATCCTTGTGTTACCACTGGGGACCTGCAATAGAACCTTGGGTATTTAATTGGTGGGTAGCGTTTCTCCTACATACTAACCAGTGGTGCCTGCAATGCTCATCCCATTCTCATGCTTACAATAAAATAAGAACTGACAGTATTATCATGCTATCAGCACAAAAGGATCAAGAATTTTTTTTGCATATTTTAGCCCACTGAATCACCAAAAAACGCTATAGCAGAAATTATGATCTCCTTCTTATAAGTGAGCTAACTGAGGCTGAAGTGTGGAATAATCTAATGTGATTAAAAATCACTGGGCAAGAATTCAAATATTTATTTGCCTAATTCAAAACCTGTGCTCCCTCACCAGGCTATGGAAAGAAGTTTATTATCTTCCCTTTGCCAAAGAAGTGTTTATAACACTTGCAGAATAACTCACGGACGATCTCACACCATATGGAAATTTCCCAGCAAGGTGGTTCCACATTTGCTTCCATGGCTTCAAGATTTATGACATATTCATTCTCATTAGGAAGAAAGAGTTCTCTGTAGGTTGGTGTGGGGGATTTGTGGGTTCTATTTACAGAACTTATATTCTTCCTCTTCTAAGTGTTCTAAACAATTAGTAACAGGATTAAGATATAACATCATTTTCATCATCTGTTGTTTACATTGCCAGTTGCATATCCATTACCTATTCTCTTCATTCTTCCTAACAGAACCCCAGTTTTGTTCAGTTATCTGTGTCTCCTTTGCTACTAAAAGCCATAGTTTCTACATCAACTGGTATTATGGTCCTCCATCAAGACTTCAGTGCTGTGCAACTATTGAAACTGAAGCCACTTTTCCACATCGACTTCCACTGAGTATGTTGTTAAGGTGAACTTGTGGCCTTTTTAAGCTTCAGATAAGGCTCCAAACGCCTCTTGGGGCTAAGTGCTAGTTGTGAGCCAAACAGAAATCAGAAACAGAAATAGTTCTCTATGCTACATTCAGGATTTGTGATTATTAGTTGCAATCAAGGATTCAGGAGAAAAGGCCAGGGCACAAGATGGTCAGGATGGGAACTTCTTGATATAGGAGAGGGAACATTATCCCTGGGATCGAGAGAACAGGAGATGCCTTTGAAAAAAAATCACTGCGGTTTGCTAATACTGAGAGCAGAAGAGCTGTATGGTATAACTGAAAAATACTGTGAAATTAGGCTTCAAATGACCTGAGGCAGAGTCCCAGGTATGCCAATTACTGGTTGTGCAACTTGGGTAGATGACATATTAAAATTATCAGTATTCAGCAGGATCATGAGAGAACCTAGATGGTTAATCATCTTCCATTCAAGTTCTGATTCATCTGTGTCCCTTTTACCTCCCATTCTGACATCAGTAACCTTGTGCTTATGTTAATCATAAGTGTCATCTGGACCAGGGCTTCCCCAGATTTATGAGCTATCACCCCTTAGCCACCCCTGAGCCTGGCCAGCTAGACATGGCAAAAACAACCCCACATACACCATTCACATTCTGTTTTAGTTTATAAAATGCATTCACATACATTCTCATTTGGTCAACATAATAATCCCATTGAACGAGTAGTATTAAGACTTTCATTTTACAGATGATGATAACAAGACTTAGAACATAGAAGCAATTTTCCCAAAGCCACTAGGCTAGGCAATGCCAGAACAGGAATAAAAAACTAGGCTGCTTGACAAAAATCCTGTGTTCTTCATGGTAGCTTAGAAATGAAGATAAACATTATGGAAGCAGGTTCTGTAGTAGATGCTACTAGTGCCCCGCTTTGATTTGCTGTACCTGGCTGGCATCCCCACTCTCTCTGCTTCTGTGAGGGTTGGCTTCAACAGCTCAAAAATGTGTCCAGGTAGCAGGCCTCCACAAAAGTGAGCTATGTCCCACCAGAACATACCTGTGAGGGCTCTACTTCAGGGGCAGTCAACACCCCATGAGATAGATTCGGGGGTACAAATTCCTGCCCCATGCCTTAAGGTGGGACTACTCTGCGCTGTTACTTACATTCCAGAGCTCCTTGTAGGATCAGGCTGAGGCTAGACTTTGAGCTTCAGTTGAATCATTGGCTAGCTGATTCCATTACTTTCCCTTGCTTGGCTCACTCACTTACAGGTCTCTCCTGAGAGCGTTCCTTCACAAGCCAGCTGCACAAGTAAGGCATCTTGGGATCTGCTTCAAGAGAATCTTACCTAAGGCAAGAATGGGCTCTGACTTCAGGATACCTACGATTCTATCCTGGTTCCATTACTTATCAACCATATGACCTGGAGAAAATTATACACCTGCTCTAAGCCTCAATGTCCTCATTTGAAATATACAGATAATAGTAGGATCCCGCCTTACAAGATTATTGAAAATCCAAACTGTGGTTATCAATGGAAAAAGCTTCTCTCAGTATTTGGCCAGTAGGAAGTATGTACTAAGTGTTTTAAAATATTTTTATGATTATCGTCATTACTATAATTCCCAAGGCACCCACAACCCCTGCTAGTCCTCTGGAGGCACAATTTCTCCAGCTCAACTCAACCAGGCTGCTAGTGGCTGAGAATAAATATACAGAAGAGCTGCATTTGTAGAGATGGCAGCTGGGAGATTGTGATAGAATGGGGATAAACAGAATTTGAATAAACAGAAGCAGAAAGTCTGGATGTTTTCTGCTCATTCAAATAAATTTTGTAGACGTTTAAGGAGTTCCAGGTGCCAGGAACTGTGGTAGGTTCCAGATATCCAAGAAGGAAATATATTTTCTTCTTTGTAAGAAGGGTTCATTTTGTGACGTAATAGTAACCCCTTCAAGTATTGAATGCAGGAATGTATAAATGTTGGCTGTTAAATTATGACACACTGGAAATTCTCAGATAAGTTTCTAGGAGGTGAAATAAATAGGCTTGGGGATAAATCTAGTTGTTATATAATTAAGTTAGTTATATAAGCTTTTAATGGACTATATTTTTGTAAGTATGAATACTTGTAAAATTTTTGCTTTTAGCAAATTAGGTATCATTTGAATACACTGGCTGATGCTTAATAAGAATTAGAACTATATTTTGCTTGTTATATAAGTAAATATCTTGTTACATGCTTGTTTAATGCTTGCGAAAACCATTCCAAAGAATCTCTTTAGAGTAAGAGTCTAATTACACATTTATCATTAAAATTACAGTGAGCTAATTGCCTTGGAGATATCTTTATCTCTCTTGCAGCTTGCTTAATCCTAATGCATGTTTTCAATAATCATTTGTTATTTAATTAACTAATTAACAAACAATACCTGTCCTATGGAAAATCCTAAATTAAGCACTTGAGGCTTTTTAATTGAATGCTCAGTAACCCAATATAGCTCTTAATATTAGACCTTTTAAATATTGCATAGATTCTATTGAATCACATATTAGTTTGCTCGTTACCTTTAGGGCTTAATTGGTAAAAACGAAAAGGGGCAGTTGATAATACCTAAGGGGTAGCCAGCACAGCAAGGCTCTCATGAAATAGAAAATATCCATTAATGGCTACCAAGCAACAAAGTGGGCCAGTCATCCTGGCCAGCAACAAAAGCTGGACATTCATTTAGAATACTAATGTCCTTGCCCCATGACATTAAAAAGCACAGTTTGAAAGATAAACACAAATTGGCACAAAAGTCCATAGTCTGTGATGCAAAGCAGACACTTGTGCTCTCCTGTCCCCACACTGTATTCTGTGCTGCTTTGAGCATATCTGGAGGGTGGTGTTTCTTCCTGCGGCAATAGCATCTGTAGATGGACTAAAGAGTATTCCTTTGTATCATATCCTCTCAGGTTGTCTGATTGTTTTCCAAGTCTCCAGTCTAGCCCCTCCATTTCAACTTTCAAAATGCCGCTAGTAAAAATTTCCGAAGGCTGGGCACAGTGGCTCATGCTTGTAATCCCAGCACTTTGGGAGGATGAGGTGGGTGGATCATGAGGTCAGGAGTTTGAGACCAGCCCGACCAACACGGTGAAACCCCGTCTCTAGTAAAAATACAAAAATTATCCTGGCATGGTGGCACACACCTGTAATCCCTGCTACTCAGGAGGCTGAGGCAGGAGACTTGCTTGAACCCTGGAGGCAGAGGTTGCAGTGAGCCAAGATCAGGCCATTGCACTGCCTGGGAGACAGAGCAGCAAGACTCTGTCTCAAAAAAAAAAAGACAGACAGACAGACAGAAGGAAAGAAGGAAAGAAGGAGAGAAAGAGAGAAAGAGAGAAAGAGAGGAAGAGAGGAAGAGAGAAAGAGAGGAAGGAAGGAAGGAGGGAGGGAGGGAGGGAGGAAGGGAAGGGAGGGAGAGAGGGAGGAAGGGAAGAGAGGGAGGGAGGGAGGAGGGAAAACAATTTTTTAAAAAGTAGATCTCATTACCAGCTTCTCATTATCACTTTACTATCACTTTTTTGGCGTTTGCAGCTTTCCATATTCTGAGCGCCAGCTTCCTAATGACGTCCTGACATCTCCAGCCATTTCTCTCTGTACCTTTTGTTCCATTACTGTCATTACCTTAAGTTTTCATGCTCATCTATTTTGTACATTATGTGCTCCTCTCTCTAGCTGTCCTACTCTTTTTTCAAGAGCATATTCTTCAAAGAATTATCTGCTCTTGAATCCTGGAGTCAGATGTACAGCCATCGTTTTCTGTTCCCTATATTATCTCCATTGTATAATGCATACTCAATTGTATTATGATTTTTCATGTCTATCTCCCTAGACTATGGATATTAGAATTTACTTTCTCCTGTCTTCTGTTTTTACATATGTAAAATGGGCGGAATAATTGTACTTCACTGATGATTGTGAGACTTATATGGCATACTGCACATAAAATGCCAATAACAACGCCTGACATATGGGAAATCCTAAATCATCGTGAGTTTATTTTAATGTTATTATATATACTTAATATTGCATTTCTTGTATCCAACACAGTTACACATATGTACTCAGTAATGTTACTAAATGGCTGGCTGCATGAGCGATTGCATGAATAAATAACTGTATGAATAGCTTGAGGCAGAAAGAGAAGGGCTTCAGGGTAATATAGAACATTTAATGTATTCATAAACTTATGTTCCACAGCAGAGGGATCAGAATGTTTCCATGAGACTCTAGAGGGAGATCAATGAGCATAAAGTAAATCAGTAGAGAAAAGGAGGTTGGTTCAATAGTAAAATTTTCTAAAAATTGGTATATATTTTAAAAAGAATGGGCTTTCTGAGTTCCCTTTATTTCATATGTTCAAGCAGAAATTGAACAACACAGTTGCTGGGATACTATAGAGTTTTAGGGCTGCATTATGTAACATGAAATGCTCTTATATCTTTAATGAGTGTGTGGCTCGAGAAAAGTTTCTTGATACCCCACATATCTTACAATAGTGCACATTTTCACTGTTCAATTAGATATAGAATTTTTTCATCTATGCTCTCCACTGCTCACTGTTTAAACATATTAAAACATTGCTAACATGCCAAAGAACCTCTTTTTAAATTTGCTCAGTGACTCATTTCAATGAGTAATAGCTACAGTGACACTAGACTTATGCTTTCCTTGCATTGTCTGTAGTTTAAAAATTCTTGGAAAGAGTCTGAGCTTCTTGACTTTTTGTAAAGCAAGCAAAAGAAATGACGCATTCCAAGACATTGCCTTTGGGCCCATCTTTTCCCTTGCAAAACAGTTTCAATATCTGTTTTTACATTTTAATATTGAAGTTTGCATTACTGGGCAATTTTTGATATTGCAGTTTGCATTATTGGGCATTTTTTTCCTAGCAAGTGAAATTCAAAATCTCCCAGGTTTGGTACAGCAGTAATTTGAAGGAACTGCTCTATCTTTATGCTGAATTATTGACTAATAGGTTAGAAAACATTATCAGTTGAAAATGTCATGCTTGGAAAGTGATGTACAGAGTAAGTTTAGTAAGTGAAAAATCATCTACCCCACCTTGAAAGCTGCAGGGGAGATAGAATTCTGAGAAAGGCTGTTCCTATAAGGCTTTTCCCAGGCAGCACCATGTCCTAATCTGACTTTCTCTACTTTGTATTACTTATCACTGTCTACAAGATACATGCTAAAGTCAACGCCTTTCAAAAGAAGCAGTAGTTTCCCTCCCTCCCAATAGCTCAACATTTATTTATAAAAATAAAAGCCCCAAAGACAGTCTGAACTTATTTCAAATTAATATTATACAGCAAAGTTTTACGGCAACTCTTCATAATTTACCTGTCAGAGACTGTGAAAGACATCATTATAATTCCAATCAAAGAATTTTCTTTTGCTTGTGTGTAGAATGATTTCTTCTAGTTTCAATAATGTTTTTGTTAAATCACACAGGGTGAGAAATAATAATAGGATATCGCTTAATTGAATATGTCATCATGACAGGAGGTACAATACTCCGTTTTAAACACGACGGTTTCTTGCTGGCTACCAAGTTGGATTGATTGCCCTCATTATGTACACAGTCTGCATTTCCCTTTGCCTGCTCCACCCTCTCCAGCGCCCAGCTCCACTGAGCTGTTGAAATCCTGTATTTCAAATTAGCCATGAACTTGCTCTTCTTAAGCCTTGCTGCATTTGCATTGTGTGGGTACTATTTCAAATGCTGAGAGATTGGACAAAGTTCTGAACACTTACATTGAAAGCTATTTTTTAAATAATTTAGCATAAGAATCACAGCCTTTTCACCAAGGTAGCAATTAAGTCATCACTGCTACTGGCCCTATAAAAATTGATTAGGGCTGTTTTTATCACCCATACCTTCTCAAATGCTTTCCTGTACAATCAATCTGACACCCAAGTCAGAAATCACACAGGGAAAACTAATACCAGGAAAAGAGAGAAAAGGTTATTAAATAAAACTTGTATTCCACTAATATTAACACTGCAGAAAATGACCAGGCAGGTGATGTTTCAGGTACCCATATAATTATAATCGCTGAAGACATTTTTCCAATCAAACATATTTTTCCTATTCAACTGAGAAAAATAAACCAACTTATACTTCAGAGATATCTCTTATTGCAGGACAGCTAAGTTGGGAAGACCTTTCCTTGCCTGTTTAAAATAATCCTTAATTTACTTATGAGTAATATTTATACATAGGGCCCTTCTGACATGTCACATCTCCCATCTCCCAATTCTCTGTCCTTCCTCCTCTTGCATGAATGTCTCCATCCTATGATATTGTAACCGGTGGTGGGACTCAGGGGAGGCTTGGCCCCCCACGATGGGATGTGCCCGAGGTTCTTGGGCTCTGGCTCACCCAAGAATGGGGAGAGGGCGCTGGATACGCTGTAAGCTCATTCAAGTAAATATCGGACCCAAAGAGTTTTGCAGAAAATGATTTATTAGGCAGAGAGAGAGCGAAACGGAGGTGGGGGAGGGGGGAGGAGAGAGGGTGGGGGAGAGAGAGAGAGAGAGCGCATTTCCATGCTGTTGTGGGAGAGGATCCAGAGATGGAGTCCGCACAGGTAAGTTGCAGTGGAGTTTTAACTTTGAAGTGATTCCTGCCCCATTCGTATTCTGGTCCAATGAGAGGAGTTCTTTCAGACTTCCTCTGGAGTGATTGATTTTTGACTCCGGTATTGGATTGGCTGCTTGGCCCACAATAGAGCCCCTCTTTCCAGGGCTTTTGGCAGTCTCTTTAAACAAAGGAGCACACCTGAAATTTTACCTAGCCCCTTGTGGGGAAGTTAGGCAAAAAACTCTAGGTTCCTGGATGGGGAAGTAAATGGAGGCATGGCGCTGGAAAGTTCTTGCCTTTGAAACCACACCCCTTGTGGACCTGGGAGGAGAAGTTAACATAGTCCCTCAATATAACAAACTTCCACTGCAAAACCTGCTGATTATCTTGGCAGGTGTCTTGCTCTTCATAGTCCATGACTGCAGCTCTCAATTTTTTAAGCTAAGTTCTGTGGCTTGCAGGCAGCAGTCAGCAAAGATCATCAGTTGAGGCAGGCCTTGAACTTGGTCCTCATACTTGGGTAACTTGCAGCCATAGTCCAACTCTGGCCTGACATTTACAATCTCTTTGCAGTGCTGATGCAGTTATGGGGAGGGCTGGGTTCTAGCTGCAGAGCATTTAGGATTGTTAATTGCTTGCATTTTGCCACTGAAAATATTAGACTATCCCACTTTGCTTGAGAACACTTCTAAGGATAGCAGCTATTACTTGGCTGGACAGCAATCATTTGTCTAGAATCACTGTAGCTGTTTATTTCTATTGTATATTTTAATCCTTAGTACAACCTTGCAAAGTACATATTGTTAACCTCTTTTTAGATTGGGAAACTGAGGCTGAGAAACGAAAGATCTTTTCCCAAATACTCTAAAGCAGGAGGAAGTGACAGCTAATCTACAACAGTACAGCATAGGAATCACCTGGAGATTTTGTTGAAATGCAGATATTAGATATAGTGAACTCCAAGTTTCTCTTCAAAGAATCAGTATGTCAGTATGCTCAGCTCTCTTATTCTTTAACTCTCCATTTTAAAGTTTAACTTCCTTGTAGTTTCAGTAAACAACCTTTTCCACCAGTTCTAATCAGTGGTTCACATCTGTTGAGCAGGTCCCCTGCTGTGTTCTGACTCATCTCAGTCACCGGCTCTGGTCACCTGCCCTGGTCACCTGCTTTGACCTGAGCCACCCCTGGTCACCTGATCTGAACCTGTCCTGTAACTGTCCTTCCGACCAAACTACCCACCCCACCACTCTGGCTTGTACCCCTGCTCTCTTTAAAACAGCCAGTAGGAATTAGCTTAGACTGTGTGGTCTAACCCTAGCCAACAGGCGAATGACACAACAGTAGGGGCTACCTTGTCAGGAATAAGAATCCCTTCCCCTCCCTTGTCCAGGTGTGCACTTGCCATTAATCCATCTGTGAGATGCACCCTTCTACAGAAGTAAATTGCCTTGCTGAGGAAATTTATATTCAAGTGCTACTTCTTTTGCGGCACTGAAAATTTACACATAACACAGATTTTGAAGGTCTGGATTGAGGCCTGAGATTTCGCATTCCCCAGTGATGTCTTGCTGCTGGTCCCTAGACCACACTTTGCTTAGCAAGGTTATAGGTTAGCTTTTTTAATAAAGGGAAACCTCTAGTGATGAATACCAAAAAAACTGTGAAGGGATGCCATGTCTTGGCCCACTGGGCACGTAAAATCTTGAATCTCTGACGCCAAACAAGGTACAGGTGGGTTGTGCTGGGAATCATGCCAGCCTCCCTGTCCGAAAGACATTTCACTCTCTGCCAGAAGTCCCTTGGCTGAAATGGGAAATGCACATTTTTCTGGACAGAGTTTGGGATTTTTTTCTACTTTTGTCCCAGGGAATGCCTTACAAGTGCCTATTCTGCTTAGAGATAATGGAATATTTTAAAAGTAGTTATATATATAAAGAAGCTATAACAGAGAATGTACTGTCCTTGAAGTCAAAAGACCTGGGTCTCCCTCTCATTTATGGCATTTTCTAACTGTGCAATATGTACTGGCACCAAAGCTCTCTGGAATCAGTTTCTTCATTTGTAAAGTAGGAGTGAGAATCCTTATTTCATTTAGAGGCAGGTTCGTGGATACTTTTTATATTATTAAAAATTAAGTAAATAAAAAATTAAAAGTGTACTGCATGGACACAACCACTAGGGGCAACATTTTGACAATATCTATGGGCCGGGAACAGTGGCTCACGCCTGTAATCCCAGCACTTTGGGAGACTGAGATGTGCAGATCACCTGAGCTCAGGAGTTAGAGACCAGCCTGGCCAACATGGTGAAACATCATCTCTACCAAAACTACAAAAATTAGCCAGGCATGGTGGCAGGTGCCTGTAATTCCAGCTACTCGGGAGGCTGAGGCAAGAGAATCACTTGAAGCCAGAAGGCAGAGTTTGCAGTGAGCCGAAATGGCACCACTGCACTCCAGCCTGGGTGACAGACTAAGACTCTGTCTCAAAAAAAAAGATAGTATCTATGAAAGCTAAACCTGTGGCCCATGCCATATGCCGCAAGGACTCCACCCCTGTGTATATTCTTAAGAAAACGTGAGTGCTTATCATGTACAAGAGCCTCCACAGATGCTTCATTCACAGTAACCAAAACAATGGAAACAACCCAAAGCCCACCAGTATCCAAATGGTACTACACAGCAGTAAAATAAAACACACCCCCGTTCCATGCAACGACTTGGCACATAAGTTAAGCAAAAACAGGCTGGCTCAAAAGAGTAGGTACTATATAATTCAATTTGGACAAAGTTTAAGAGTACTTGAGACTAATGTGTGTTGATAGAAGTCAGAATAGTGGTTATCCCTGAGTATTGATGGAGAAAGGCAAGAAGGAATGTTATTAGAAACATTTTGCATCTTGATTTGCATGGTGGTGTGGTGGTTCTAAGAATGTGTACATATATAATCAAGTATACATTTATGATTTGTACATGTTAATGATGTAAGAAGGGCAGGGTCTAGACCTATGCAATGTGGGACCAAGGTAATAACACCAGCCAAAGGTCAAGTCTTCTCTTTATTAATCACCATGTGTTTGTAATTCTAAACAATGCCAGTGATACAATATTTCCTATTGGGGCCAGACAGTTCCCTCTGCCCTGTTTTAGGCACATCACTGGGGCTAAGCTAAATTACAGGCATGCGGCTTTAAAACAAAACGTAAAAAGAGAAGTTACCCATGAGTGGATGATAAAAATAATTGTGTGTCAGGAGCCCACATCATGATTTCTCTAATTTTGTGCAAGTGAAGTACAACTGAGAAACAAAATAAATAAAATATTACCAACTTTAAAAGTTATGATCACTGGAAGACATACTGTATGTATTTAACATAGTAAAGTGCTTATAGATTTTCTGAAAACCAGGAGATTAAAGTTACACTGGTATTTTACAAGGGTCTCCTATGCCAATCATTTTCTTTTTAATTAAAGACATGATGAGTGTACTTGGAAAGGAGTAGGTCAGGTAAAGTGTCCGTCGGAATGCCCATTTTACTTATGTGTGAAGTCTCATTTAAGGAATAAGTCACGGACACCCTTCCTAAATAACTTATCTTTTCTGGATTAGCAATTCATACAGATGTGGACAGAGAGAGAACAAGGCAATTTGTGAGGAGGAAGGTGGATTAATTTCTGGGATGCTATTGGCAGACAATCAACACAAGCAGATACATATTGAGTGCTTACTATAAGCGTGAACTAACCCAAGGCTTGCATAAACCCCTTGAGGACAGGACCATTATCAGCCCCATTTTACAGCTGAGGAAACTGAGACATAAAGAGGTAAAGAAGCCGGTAACTTTCTCAAGGCCATGTAGCTAGCAAGTGCTATAGGGAAGGCTTGAACCCAAGCTGTCTGACTCCAGAATCTCTCTTGCTTCACCATTAGGTATCTCCAGAGTCTCCAGGTGAAGGCAACAAACACCACACAAACTTGATGAGTTCTTGAAATACTTTTAGGGCTCCTCCTCAATTTCATAGATACAACGTCTTCAAACTCCAGCCCCCAGTATCTAACCCCTGGAACCTGAGCAGCAGGAAGGGATTAAGTGACCTCTTGACTTGTGAACAAGATAAATGGAAGATTCTGTTTAGAGGCTCTCAACTCTTTTGTACTTGCAAATTATCAAACATGTTGTCAGCATATGTGAAAGGATTCATTTGAGCATGGCTTGCCTTCAGGTTGGGCCACTCATTTCCTGAATTGGCTGTCAGCCACCCAGGACAGAGTTTAATAAGAGAAGCCAACCTGCAGGGTGAGGAGGAGCAGGGAATTTGGTGAGGGTGCTGGGCTCAAATCTGGGCTTCTGTAGTTATCCGCTATATGATCTCACGGAAGTAAACTCATCTCTCTGAACCTCAATTACCACATTAGTAAGAACATACATAATTATAACACCTTCCCTGTGGGGATGCTGAAATTAATTAATTAATGTTTGTAAAACATTTAGATAAATGCCTGGTACATGGTAAGCAATATTTTTTTAATGTTGTAATATATGTACCATCTTCTTTGGTATTAGTTTGATATGATGCTATTCATCTTTCTATTACTGTCGATAAATTATACCCCACTTCGCAGAATCTACACAATGTAAAGACAATCTGTTCAACTCAGCATTTTCCCTGAAAGAACAGACACCATAGCAATGGTATTCAAACTCCAGGGAAGGGGGAAATGATTTTATATATTTACCAAAATTTCATAGCACACCATAAAGGTTGAGTTGCCAGCTGAGCTGGACACAGACCTATAAGTCCACAGTGGAGTATTTGGGGGAGATGATTCTGATAAGTCCCACAAGGTTTCTTCTGTCCTAATGTCTGGCTGGACTGCTTGAGGCTCCACTTATGTTTGACTTTAGCTGTCTCACGATTTCCCTCTTGCCATGCCATGCCATTTCTACTTTACCCAAGCCACACCCCCAATGCATTCAGTCTGTCTCACTCTCACTTAGCCTCCACATCCAGTTGAGCACATGGGTTCACCCCAGAGTGGTCTCTGGAGTCTGTGCCCTCTTTTGCATTCCTAAAGATACACTTTTTGCTTCAGTCTTTCCTGTCATCCTTTTCCCGGTCTATTTCACCTGGTATAAGGAGACCGTTAGTATCTAGACCATTCTCCCAAGTTATGTTCCTTTTTTTTTAATCTCGTTATAAGATTTTCTAGTAATGTCTAGTTTTCTCATTCCTTTGTTTTTCCATTCATTCATTAAACATTCATTTCTTGAGCCACTGTCGTGTACCAGTTATGACACAAGTTTTGGTGGTAAAGGAGATGAAGGCCTGTCCGGAACCTCATGCAAGACCTCTTCTAGACTGACTGCCATCTTCCTCACTAGTGATGCGCCTCAGGATGCCTGAGCCATGTCCAGGTACTCACTAGAAAAGGAGCACCCTCTCCCTTCCACGACTTTGCACATGCTCTTTTCTCTGCCACGAGTTCCCTTCCATCCCATCTTCACCTGGTAAACACCTCCTTATTCATCAGGGACACAGGGATGATAGCATTCCTCAGCTACCAAAGCAGAATTCAGATTCCTTCTTCTGTTCCCACAGCACCCCTAAGGGCTTTTACTACCTTATTTATTATTGATCTTGAAGTAAGTGTAATTATTGATCTTGAAGCTGGGAAAGTCTGCAGTCTAGATATTGTCATCTTTTTGTTTTTCTCTATCATTCAGCATGACATTTCCCAACTGAGACATGGAGAAGGGAGGAAGAGTAAATTGTTTTGCTGTTATTATTGTAATCGAGAAGAGTACAACGTTGAAAATAGCAGGTGCCCATTTCCTAGGGATTAGGCTTCCTGAAGCCTGGGGCCACTTATGGATACAGGTATATGTGTCCCTAACATTTCAGCTTCCGGAGGAACTCTTAGGCCAGGTAACTGGAGAATATTCCCAGTCTTCACATACAGCAGCCAGTCTCTGAGAACAATGGGTTTGAGAAGGAGACCTCATAAGTTAGAGTGGTGAATCCTCTACATCTAACACTCTGTAGTGGAAAGTAGGTGTGTTAAAGAAAATGAGCAACAATTGAAGATATATCCACTTTCACCAGGCAGGTAGCCACATGTGGTACAAGCCACAGAAGCTTCCTTTGGCCAAGTCACATAACAAACATGCAAACATGAAAGGACCGGGTCATTCAAAGCACGTACTTAAGTTCTATGAATAACAACAAGGCCTCAATCTTATATGGGGGGAAAATGCCATATTTTAAAAACAGAAACAAAACAAACAGAAAAAAAGTCTAGCTGTATTTAGGCTTCTCTTAAACCATCAACTATAACTACAAACATAAATCACATCAGGTATTCTAGGTTTGGGTATGATTCCAGGTGCAGGGGGCTGATAAGTTTAAAAAGAAAAGGTAAGCTCCAGGTGAGGAAGGAGGAAGAGGACGAGGAGGAGCAGAAACACTAATTTACTTTCTTTAAAAGAACAAAGTCTGTACACCAGTCCCCTGGCTGCTTCTGACCCATCTCTCCACAATCTTTTTCCCTCCCATCTAGCCTTATTTTCCCCAAAAACAATAAAATAAAGGGGAAAAGTCTTATGTTAGTAGCAAATGCAGCTTTTAGAGATAGAAAAGCTTATCTTCTCCCTAACCACAATTTTAAGTCCAAAAACTCTCTGCAATCAACAAAATGCCACACGGTTAACAAGATGGAATGAATGCACTTGTGCTCTGGCCCAAGGGCACCTTCCTTCTAGCCAGTCAGGAAGACATGTTGGGATGGAGAGAAGAAAGAGCATCCAATGGGAGGCCTCTGAGCTCCCATACATCAGGAAAACCCCTGATATCCACAGGAGCCTTGCCTGGCTTGCCTGTGGCATGACACACAGACAACTAGAGAGAGCCATTGCCAAGAGCAGCCAATCGTCCTGTGGTTTGGCCTCTGTCCTGCCTGGCCCTCCCCTTCCACCTAATTCCCATAGGCACATCAGCTCCTGCCCCGAAATCCCCACTCCTCAAATGAACAACCAAATTGCCCTGACACTGTGTCTTTGTAGAAGCTGTCCGGGAGCACGCCTCTGTGTGAGTGGGCAATGGAGAGTTAGGGGGCAAGAAAGGGCGATGGGGTTCAAAAGTAAAGTCATCAGAAATAATGAGGCTGTTCCGCCCAGTTCCCCGCCAGCCAGGGGAGCGGAGTGCCCTCTCCAACAGGGTGTCCCAGCTCTGCTGCTGAAATAACTGGCCATGGAGAGCGGCAAGCAAATTGCTTTGACAAGGCCGTTGCTGTTGTAAGGGTTCAAGGGTGCCGGCCACTAGGTCAGCGGCTGCCAATCAAGCGGACAGAAAAAGCCGCTCATTGAGCCTGTGATTTCTACCTAGGCCGCAATTATCTCTGACTATTCCTGGACCTCAGCAGCTCCTCTGATTAAACCTGCCTCCCTTTTACATCTCTTTCAGAGTGCGCTTCATACACTAATTAGTTGCCTGCTCTCCACTGAGATGTCAGACCCTCCGTCAATTTATCTCTATTTCAGCCTGCTCAGAGTGACTTCCCCAGTTATCAAAATTTAATCATGCCTTCAAAAATGTTGAAAAGTGGTCATTAGAGGCAAAAGGCCACAGGATACAATATTCATTTTTCTCTATCTTCCAGCCATCCAGCTGGCATCTATAATGGATATCCTGGGGGCTGTGAGAACACGTTGATTTATGCAACCTCGGCCCTCCTCTCACTGTGCTCCACTGGCTGCTTGAGAGAACAGGTTTTAACAAGGTCTGAGGTGGGAGGACATTAATCACAGCAGCATTGTATGTGGAAAAGGGTGCTGTGTAGTCAAAGAACCCCCTACAGTAGGGCAGTTAGAGGTGTTTTTTTTTTCTTACCACCTTCTCGGTGATAAAAGAGAGTTTGACAATTGATTAGACCTTTCTGTAACCTTGCAGCCCAGCGAAATGATGAGAGAGAGAAAAGAGGGAGAGAATGATTCTCATACCGACGGTTTTAAATGTGCAATAACTTTATGATTCTTGACTGAAACTGGCTATCAAAATCAGTCCCAACTCAATACCATCTAAAAAAGAAGATCATTCTTGGAATAAGAGCCCGTTCGGCCGGATGTGTCAGAGCCAATCACAAGCTCTGGGGTCCCGTGGTGACTGCCGACCGCCACATACGGTGGGTTCTGATAAAAATCACATCTGATAAATTCACCTCTGCTTGCCTGCTTGGCTGGAAAGAAGGTTTTAGTCCAAAATCAACAATGATGAACTGAAATCTATCGGCAGCTGGGAATTGCTTTTAACCCTCCCTCTGGGCTGCCCCACTTCACTACTTTGCTTCTCCTTTTGCCTTCCCCCTTTGTTCCCAAGCCCAAGGAAGCAAAAGGTAGACAGTGGGCAGGGACCTTCCCTCTATCTGCAGCAGTGGCAGAAGAAGCATGTCTCCTCACCCCTGACATGCCTGGCTTCATGCTACCTGCAGCCCCTTTACAGGCTTTTCCTGCCCTGGCTACTGAAAGCAATGTCTCCTGGCACCACAGAACATGCAAGGTGAATTTCTCTGCCTTTTTATTTATGGCAGAAATGCCTTATGATAACACCTTTTTGATGGTCATTCCTGTCTTTTTTTGATGCATGTGGTGAGAGAGAACAGTCAAATAAGAAGCTTTTAGAGAAACTTACAAAGGAGGTATGTGTCATGGCAGAGATGGCTCATTGTGGTGATTTAACTGTGAGCCTTTGTACCCACCCTCATGCTCTTAGTCACTCTCACATCCTCACAGTTCCACCTCTTGAGCCCCAAAATGACCTTCTTTCTTTTTCCTCTGGTAATGGAGCCTGGGTCTGGACCACAGAGTGACCAGCCACATAGAGAATAACTCGGAGGTGTGTCCAGGCCTCACAGTGGTAGGCTGGGCAGCCAAAGCAGTGAAGGAATGTCTTCTGTTTATGCTGGGGTGGGAAGGAAGATGATCCATCTGAAATGATGCACAGTTATAGAGTTCACGCCCTATAAAAAAAATCTGGCCAGATTTTTCCCAGTCTCATTCTAGCATCAAAGAGGATCCAATTTTCAAGCCAACCTGGAAGCAGCGCAGACTTGGAAAGAGGGAGGCAGATGAGAAGGAACCCTGGTGTTGTTTCACTTATTTTGCTGATTCCCCACCCATCATCAGCTGTCCCATTAAGGAATGAATACATTCCAAAGAGAAAGGCAAGAGCATGGACCTGCTAATGATCACTCTGAATATAGAAAACTAATAAGAAAGACTTGTACACGTCTGCCTTTAAATAGTACTGGATCCTGGCACCACTGTCTTTAGGAACCAACCATGGTGAACCCCGTACACCTGCGGCCACGTTAGTTATCAAGCATGAGCCTGTCCCCTGGTTTCTGCATCAGGCTTCACTTTCCAAGCTATAATTGCATTCATCCAGATACTCTGCCTTACATTTGTAATTCCACATTTAACATGGATCAGGGGCTCTCTTCTTTCGGTAACATGGAGTATCTATCCTTGCTACTTCTGGTTCTCCAGGAACTTGAGAACATACCCTCTAGCGGCGTGTGGTGTGGCTAGTATTTACTCTGGGGGTAACCTTGTCTCTGAGAATGGGAAAAATATACATACATTTATAAACAAACATCTATGAACCATTGATCCAATAAATGACCAAAGTGATTGGCTGAATGATGTAATCTGTTACCATGTGACAATAGAGGGTCTGTCAAGTTTGTGAATCCAATGAGATATAAATAGAAAGAATAGCATTATGGAATAAAATGAAGAGAGGATGGTCTTCTATATTATATTTTGCTGAGATCATAGTTCTATACAGAATTGGAGGACATCTTACAGACGCTGCAATGTATGTGATATGAAAACATAAATTTGTAAACTTGAATGCATATGAAGGAAAGCATTTTTTTTAAATAACACTATCTGATTTTATATACTCTACCAAGAGGCATGTTTCTATTTTATTTGGGCTGTTTTATTGTGGCACCCTTTAAAAGGTATAAAAAATGATCTACCTTTCTCAAATGTAGTTACCATTATCTTAGAATAGGGATACTTACCCTGAAGACTCACAGACACCCCTGTCACCCAGAGGTTCTTTGACATAATCCAGGGGGTCTGAGAATTCGAGTAGATAAATAAAACATTTTCATTTTCACTACTCTCCAGCTGCAATTTAACATTTCCTTCAATTATTAATGTAGAACAAAAACTACCCTAGCTTTGGCACTTTCTTTGACTTTGTCACCAATAGACATTACAGGTGTTCCCACATCACATTACAGTTGCTCTAGATATCTCAAAATATCATTTATGTTATTTTATGTTACCACTTCTTTCAAATTATCACTGTTATTAGAGCTGCTGTTATATTTTGCTATTAAATGCATAAAGGACACACATGACTATATCACACATTTTTAATATTCATAATGGCATTCCACTATAATTAATTTCCTTTGAAGTCCTATGTATTTTCCTGTATATATTTACAACTCTATTTTTAAAAGGCCTCCATGGGCTCTCTAGACTGTTAAAAGGGTTAATTATACCAACAAACAAGTGAAGAACACAGGTAGTAAATAAATTCTGGTATTAGCCTGCCTCCCATTTCATTTAGGCAGCATGAGGGATAGATTCTAGGGACCCTTCATCTTCAAATGGGCTTTACAAACTCTTCTCATTCCACGTACCAGCCAAGAGATTAAAGCAGATAATTTTTTTTGGCATCTTATGGTACACATCAGTGCTAGAATGATGAGTAGCTCATTATAAATCTCATTAGCCAAATGTTGAATGTTTTTCATAGGATCTGTGGCTGTCAAAACAAGCACAAAACACAAAAAAACACACCAACAAAGCATAGTAACTAGGGTGACCATAAAATTTATTCTCTAAACCAGGAATGTTGAGAGTAAAAAGAACACTATTAATAATTATGCCAAGACAATAGTTGTAAAGGAACTGTCTGCATGAACCATGAGGTATGCCTATTTGAGCTAACAATAATTTAATTTCATGTAGTACTAATAACTTTTTTGGCTATTTCCATCTTTGAGTCATTCAGCCAAGCTCGCTTATCATAAAATATATTAAGAGAAAAAGTGGGAAAAGTCGACTGATAAGTCTGCAGAGCTCTCAAGTGAATAAATCTTAATTGCAGGATTCCAGATCTGAGTTAGGTGGAGTCAAGAAAACAGAGTATAGTACCTATGTCTTAGACTCCAGTAGCTACACTTTAATCTAGTCCACCTGAACAGATCCACAGATTCACCTCAATTCAGAGGAAGTTACATAGGATATTTTAAAATACGTGGCATCAAAGATTCCTTAGTAGTGGCTTATATATAATGATTCTAGTATGCCATTTTTGTTGCCTTACTTAAACAAGCATGACTATTTAATACTACATTAATATTACATTAAAATCCTCAGCTTTGGGGGGACTAAGGGAGGGACAGTGAGGGGTAGGGAGGTTGGGGAGGGATAACCTGGGGAGAAATGCCAGATATAGGTTACGGGGGGATGGAGGCAGCAAACCACAATGCCATGTATGTACCTATGCAACAATCCTGCATGATCTGCACATGTACCCCAGAATCTAAAGTAAAAAAAAATATATATGTATACACACACATACACACACACACACACACACACATACACATAACCTCAGATTTTCTATCAGGTCACTGTTGGCAAGAATTATCCCCCAGTAAGTCATATAATTAATTATATAGCATGCCAGCTGTTTGTATGTGATATACTTGATGTTTAATTACTGTCAGCTGTGAGTCTTAAAATATGAAGAAGAAGGTTGGTAACACTGGTGAACAGAGTTACAATATACTCAGGCCACTAGCCAACAAAACATTGTATAACATACAAATGATTTAATAGTAAAATGGTAAAGGGTGTATGAAGTACTATCAATCATATCTACAGCTATCAGGATACATGGTCATCATTTGCAGGTGGATTACGATTGCATATTTTTTATCCCAGACCAATCTGTGAAGCAACACACAAAGCAACCATTCCCACCTAACCACTTTGGCCTACCTGATTCCTGTAGGTCCTTGTTACTCATATGGATGTCAAAAGAATACCCTAAAGTGTCTACGCAATACATGAATATTCACCTGCCCAGGATGTGAAATAAGTGGCATATCCAGTTAGACAATTGCCAGGGTTCCTTGAAACTTAAAGATTCCATTATTTTGAAACCAATACAATAAATATGCTTATGAAAATATCTTTGAAGACATTTCAAGATCTAGCTCCAGCCTGTTAGACTAGCCACGACATTGATTCTACTATATCAATGCCTCTACTAATCAGAGGTTTTAATCAAGATATCTATTTTAAGGAATCTGTGAGTTGAAGGTGGTAGATCACAAGACACCTAACATTGTTCAAGCAAGCTGTATCCTTCCATCTGAAAACAATGAGCTTTCAAAATAAGTGAGAAAGAGTTATTGAAAAAAACTTCATTCAAAAATTAAGTGATGAAAAGAAATGTTTGCCAGAGTTTCAGGAATGCTCACTTCTAGGAAGATAGAGTAGGTGTACTTTGGCCCATGCTTTCTACCAAGTATGGCTAAAAACACTGAACATTACATGTAAAACAAACATAAGAAGACAATGAAAGTTGGAGACAAGGTAAACTGGCTAGGAACCTCAGCACCTCAGTAGCCACATGGTGGTGAGTTCCCTGGGTTTTCTTTTCTTTGCCCTATATATCCAAGACTTGAAGCAGAAGAAGCTAACAACCCAGACATGTGAAAGGAAGCAGATAAAATGAACGACTCGATGAAAACCTACTGGTTCTAGCCAAAAGACCAGGAAAGGGACATCCTAACAAGACAGAAAACTTTGAGACAATAATTACTCTATACCAGCCAACCACCAAAGGGGAAAAAAACTGTAGTCCCATCTTTCATTTATATTAACAAAGCCAAATGGGGAGCTAGACATCCACCCTTGCAAGGCTTTAACAATAAGCCTTTACCTCCCTACTAGGATAGTTTCAGAGGTCATGTAGAAAGTCAAGACTTTGATCACTAACAGCTGGTAACAACACATTCCCACCATAGTGACAATGGAGACCACCTTCAGTGCCTGTACTTTAACCTTCATCTGTTAGTAACAAGGCACATGGCTACTTCCCCACCAGACAGTATCAGAGGGAGCTGAGTAGAGGGCTAAAACTTTCCCATCTCCTGTTTGTAATAGAGCCACTCTCACAATAGTCTTTGTAGATACCACATGAGAGACAGAACATCCACTCCAGGAATAAGGAACCCCCGTCTCTACCCCTCAGGTATTAACAGACTTTCAGTAGAGAACTTGGACTTCTACCTCTACCTGGAAGTAGCAAGGTGATGTTTCTATTTCCTATGCCATACTAGTGTCAGAGAAAGCTGCTTAAAACAGAAAGCTTAAATAAGATCCAAAGTGTCATCATGTAATATGAAAATGTCTAGGTTTCTATCAAAAATCACTATTCATACCAAGTGCCAGGAAGATCTCAAACTGAACTTAAAAAAATAGATTCCAACACTGAGAAGACAGAGATGTTAGAATTATCAGAGATTTTAAAGCAGTCATGATAAAAATGCTTTAATAAACAATTAAAAGGAAATAACGAAAAAAAATTAGAAAGCCTTAACAAATCCTGCATGTCTGTGGGTTCTGCATCTACAGATTTGGCCAATCACAGATAAAAATTATTTGGAAAAATAAAATAAAATACAAAACTACAACAACAAAAATAATACAAGTTAAAAAATATAGTATAACAACTATTTACATAGTATTCACATTTTATTAGGTATTATAAGTAATCTAGAGATGATTTTAAATATATGGGAGGATATGCACAGGTTATATGCAAATACTATACCATTTTGTATTAGGGTTTTGAACATCCACAGATTTTGGTATATGAAGGTGGTCCTGGAATTAATCCTTCATGAATACCAACAGACAAATCTATTATTAAAACATTAAAACATATAAAAAAGAACCAAATGGAAATTTTAGAACTAAGGAACAAGATAATCAAACGAAATAGCTGAATGGATGGGCTGAAGAACTGAATAAAAGAAACAGAAGAAAGTATCATTGAATTGGAAGACAGAAAAGAGAAATTATCCAATCTAAATAATGGACAAAGACTGGAGCAAAAATAAGCAGAGGCTCAGGCACCTGTCAGATTATAACAAAAGATCTAACATTCATGCCATCAAGTTCTAGAATAAGAAAAAGAGGGCAGGGATAAAAATATACTCAAAGAAATCATAGTTAAACTTTTCAAATTTTTCAAGAGACACAGTCCTACAGACACAAGAAGCTTACCGAATCCAAACAGGATAAATCAAAAGAAAGCTATGCCAAGACACATCAAAATTGAACTTCTAAAAACTGAAGACTAAGAAAAAATCATGAAAGCAACCAGAGAAAATTAATGCCTTACTTACAGAGGAAAAATTTTGAATAATATCAGAAACTATGGAAGCCAGAAGGAAGTAGCACAATATTTTTTAAATGCTGAAAGAAAAGAACGGCCAATTTAGAATCCCATACTGAATATTCTTCAGGAATAAGGGAGAAATCAAAACACTTTCAGATGAAGAAAAAGTAAGAAAATTTGTCATCATTAGACAAACCCTGTAAGAATAGGTACATGATGTTCTCCAAAGAGAGATAAAATGATAAAAGAAGAAACTTTGGAGTATCGGGAAAGAATAAAGGACATAATAAGCAAAAATAATGGGTAAATAAAAAAGCTTTTTCATCTCCTCTTGAGTTTTCTAAATTATCTTTGATGATTGAAGCAAAAATGATAATACTGTATAATATGGTTCTAAATGTAAGATAATAATAATATCATAAATGTGAGAGGGTTAAGAGATATAAAAAGAGGTAAAATTTCTGCACTTTGCTCAAACCAGTAAAATGATAAAACCAGTATACAGGGATAAATCATATATATCACATACTACCTAGAGCAGTCACAAAACAGAACAAAAAACTATACCAAAAGGTATACTCACACACAATATCAATAAATCAAAATGGAATTCTAAAAAATATTTAATAAACCACCAGAAGTTAGGAAACAGAAAGAAGAGAAACAAGCAAAAAGAAAAAAGAAAAACCAAGAACAAGCAGAAAACCACCACAACGCAAAAAGGCACACTTAACCTTTAGCATATCAATAATTATATTAAATGTAAGAAGTCTACATACACTCAAAAGACAGAGATTGAGACAGTGAATTGAAAACATAACCCATTTATATGTTGTCTCAAGAAATTCACTTTTAATATAATGATATATTCCAGATGAAAGTAAAAGGTTAAAAAGATACATTATGCAAACGTCAGTCAAAAGAAACCAGGCATGACTATATTAATATCAGATAAAATAGACTTCTCGGCAATAAAAATTTCCTGAGACACAGAGAAACATTATGTAATGATGTAAGGGTCAGTGTATCAGGAAAGCACAACAATGCGAAATGTTTATGCACCAAGCAACAGGGGTGTAATATATGTCAAATAAAAACAGATAAAAATCAAAGAAATAGACAAATAGCACAATTATAGTTGGAGATTTTAACATGCCTCTTTTAACAATTCATAAAGCAACTAGACAGAAAATCAGTAAGGATACAGAGAAACTCAACACCTTCAACCAACAGAGTCTAATTGACACTAATAGAACCCTGCATCCCAAAGCAACAGAACATGCATTCTTTTCAAGATCCCATGGAACATACACCATGATAGAACATATTCTGGGCCACAAAACAAACCTCAACAAATGTAAGATAATTGAAGTCATACGTAGTATGTTCTTCAATCACAATGGAAACAAAACAGAAATCAATAAACAAAACATAGTAAGAAAATCTCTAAACACTTAGAAAGCAAACAACATACTTCCAAGCAATTCATAAGTTAAAGAGGAAGTCTCAAAGTAACTTTAGAAATACATTAAACTGGATGAAAATGAAAATACAAAATTTAAAAATGTGTCAGATACAACTAAAACAGTGCTGAGAGGAAAATGTATAACAATAAATGCATACATTAGAAAAGAGGAAAAGTCTCAAATCAGTAATCTAAGCTTCTCGCCAATAACCTAGACAAAGAAAAGCAAAATAAACACAAAACAGAGGAAAAGAAATAGTAAAGATAAGAAATCAATAAAATTGAAAACAGAAAAACAGTAAAGATATAATGAAACAAAGAACTGGTTCTTGAAAAAAATCAATAAAATTGACCATCCTCTAGCACAATTAACAAAGAGAAAAGAAGACACAAATAAGGCAGTTGCTCTGGTAGAAAGAAAATTACCTCAGGGAGACATAAAGAGATGAAGGAAGAAGTAAAGAACAACAGAAAAGTTATATATGTGGATGAATCTAAATTAATGTTCACTTTTAAAATCAGTAATCTCTTACAGGATCTAAAATGTGAGAACAATTGAAAACTACTACCACAATAACGCCGAAGTCAGGAGGGGATTAACTGCGGCCTGTTGTTTTACAACATGGCCACAAATCCTTTGATGCTCCCCTATCAAGGGGACTTTATTACCTTTCCTTGAGCCTAGGTGAACTTATGATTGCTTATATCAATAGAGTGTGGTAGAAGAGACAATAAGTGTCTTTCCAAGCTGTCATCAAAGGCCATGCAGATTCTGCTTTGCTCTTTTGTTCTTTGAGCCCTCAGTCACCATATAAAAATTCTGACTACTCAGGCCACCATGCTGGAGAGGCCACACAGGGGATTTGTCATTAACAATTGCAGCTGAGCCTATCCTTCAGGATTCCCAGCCCAGACACCCTAAATGTAAGCAAAGGTGCCATCTGTTAGACTCATTCATACCCAGCCACTCAAGTTATCCAGGTGAAGTTCCAGGTATCATGGAATAGAATTAAGCCATCCCCATTGTGCCTTTTCAAAATTCCTAACACAGAATCCACAAACATAACAAGTTCACTATTGCTTAATGCTACTGGATTTTAGGGTAGCTTGTACATTGCAGAGATAACCAGAACATAGAAACAAAGTCTTCTAATGCCCTAGAATTGTCTGGGAATTAGAACTTATTTATATTAGTCTGATAAGTCAAAGAAGCCTCTTGTACTCTTTAGATAATTTGTAAAGATATGGGGAAAGTAGATACAATGAAGATGCATATGCAAATACTTTTCATCAAACTCTTCAGAAATTATATTTGCTACTTAGATTTTTGTTTTAGTTTTGAAGGTAGCCCCTTGAGAAGCTTTCTAGGATATATTAGTGCAATATTTTAGAGATGGCTTATGAAATTGCCAGTGTCGGTTACCTGTACTACCTTCATACCATCACCATCACTAAACTGGAAGCCTTTCTCACTATGGAAAGCTGTAACAAGCATGAATGATGTAAGTGGTGTGGAAATGCCCAATGGTAAATGTATTTTTAGTTAGATCTTATGAAAGCTTAAGATTCTAAAATACACATTGGAAAATCTCTTTCAGTTTTAGGTCCAGTAAAAGGGAAAATTTGACATATGGAGCTCAGTTCTAGCTCCAGCTCTGCCATTATTTAGCTTTGTGACCTGAAGAAAAAAATCCTTTAAAATTTAAGATTCAGCTTTATAGAACTGAGAATCTTCCAACAAAAAGAAATAAACTTTTCCAACCCATTGTATAATGTAAATCATGAAATAAAGGGGTAGTCCAGGACCATCACTAAAGTCCTTCCGATTCTAAAATTCAGTGGGAAAACCTTTGCCTGTGCAAAGAATCTAGGGTCTAGTCTCTAGATATAAAGCACTGAGAATTATAGTTAATACTTAAATTAGAAGGGGGTTTTCCACCACTTTCACCAATTACTCTCTCTTACTCCTCTATATTCTCACTCCCTTACCTCACAACTACAGATATGTCTAAAAACTATAATATTTATTAAAAGACTCATGTAGATTCATAGGAGTTATACAGATTCCAAAATTAAAGTGCAACCAGCAGAGGGGCGGGACAAGACGGTCAAATAGAAGCTTCCACTGATCATCCCTGATGACAAGGACACCAATTTAACTCTATCTAACCCTACTCCATCCCCGCCCCACTCACACAGAGAAAAAAGCATTTTCATGAGAACCAAAAATCAGGTGAGCACTCATAGTATCCTGATTTAATTTCATATTGCTGAAAAAGGATCTGAAGAGAGTAGGAAAGACAGTCTTGAATTGCTGACATCATTTCTTTCCCATCCCTTGGCACTGGCTATGTGGTGTGAAGAGAAATCTTTGTGCTTAGGAAAGGGAAAGCACAAGACTTAAGATACATTGCATTAAACTCAGTGCTGCCTTCTCACAGCAGAAAGCAAAAACAGAGCAAACCCAGCTGAGGCCCCCACACAGAGGAGCATTTAAACCAGCCCCAGCCAGAGGGGAGCTTGAGTGCTGGCAAGCTGGCCCATCCTAGTGGTTGCAGACTGAGTTCCAGCAAGCCTCACCACGGTGAGCTAAAGAGCTCTGGGTCCCTAAGTAAACTTGAAACACAGTCTAGGCCACAATGACTGCAACTCCTGGGTGACTTCAAGTACTGAACTGAGCTCAGAGTCAGTGAACTTAAAGGGTACTCAACCTGCTGAGACACCAGCTGGGGCAGGTAAAGGAGCACTTTCGCCACCTACCCTCCAACCTCAGACTGCACAGCTCTTGGCCCCAAGAGAGACTCCTTTCTTCTGCTTGAGGAGAGGAGAGGGAAGAATGAAAAGGACTTTGTCTGGCATGTTGGATACTGGCTCAGCCACAGCAGGACAGGGCACTAGTCAGAGTCATTGAGGTGCCCTCTCCAGGCCTTAGTTGCTGGACTACATTTCTAGACACACCCTGGGCCAGAGGGGAAACCGCTGCCTTGAAGGGAAGGACCCAATCCCAGCAGTATCCATTACCTTCTGACTAAAAAGCCCTTGGGCCCTGAATAACCAGCAGTGATACCAAGGTACTTCAGTGTGGGGATTGGGTGAGACTCTAAGACTAATTGGCTTTGGATGAGACTCAGCACATTCCCAGCTGTGGTGGCGAGGGGGAGAGACTCCTTCTGCTTGGGAAAAGCTGAGGAAAAGTAAAGGGGACTTTGTCTTGCCCCTTAGGTTGCAATTTGGCCACAGGGAGTTAGAGCACTTAGTGGGCTCTTAGGGTCCCCAGCTCCAGGCTTTGGCTCTTGAATGGTATGTCTGTACCTTCCTTGAGACAGAGGAAAGCCCACTGCCCTGCAGAGTGAGACCCAAGACAGGTGGTATTCAGCACAAGCTGACTGAAGAGCTCTTGGGCCTTAAGAGAACATCAGTGGTAGTCCACAGTACTCCCTGTGGGCCTAGGATGATCATGGCCACAGGGTGAGGCTCCTCTGCCTGCGGGAAGGGGAGGGAAGAGGAGGAAGGACTGCATCTCATAGTTAGAGTGTCAGCTCAGCCACAGTGAAACAGAACACCAGGGAGATTTCTAAGGTTTTTGATGGTAGTCCCTGGCCCCCAGATGGCACCTCCAGACCGACTCAGGCCATGGGAGAACTCACTTCCCTGAAGGTGGGTGGCTTTGTTACCTGCTGATTATAGAGCTCCAGGGCCTCGAGTGAACAGAGGTAGTATATCGAAGGAGTGGTTACAGCAGGCCTTGAATGGTTCAACATATGTAAATCAATCAATGTGACACATCATATCAACAGAATGAAGAATTTAAAACTATATGATAGTTTCAATTGATGCTGAAAAAGCATCTGATGAAATTCAACATTGCTTCATGATAAAAAAAAAAGCCTCACAAAACTGAGTATAGAAGGAACATACCTTAAATAATGAAAGCCATATATGACAGACCCATGGCTAATATCATACTAAATGGCGAAAACCGAAAGCCTTTTCTCTAAGATTGAATATGTGACAAGGATGCCCACTTTCACAACTGTTATTCAACATAGAACTGGGTAATCTAGCTAGGGCAATCACAAAGAGAAAAAAAAATAAAGGACATCTGGATCAGAAAGAAAGATGCCAAATTATCCTTGTTTGAAGATGATATGATCTTGTATTTGGAAAAACCCAAAGACTCCACCGGAAAAGTGTTAGAACTGATAAACAAATTCAGTTGTTACAGGATACAAAATCAACATACAAAAAGCAGTAGCATATATAAATGCCAACAGTGAACAATCTGAAAAAGAAATCAAGAAAGTAATCATATTTACAATAACCAGAAATAAAATATAATACCTAGGAATTTACCAAAGAAGTGAAAGATTTATACAAGAAAAACTATAAAACATTGATGCAAGAAATTGAAGAAGACACAGAAAAGGAAGAATATTTCAGGTTAATGGATTGTAAGAATCAATATTGTTAAAATGTCCATAGTACTCAAAGCAATCTATATACCTAATGCAATCCCTATCAAAATATCAGTAACGTTCTTCACAGAAATAGAAAAAAAAATCCTAAAATTTATATGGAACCATATGCAGCCCAGAATAGCCAACACTATGTTAAGCAAAAAGAACAAAACTGGAAGAATCCCATTACCTGACTTTAAATTGTACTAAAGAGCTATAGTAACTACAGAGCTGTAGTAACCAAAAGAGCATGGTACTGGCATAAAAACAGACACATAGATCAGTGGAACAGAATAGAGAATGCAGATAACTTCATACATCCACAGTAAACTCATTTTTGACAAAGGTGCCAAGAACATACATTGGGGAAAGGACAGGCTCTTCAATAAATGGTGCTGGGAAAATTGGATATCTATATGCAAAAGAGTGAAACTAGACTAATATCTCTCACCATATATAAAAACCAAATCAAAACAAAGTGAAGACCTAAATCTAAGATCTCAAACTATTAAACTACTACAAGAAAACATCGAAGAAGCTCTCCAGAATATTGAACTGGGCAAAGATTTCTTAAGTAATATCTCACAAGCACAGGCAACCAAAGCTAAATGGGCAAATGGGATCATATCAAGTTAAAAAGTTTCTGCACAACTGAGGAAACAGTCAACAAAGTGAAGAGACAGCTCACAGAATGGGAGAAAATATCTGCGAACTACCTATCTGACAAGAGATAATAACCAGAATACATAAGCTGCTCAAACAACTCTATAGGAAAATGTCTATTAATCCTACTGAAAAATGGGCAAAAAACCTGAATATATGTTCTCAAAATAAGACATACAAATGGCAAACAGGTAAATAAATAGGTGCTCAACATCATGATCATCAAAGAAATGCCAATCAAAACTAATAAGATATCTTCTCACTCCAGTTAGTGTGGCTTTTATCCAAAAGTCAGGCAATAACAAATGCTGGTAAGCATGTAGGAAAAAAAAGGAATCCTTGTATGCTGTTGGTGGAATAATAATAGAGAACAGTTTAGAGGTTCCTTGAAAAAAGAAAAATAGAGCTACCATACAACCTAGCAATTGTGCTTCTAGGTATGTACCAAAAGAAAGGAAATTAGTATACTGAAGAGACATCCGCACTTCCATTTTATTGCAGCACCAGTCACAATAGCCATGATATGGAAGCAACCTAAGTATCCATCAATAGATAATTGGATAAAGAAAATGTGGTATATATATACACAGTGGAGTATTACTCAGCCATAAAAAAGAATGAGATCTGGCATTTGCAACGATAGGGATGGAACTGGATTTTATTATGTTACGTGAAATAAGCCAGGCACAAAAAGACAAATTTTGCATGTTCTCACTTATTTGTGGGAGCTAAAAATGAAAATAATTGAACTCATAGAACTAGAAAGTAGGACTGTTACCAGAGGCTGCAAAGTATAGTGGAGGATGTGGAGTGGGGATGGTTAATACATACAAAAAAAGCGGTTAGAAAGAATAAGACCTAATATGTGCTAGTACAACAGGGTGACTATAGTAAAAAATAATTTAATTGCTCATTTTTAAGTAACTAAAAGAGTATAACTGGATTATTTGTAATACAAAGATTAAATGTTTAAGGTGATGGATAGCCCATTTACCATTATGTGATTATTACATTTCATGCCTGTATTATACATATAATAATTAGAAATAATATATAATAGAATATATAATAGGGTTACCATTATGTACCCACAATAATTAAAAATAAAAAAATTAAAGTGCAAACAATTAGCCCACAAAATAAAGCTCATATAATCTTTTTTCTAGTTTCTAGCTGTACGTCAGCAAAATAAAAATGTGACAAGACTGAAGCATACAAGCTTGGAAGAAATTTGGTGCATGCAAGAAAAACTGTCATTTCTACATCTCATTCTTTTTACCCAAAGTACAGAAAATATGAAGATTCAAAATTGACTATAAAATATCCAATGAAGACTAAGATTGGTTGCAGGGGGAATTAAAAACACTGAAGAAAGAGCATGATCAGTTGAATAAATTGCATTCTTTGAAAATATGCAACTCAATGTGACAGGACATTAAGAGGTCTTCCTGCCTCCATTTCATCCAGGGTGTAAAAATAACAGCAGATGTCAACAGGAGTTGAAAGGCTGTAGGGGATTTGCATGGAATAAAGACTGAGGATGTCTTAGATGATTCTTTAACCCCTCACCCATGATTATGGTAAAAAAATTGTCAGAATCATGCAGAGAATTTGACCGATGCTCTGACAGGGAACGCAAGGTGGTAGGTGAACTGGAGGAGTGCAATTGACTTAGCAAGTAGCCTCACCTGAGTTTGTTGGAAGCAGAAAAAACATGGGACTTTCTCATGGACTGCAAGTAGGGTCATGCCTGAAATAATGTTCTGTTGGATTATTTTAGACTCAGAATAGAGAAGGCTGGCTTAAGGAAATCTCAGAATATAGAAGCCAAAAAATGTTTAAAGGCTTTAGAAGGAGCAAGCAACCAGACAGAATAGAGGTAGATCAATGAAATAGCAAGTAGGAGAAGCACGTTTCCCAAAGCATTCATGAAAGCACCCACGAGAAAAAGCCTTTCATAGCTGCTTAGGAGTATAAAGCAATATACCAAGAATACCATTCACATATGAACTTTCTGGTATCCCATAAGTATCTTTTCTTCTATTTCTCCAAATCTAGAGGGATCAGAAACTTCAGGAAGCAAGCTGGGAAAAGAAGAACAAAGAAAGAAAGAAAAAGGCCTGGCTCAAATTGGAGAGAAAATAATTTTAATCAAGTTTGGAATTGTAATTATTATATAGACTGGATTTTTAATAGCCTAAGAGTAATGAGAAATGTCATAAGAACAGTGAGTTTTCATCCAGGGCAGGAAAAGAACTTGCCACACTGAATATATATTTAAAGACAGTGAGAGTCAAAATTAAGATGCCTCATGATCATATGCCTATAATTCGGTTTGTCCAACCTACCAGTGCCATTAGTTATCTGTATATTTTAAGTCTTTTAGCCTGAGTTATCCAAATTATTGTGTCAATTCCTCCTCACTTTACCCATACAAACGTAAACTGAAGATTTTGCTATTTATTATTTTAGTTCTAGGAAACTTTTTTTTGTAACTAACAGTATAATAAGTTGGTATACAAGACTCGTGCAAAAAAAGTAAAAGAAACCAGCCTGAGACATATCTTTAAGGGTTAGCAATTTCCTATTTAACAATGTTTATCAACATTTGTTAATAAATCAATTCACTGTATGTATTTCGTACATGCTGAGTGTTAGGTTAGGCCTTTGGAGAACATTTAAAAGTACAGGCTATTTGCTGTGCTCAAGTGGTTGAGCATCTATTTCCAAAATCATTGTTAAATAATATGCTGGTCTACCGTATGAGGACAATGTACTGAGCAGTTGGTGTTATTTCTCGGGTAGCTATACTGGCTTTGTGCTTCAGACAGCCTCTGCAGATCGTCCAGTCCACCCTAAAAATCAGCAAGATGCATGCACGAAGATCAGCTGAAACTGGCTAACCCCTGTTGCCAGGGCTGGAATAGGAAAGAAACCCTTCACCAATAGGAAAGGGGAAATATGTTATTTAAAAAACACGGTCCATAAAGGTATATCCTAAGGATTTTGCTTAAGTTATCTGGTGTTTTTTGTTTGTTTGTTTGGCAAATGATGTAAATCTCCCAGAGAAGGAAGAATCGTACATATTGATGTATTATTGTGGGCAAACAAAATTTGACTTGACTACATACATATTGTTTTGAAAGACTTAGTGTATCATTTTAGCTACAGAAGAATAAATTAATTTGAATGCTGTATATCTGTGACCCTTTCATGCCAACATGCAGTATTTCCCAGTTTGTATCAGGATACTTTAATTTTCATCAAGTGGATGGGCTAGAATTCACTGGTCAAATGCAATGATACCTGGTTATAGTAACTGTATTTTTTTTCCAGATAATGGAAAACATATCTCATTAATTTTATATTAATTCTACTGCTTATATTCCTGGAATCCAATGGCCTGTCCTATTTTTCCTCTTCTTCCCACCACAGGAAGTGCATTTTAAATAAGCAGATGTACATAAAATTCCACTGTGGAGCACACATAGTGGGTATTCAATTAATGCTTATTGGACTGTGAAGAGCACTGTTGAATACGAACTCAATCAATATAGTAAAAGTGATGTACACACTATACATAGAAAAGAATAGAGTCATTTTTGATTATGCATTTGTTTGTGGCAAGCAAATGATTCCACACGTATTTTTTTTTTTATCAACTTGATTACTCTCTGATGTATTTTTTCCTGATGGAGGTATGAAAGAGCATCCTGGACATATTTAGGCTATAGATGAACAAAAATACACTTATCTCTATTTAGAAATACTGCACACCCATGAAGTAAGGTCAACTTGTATATGTGGAAAGCTTATTTTAAAGTATTTCACTAAGCCACATTATCAGAACAAGGCGAGTCAAATTATGTGCATCACATATACAGGCACATTACAACGGAAAATCTGTGACCTGCGCTTAACTAGTTTTTTGTTGTTGTTTTGTTTTTTAAGTTCTATGTGGTTCAGTTTAGGATTCTGAATCAAGCAGCAGCTCAGCACACTGAAATATCCAGGTGCACGTTTTAGATGCACCTCACTCACATCCTCCTCTGCCAGCTTTGCTTCCTTCTGAGTAAACAGAAATAAGAAGATGCAACTTCAATGCCTGCCCAACTCCCAAGTAAAATAAAAGGACACTCAAGTCAAGAAAGACAGGATAGCATCACCTGCAACAAAGAAAACCCTCAAGAAAGATGAAATAAGCCACATGTTCTAAAGTGATCCACATAGAGCAGAATTATGACCCGCTATATTTATACACATGGGTACAGTTTTCATACACTATTATGGTCTCATATTATATATCTTTAAATCACCCAGCAAAAGTTTCTGCCTCCGCCTAATGCTGGCTCTAATTTAGGATGAACAACTACTCTCATAAAGAAAAACTGCTGCTGCTGCTGTTTATTAGGCTGCAGAAAGGTCTCACTGACTAATGTCCCAGGATTAAATGAATGTGGAATAATAAGAGCTGATTTATTTGTGCTCTGCTAGGATAAAGCTGCCACTGATTTTACAAGAAACTATTCATCTGAGGCCCACTATAGCTAGTAAATTGTGGCTGTTGCTGAAATTAGTCTCCAGGCCTTCGTGTAATCTACAGTGTGAAGTAGCAGTGTGGTAATAAAGACATTGTGGGCACTTGGTTTATTTAAAAGGTCCCCCTTTTATCCCCATCTTCAGGGATTCTAAAAGTCAACCTCTGAGATCTCTTTTGGAAATTCACCCATTCCTTGCCCACAAACTGCATTTCTAGCTGCAGAATTTAAAGCCAGAATTAAAAGTATATAGCCTCCAATAAATAAACACCAAGCAGTCCCATTTCTCACCTCAGATTTTTCTTTCTGACCCAGCATTCAAGCATTCCTCAGGCTCTGGGCATCACACAGTGGCAATTCCAGGACAAAAAGAGGGTAGCAAGAGAGAATGGTTGTTCCATCTCTTAAGCGTGTTTGGATTTTCTACCTTTCAAGCTCATCTCTCCAAACTTACTGACAGCCAGCTTATTCAGGGCTTTGATCTAGGCACTTCCATTAAATGAAATGTTAAAATAAACCAAAGGAAAAGTCCAGCAAATGGAAATCAGCAATTGCTGAAGCCATGACACCACTATGAACACTACAGAAAACTCTGGAGCCAGTAGTAATCACCCTATATCCCCTCCAGAAGGAAAGCTTTTCAAGAGCAAGGCTCATATTTTAGACACTGCTGTGTAACTTATTCTGCCTCACTGTAGTTATTCAATGGTTGAACTGAAAAAAACAAACAGTATGTTAACTTAAGAGCCAATCAAAATAGCAATTGCTCCTCTGGGGAAAGGTTTTCTCCCTGTTACAATTAACAGTGTTATCAGAAATCATTTTCAAGTTGCTCTTCATTTTATCCAGCCTCACTTGTCAGATTGTTTACGTAAGCGTCATCTCTGCATGCCTCATCAAGATGATGAAATGAATAATAACAACAGTAACAGTAACAGCTAACCTGAAGAGTACCTGCCCTGTACCCAGCATTGTTTTAAGCAGTTTATCTAATACCATCTCATTAGCTTTTCATAACAACTGTGCTAAGAAGCGGCCATGATTATCTTTATTTTCCAATGAGGAGTTTGGAGCTTAAGAAGTTAGGAAATGCATCTAAGATGCCTCAGCTGCTAGGTGTCAGGAAGAGCATTTTAACCCAGAAATCCTGGCTCTCAAGTCAGTGTGCCTAACCACTAGGCTACAAAAAAGCAAAGAAAGAAAAAAAGCACAGAAAATATAAGCATGTGGACCTTATAGGGTTTCTGCTTCTGAAATATTTTTGATCCGAAATAGAATGCTTACCTGTCTTGGTTTCCCCACCATGTTTTCTAACTTACCTCCTTCCTCCCACAATTGCTCATCTGGCCTCGTGATCCAGGACCTAAGTGTGTAAGGTAATTTGTAATTCCTAAACAGGCGCTAGCCCAGTCACACACTGAACAACTTCCCTGAGGAAAAAGAAGGGATGGGGAAAACCCAGCATCCCAATCCTGGTGTGTGGCTACATCCCCTTCCCCATTCTGACAGCTTGACTCGAGCCACTGCGTTTCGGGAAAGGATGACGTGCTGGTATCCACTCTGACTACATACAGTTTTTCCTTCTTAGCTAGACTGAAATGGACATAGGCCTCTATGTGCTTTTCTCCAAGGCGTATAATAAATTTATCCTCACCCTTCATGGGTGAGATAATCTATTTATTTTATGGTTGTTCATTCTGGTTTGTGTTAAATGCTACAATTTTATTATCAGCTGTGGAAGGATGGGGTTAGGAGAGCAAGTGGAATCCATTTAACAACTGCTAGGAACTTCAGTCTGGGACTTATCTGTGACTATCACAGGTGCAAAGCGTTTGCATGCTTCATGATATCCTCCTCCCTAACATCAGTTCAGAATCCCATAGATAACACTTCTCACCCACGAAGAAATTTCTTTCTTGGCTTTAGCCATTGAAACAAAGCTACAAGTAAACAGCAGTTTTGTGTTTACTATTGTCGTTTTCCTTTTTCTCATCAATTCTGTGTTAACTAAACCATAAACAAAGGCTGTGTTTCAAAGACCCACTTTTCCAACTCCCCCTGAATTTCAGAATCTCAATACACTTTGTTTTGAGGTGGGAGCTATTGCCTAGATCCTTGCTACTAAAGCGTGGCCCTCAGATCATCAGCACTGGCATCACCTAAGAGTACAATGGAAGGCCTCAAATTAGATTATACCTACTGAATCAGAATATCTATTTAAACAAGATCTCCAGAAGATTCTTATGCAGACTGGAATTCTGGAAGTACATGGAAATAACAGGAAGTTTTAAGTCCCTCATGAGAGATGGGCAAGGCAGCGTTTTAGGTTAAGCAACAACATCAGTCCTGTTATAGAGCTGAGTACTGGCTTGGAAATAATCAGGTCTGCAAACGTTGCAGGAAGCACGGCAATAGCAGACCACTTCCCTAAATGTTATCACCTCCATTTCAGGAGGGTTTCTGCAAAAGAAGCAGAAAGAAAGGTAGTTTTGTATTGTTCATCCTCTCTTCTAAAGGATACCAACTCAGACTTCACAATGTTCGTTTTTAAACTCAGTGGATATGATAAAGGAGAAAGATGACCCCTTGATTCTCTCCCATGTGTCTCTGCAGTGTGTAGCCTGTGAGCATCTCCAAAGCTCTTCTCCATTCTAGAAAGAAGAATGTCAATACACACCACCTCTACAACCAACTGTTCTTGAGGTTTTAAGAGTGTCTGGGAGACCAGAAAATTCTACGTAAGTGCTCCTGTCTCTCTCTCTCCCCCTCCCTCCCTTTCTCTCTCTCTCTATCTCTTTTGACAGGGCCACATGCATACCTAATTCAGTTTCTCTTGGTAATATTTCATGCTTCTCTGGGTCTTCAATTTTATTATAATTTGACCATCTTTCTAAAGTCACTTTGAGTTAGTAAGCCTCTCCCAGGTTTCTCATTTAGCTATGCCAGTCTTTTAAGTAAGCCCTCCCAAAGATATTATGCAGAAAAACACGTTATTATTTAAGAAAGGTATAATGTTTTTATACAGTTAAAACTGACTAAGGAAAGGACAATGAGTACTTGCTTCGAGTTTGGTATTCGAGTCAAACTATTGAGTCATAGAATGCTACAGTTTGTCTTGAAGCTGCCAGGCCAGAAAATGCATTACATAAACACACCTATTCATCAGCATTTCCATAACCTCCTTGAAAACGAATCCACAACTAAGACATACTCCTGGTAGCGAACATTCAGTTTATTCCAAAAATTTTTACTGAGCACTACAGACATGAGTGGCTTAATATTTACTTTCTTCTTAATAATCGTAGGGACTGGGCGCAGTGCTTCACACCTGTAATCCCAGCACTTTGGGAGGCCAAGGTGGGTGGATAACCTGAGGTTGGGATTTCGAGACCAGCCTGACCAACATGGAGAATCCTTGTCTTTACTAAAAATACAAAATTAGCCAGGCGTAATGGCACATGCCTGTAATCCGAGCTACTTAGGAGACTGAGGCAGAAAAATTGCTTGAACCCAGGAGGCGGAGGTTGCAGTGAGCCGAGATGGTACAATTGCAATCCAGCCTGGCCAACAAGGGTGAAGCTCCGTCTCAAATAACAATAATAATAATAACAATAATCGTCATCATCATCATCGTCAAGCATAAGGTTAAGAGAGCAATCTTCCCAGTAAGATAGACTTACCCTTTTACCCCCACCTTAGCATGCTCCTACGTCTCTGACTCTGAGCCAATTGCAGGAGAAGCTTGTCTAGCCAATGAGATCGGGACTTGGAGTTAGCCAAATAAAAGTTTGATTAAAGCAAAACATATATATTTTAAATTATATATTAAATGTTTTCTTCCATTGAATTTAAAATAATATAAATTCAGTTTTCATTCTTTATTGTAGAGCACAGTCTTTTCTTGGAATGAGTCCACTAATTGGGGTTCCACATTGATTTTCTTGCATAAGTCTTATCCATAATGAATCATCTGTAATTTCTAATTCCTGAATTTGATAAAGAACATTTGGCAAACAAGCTGAATGCAGGAAATTTTTGTATTTTTATCTCTTCCAATATTTTAATATATTTTTCCTACATCTAATATAATAACAATGTTTTAGCTACTTTTATGTAGACTCTCCATTTCCAACATAATTTTCATAGAAACAATAAACATGTCTTTGCATGCTAACAAGTAATCATTATACAGAATGTTTAACTGAATGAAATGCATCATCAATACCTCCTCTAGATACAGGTAGAATGGATCTTGTTCTGGACCCATGCTTTAGAGTCCAAATTTTGGTCTTGTTCTTGCCATGTTTCTCTCAATGGAGCCACACAACATACCTATCCAGAGCTCACATGCCCCTTTCTAAACCATGTTTCAGGTACAAAGTCCCTAAAATTCTCTGCCCAAATAGCAGTCGTTAGCAATCATGGGTCAGGGTGTTTAAATCCTACATGAAACCCTTTTGGTGGGAGACACGTTCGAGGTTGGAAGAGAGAGAGGGAGGCTGCAGAGCAAAGACGAACATTCTCTAGATGAGATGGTACCTCCTTCTGGGCCACCATGTTTTGCATGGAGCACCAGAGATTTTGAGAACTGGAAATTTGAACTTGGCCTTCTCAACCATTTTGAAAATTTCTTTGTCAAGTCAGGAGAATAAAACATTCTTTAAGAGTTTGTTATTTTGAATTATGTCTTTCAATATTTAGATGCAAGGAATATGGACCTCCATTTGTACTCTATCCATGGCCCCATTAATGGTAGGGGTAGGTCTGTTTACAATAAGAGATGTAAGTAGTTTGGGACACACAGAACTCCTGGCAGGTCCATGACACAGCTGGTAGGAGCAGTAGTGAACAAAACATATACTAGAGCCTCCTTCTAGCCATTGACCTTAGGAAGCCATGGGCACCAGCTACAGATGGAATGGTAAGATGGCAAGCGGAAGTTGATAAAAAAAGTTTCTACTGTACTCTTACCTCATTGAGCCTTGGTCTTGGATCTGTAAAATGAAAATAACCATGTCTAACCCACAGGTGTATTGTCAGAAATGAACAGATCAACATAGAGAGTGTTTCAAATGAATGCCAAGCATGTAACACACGTGACAATCACATTTTTTTCACTAAATGTTCCCAGTTACACTATTAACAGTAATATCCACTAATTATATATCACTCTCCGTGTGCCCTTAAGGATCTGCTTACTATCCTAGTAAATGGTGGAGCCACAATCAAGCCTAGGCATCTGGCTCCAGAATCCAAGTTTTTTTTGATGAGTCCTTTCTCATTTTTTAAATCTCTCTCTTACTTGGATAGGACCCTCTTTTTATTTTTTATACCTCCTTGAAATGGTATTGTACCTTAGCTGAGCCTATTAGGAAAACATGCTGGCTACATCAAATGGATTGGTTATATGATACGAGTGCTTCATAAACTTTCAAGTATTACAGCGTCTATGGTAAAGATAAAGACAGTTTCTGACCTCTTCCTATACCCAAACCTTCCCCGGGTCACACAATTTATAAAAGATGACATTTAACTTCCAAGTCATTATGACTTCAAGGATATTTCTGGCCATTGTTTTTACATACATCAGTTATTTTATGTTGACATTATAGATGTGTTTCCTTTTTTGATTCCTAAATGAGCAATTCTACTTCTAGCACTGGACCTTTAACTTGTTTATTTCAGCTAACTTTTCACATTTTTTTATGGCAAACTCTGAGCTGCTTACTACTCTCACCTAAGTCAAGGTTATCAATAAATTTATAAGGCACCCTCCAATTTCCAAATATAGTACCTATGAGAATTACAAATAACTATATCAAAATCACTGGTTCCAAGTCACTATTTTATACGTATCTAAACTGGACCTGTAGGAGACAATCATAAGAAATGTTCACCCCAATGAAAGACAAGCATTAAAGAAAATATCAGCATCAGCATGATTAAATGAATTTTACACTGTATCTAGTTCAAAGATTTCAAGATTGTGGCTCTTGAGTTAAAATCAGTACAAATGGCTGGGCGCTGTGGCTCACCCCTGTAATCCCACCACTTTGGGATCACCTGAAGTCAGGAGTTCAAGATTAGCCTAGCCAACATGGCGAAACTCCGTCTCTAGTAAAAATACAAAAATTAGCATGGTGGGCATGGTGGCACGCACCTGTAGTCCCAGCTACTCAGAAGGCTGAGGCAGGAGAATCACTTGAACCCAAGAGGCAGAGGTTGCAGAGCTAAGACTCCGTCACTGCACTCCAGTCTGGGTGACAGAGCAAAACTCCATCTAAAAAAAGAAAAAATTCAGAATCAGTACAGACAGCTGGCTAGTCCACCATGTTTCAAACTTGTTAGGAGATTTTTCATAAAAACCCAGATTTCTAATTTCTCCTAAAAATTGTAAAATCTGTTCACCCAACTCAGATTCCCACATGGCAGCCATCAGCTGGAATGAGCAATTGCATGAATTCTCCTGTTCTTTGCAGTCACAACCATTCTCTGAAGTTTATGCCTTCTGGTTCAATTATTTAATTATCTACCTGCACCCAGCAGACATTTGAGAATAAACTCCTAATCCAGATGGCTTGGTGTCATATAGATAAAGTTTGATGTTTCAAGAAACTATTTTTTTTTTGAGGCAGTCTCTCTCCGTCACCCAGGCTGCAGTGCAGTGGCATGATCTTGCCTCACTGCAATCGCTACCTCCTGGGTTCAAGCGATTCTCCTGCTTCAGCCTCCCGAGTAGCTGGGATTACAAGCATGCACCACCACACCCAGCTAATTTTTGTATTTTTAGTAGAGACGGGGTTTCACCGTTTTAGCCAGACTGGTCTCAAACTCCCGACATCAGGTGATCTGCCCGCCTTGGCATCCCAAAGTGTGATGTGGCTCACAGGTGTGAGCCACCACACATGGTCTCAAGAAACTCTATCTCCCACAGATGTATGTGCTAGCCAAGATTTACTGATGATCAAATTATATGATTTAAATTCAAAAGTTTTACTAAAGTTATATTAAATTATGTCAATTTCATTCTCCTTTATCTTTTTTAAGTCATCGTGTTTCTTACTAGATTGTACCAAGAAGTTACATTAATCTAACAAAATTTGTTCTTTACATTGATTATTACAACTCATTCCTATGGAGTGCTCCAGCCCATTATTATATTTTTCCAATTCAGTAAGTTAAGATGATATGTGATGATTTGCAGAACTGCTCAGAGCTACCAGAGTGAACATGTTCTTCCTTTACATGATCCTGGTAATGTAAATGAGTTACTTCTATCATTATTTCAGGATTTGAAACAGATTTTACACAAGTGAACGAAACTTAAACAAATTTGCCATAAAGATAGCATGTCATAACCAAGGCTTATTTGCACTGCAAATTATTTAAGCAACTAAAAAATCTTAACAAATGGGCATTGTGACTTCTAATAGTAATAAATAGTAAAAGACTAAAATCTGATATTTTCTTCTATGATCATTTATCTGTCATAAATCAATTAATAACATGCATTCTTAGAATCACTGGGTTTTACCCAGCTCTAAAATCATGTTTAAGTCACTTAACAGAATAATGTCTTTAGATGGGAATTCTCTGGCAAAAATTCTAGATTGTTAGATGGCCCCTTTTAATAAATATATGCTAGATAAGATATAATGTAAAATAATTTTCTTGGGCAGAAAAATTAATAAGACAGGGTGAGGCAAAATTTTGCAAGAAAGCATATTAAGGTTTTAATCCTCTAAACAGCATTTTTTTTATTAAGACACTTAAAAACCCAGCTTTCTGGCTTTAACTAAGTCATTCAGATGAGCCATTTATTATTATCACTAATTTTTCTGTTAACTTGCTGAGATGCTGAGAAAAACATGCTGCCAATAACATGCTTTTAGCCTCCAAGATGTTAAAACAACTAATGCAATCAGTTGTCAGATTCAGCTGGTGTCATCCAAACAGCTGTCGACATATCCTGGCCTGACCTTCTGCGGAAAGAGCAAGGGAACTGGCTGAATTTTCCATCAGTTTGCCAAGGAAACGGATGCTATGTGTGGTGGTGGGGAAGTGAGGTCCAGATTCCGTCTGTTTCACCCATTAGGAAGTGAGTTTGGCAAGGGAACATAGGAAAACAATCCACTGATTTCTACGCCATTTTAAGACAATAAATGAACCATTGAATGACCAAGGGAAAAGTGAAAATCCCCAGCCTCCCCACAGAATGCCTACTATTTCCTCCTTTTCTCTAGCTACGGTTCATTTTCTCTCTCCACTGTGCAAAATCTACGTACCTTGCAGGGTATATCGGCTCCTTAGAAAAGGTCTATCTGCCTTGAGAATGTGCCAGAGCCACCTTTTCTAAAAATTCAGACCTTTACTCTGGGCTTATATTCCACTATGAAGTGGAACCAAGTGAGGAAAATCGGGCTGTGCAAAGAGCAATTGGACCTATTTTCATACCTAAATATGCCTCCGAAATTCTTCTCAAAACACACAAGGCTGTTAAGCCCTGGAAGTCTTTTGGAATGTTGATCATACAGAATTTCGTTTTGTATAAGGTGAAATCACTTCCCTGGATGCATAAAACAGGCCTCATGATATATAGACTGTTGGTTTGGAGGAACAAGTTCTAGGCACAGTCTAGGATTCAAAGACTCTATGTTCACCGTTGTCTGATGAGTTTAGGAAAGTAAGAATTTTTTAAAAATTGTAAGCCAAGGTCAAGAGATTGAGACCATCTTGGCCAACGTGGTGAAACCATGTTATAAAGTTATATTATAATATTGTATTATAATACAATATATAATGTATACATTATATTTTAATATTATATAATAATATAATAGATAATATTTATTATAATATAATATATAATACAATATATAATGTATTTTCTACTAAAAATACAAAAATTAGCTGGGCATGATGGTGCATGCCTGTAGTCCCAGCTACTCAGGAGGCTGAGGCAGAATTGCCTGAACCCAGGAAGGAGAGGCAGTGAGCCAAGATTGCACCACTGCACTTCAGCCTGGAGAAAGAGTGAGATTCTGTCTTAAAAAAAAAAAAGGTGTAAGCAAGTATAGCACTAAATCTCACAATCAGCACAGGATCAGCCTCCCTCCTGTCCTCCAGTCTAACAGAAGATAAAAATCAATTAAAATGTGATACTGGCTGGGCACAGTGGCTTACCTGGAATCCTTGCACTCTGGGAGGCTGAGGTGGGAGGATTGCTTGAGTATAGGAGTTCAAGGCCAACCTGGGTAACATAGAGAGATCCTGTCTCTACAAATAATTAAAAAATTAGCTGGGTGTGGTGGAGATCCTCAAGTCCCCACTACTCAGGAGGCTGAGGTAGGAGGATTGCCTGAGCTCGGAAGTTTAAGGCTATAGTGAGCCATGATCGGTGACTAAGTTTTGACTAAGTCTGGAAGGAGGATATCTAACACCAAAACTTATCACAGGCTAACCTGTGATAATACAGAGACTCCAAAATTCAATGCCTCAATTAATATAGTTGGCTTATTTCTTATGCAGCAGTTCAGAGACAGGCAGCAAGTCATCTTCAATATGTGGTTTCTGTCCTTGGGTCCAAACTGACTACTTCAGGATGTTGTCACCTTTTCTAAGCCAGCAGGGTAGAAAAAGAAGTAGATTGAAAATAGCTTCTTAATTAACAACATGACATAAAAGTTGTACCCATTACTTCTGCTGATGTCCCATCAGTCAAAGCTTAGTACATGGTCATCATACTGAGCTGCAAGAGAGGCTGGCAGTAACTGATAGGCATTAAAAGTTAATTATATTAAAAAGCTACTCTGTGAGGGAGGACCTGCATTAGTTAGAATAGGCAAGGTTTTAGTCTTGAGCTAAGCCAGATGGGATGGTAGGAATTCTGTTAAAAAAGTTAGAAGGAAAACGGATATTGGGAGACAATTAGCCGTGTCTGCTACACAAGCAAGGACTCAGATTCCTTTGGTTTCTTCTTCAGATTTCTAAAGGCATGCAAATATATGAATATATGGTCAATCACAAAAGGAAATAAAGATCCCCCAAAAGAAAAAAATATCAAATACAGAAATTCAATGAACTTTCTGGTTTTTCGGGAGTACATTTTCTCAAGTATATAACAGTATGCTAAAGCTAGTTCTTCCCTCTTTTAGCACATCTTATAACTAGCCAGTTTTACAATTATTCCACATTCTCCAATTGGACGTTGCCTTGCCAGATAAAATAAACGTCCTTCCATGAAAATCTCAGAGAGTTGCTTTCGCTCAACCTCCAGCTTTGTCTTCTCATGCTCCATCCTCCTCTACAACTTCCCAAGACCGGAAAGAAAGGTGAAACTAGATGTCACTGCCTTCCCTTATCATTTCCCTGAGTACATTAAAATGAAGTCCGATTGTTCCATTCTATGAAAATAAAAAGTTTCCTTCTGTGTTCCACTTGAAAAACAGTAACAATAGGGAGAAAACAAGTCGGGCATATTAAAATTTCAACAAAATAGAGAAAAATGATTACATATTATAATGAAGAGAAGAAAACATACAGCAGTGCTCTGATGTGTAGAACAGACATTAATAGAGCCTGCCCTGTAGACACTGCAGACATCAGTAGTGCTAATGGCCAAATAGTCTCGGTTTCCGTGTTTGGGGCAAAAAAACATTGACTCGTGGGCTCATTAGTGACTAGAAGAAGCCACATGACTAGTTCCAGCCAGTGAGTTATAAGCAGAAAGGAAGTGTGTTATTTCCAAACAAACCATTTAATTGCAGTTACGAATCTCTCCAGAGCTTTCCTTTCTGCTGCCATGATTTCCTCAAAGTGGTTTTCCACTGGACTTGAACCCCATTGAGGATCACATAAAGCATGACCACGTCTGAGTGTGAGTGACAACTGACCTTAGCAGACATGGAGTATGACAGAGAAATAAACCTTTGCTCTTTAAAGACACTGAGATTTAGGGCTTGAATGTTACCACAGAGAAATCTCACCTATGCTGACTGACGCAAATTCTCTGACAAAGGTACTCTTTTGGATTTTATAAATATTTTATGACTACCCACGATATGCCAAACACGGCTCATTTCATTTTCATACTAATTCTATTGCATAGAGGAAACAGAGGTAAGGTTTTGTAGCAAGTCTATGGTGGATTTAAGATCTGAATTCTGACTCCCCATCTAGCTCTCATTCAATTACATCCACGACTCCCATTTATTCAGCCATCAAAACTTTATAATCAATCTCAGGCCACCACATTCAGTATCCAGAAGAGCCTGTAACTCCCAGTATTCCTGTGCATTAGAGGCATTTTATTCCACAAATTGGCACATACAGGCAAAATCTAACCTTTTAAAATTGCTGTCCTCACACAGCACAGACAGAGTTCAATTTTCCCCTTAGTAATGTCTTTCCTCCCAGACAAGAGCCACAAAGGCAGCAATCTGAGTGATCAGCTCTCCTGGACTCCTTAGTAGCTGTCCACGGCGACCCCTGGCACAGGTTTTGCTCCACACTGCCACCGTCACCACAGAAACACTCATTTCCCCATTCTGGCGCCGAGCAGGTGACGGATGCAAAGCTGGACGGTGACCCAATTTACTGTACTGCAACAACAGAACAGCATCCCAGCTGGAGACAAGACATTTCAGCTTTGCTCTTTTCAGAGATATTTGTATAGATAAATGGAAGTTTACGTGAGCACAAAGAGGGTATATTGTCCTCCTGATACACACGTGTAACTTCGATTCTGCCAGCAGTCATCATTATAATAAGTGAGGTTTATAAGAGATTCTTTATCCAGGAGGATCCCAAAGAGCTTCACAAAAACTTCACAAATTACAGGCAAAAAGCCTTCTTTTGGGTCCACACGGAGAATCTCATTGCTAATATTCTGCTTTCCCCACCACAATGCCTCCAGATGTCACAGATGTCAGTGAGAGATGACCCACATGCCAGGAAAATAGAATATTGGAGTCAAAACCGACCAGGAGGCCGGGACAACGGAAATTTTGCCCCAAATACATATAAAAACTGTGTCTCCGCCCACCTTGGGGATTGAAAATGACAGCTGCTTAATAGTCACCCACAAGCGCGGTACACATGGCTCAACATTAAGAGTCAAAAACAATACTGCCGCACCCGCTGAAAAACTTCATGGGGAGGTTAGGCATAAAGAATTAGAATTGGGCCTTTTTCCTCTTGCCAGATGTGCCACAAGCTCACTCATTACAGATTTAATAATGTGTACAGATTAAGTTGGGATAAAAACCAACAACTTAACTGCGAAACAATTCCTAAAACAAATCAGCTCCAGTAACGACTGAATTGGGGGTTTCTAGTTGTTGGGTTACAATTTGGTATTCAGTTTGCTACCAGGCTAACAACTATGACTTGAGTTTAAGGGAAATTAAGTTAAATCTTGGAGTGCTGTCTATAGAATTAAATCATCTTCTTTTGATACACCTCAGGGAAACTCAGATTGAACTGGATTATATATTAATTCAACCTTATGAGGAAGGTGTTATATTATCCCCATTTCCCAGCTGCAGAAACTGAGGCTGACACTCACATAGCTGGTAAGTGGCAGAGCTGAGATTCAAGCTGAGTTCCTCTGACTCAAGCCCAGAGTCTTATCAACTTTACACATTCTGACAGAAGTATAGCGGTTGTATATCTTCATATATATCCCGTGTGTGTGTGTGTGTGTGTGTGTGTGTGTGTGTGTGTGTGTGTCCCTTTTGTAAATAGAGAAAGATTTGGTGTGTGTTTTTTAAACCAGATAATCCCTTAAAGCCCAACTATACTTCATTAGTTACATGTTAGTAGTCATCACATATTTTACTTCATACCAAGGTGAGTCTCCATGTTCAAATCACAGCCCATGCTTTCGACTAGGAATAAATTATATTACGAAGCAGATGAGGCACGGTAGCTCACACCTGTAATCCCAGCATTTTGGGAGACCGAGGCAGGCAGATCACCTGAGATCAGGAGTTCGAGACCAGCCTGGCTAACAGGGCGAAACCCCATCTTTACTAAAAATACAAAAATTAGCCTGGCATGGTAGCATGTACCTGTCATCCCAGCTACTCAGGAGGCTGAGGCAGGAGTATCACTTGAACCCAGGAGGCAGAGGTTGCAGTGAGCCAAGATCACGCCACAGTTCTTCAGCTTGGGCAACAGAGTGAGGCTTTTGTCTAAAATAAGGAAAATTATATTAGGAAGCTTGAAATATTGTAGGGAAAGCTAAGTATATATTTTAAGCTCTGTACTGGATAGTATAATAAAACTAGATAGAATAGAAACTATATATTACATATATTACAGACTATGTGAAACAACTAAATCGGATAGATAGTAATGAAAATATGAACACCTTCAACTGTTTAGAGAATCAAGCAATCAACATGGGATAGAAAAGCTGAGATATAAAACTTGAGTGGACCTTGAAGAATAAATCAAAGAGGCAGAGCAACAGAGAGATGATTGTTCCTGGCCTGTGCTGGCTCCACAGCCAGTGTACCCATCTGGCTGGCACCTGCCTCCCTCTTCTGCTCTCTCACTACATCTAGCTCCTTCCTACACCAAAGGCCAATAAACATTGATATGAGTAGGGGACAAGCCTGGGCAGCATGAAAATACCTAAACACCTTTCCTAATCCTGTCTAATTAAATAAAATCAACTTTGGATTATAAAAAGAAAAATTAAAACGTGTAAAGTGCTCTGTTGAAACCCAGAACAGACTTCCGTTTCAAGATGGCCACCTGAATACCGTTGCTGAAATGCTTGCCTCTGCACTTACAAGATGAAAGAGATGCAAATAACAGAAGATCATCTGCTCTTTTTTGAATTCCACAAGTCAGAGGTTTGAACTGGAGGAAGACTTCCCAAGCATAACGCCAATGGAAAATATATATGTAAACAAAATACTAGTAGATGTGACTTCTGTGCCAAAAAATACAAAGTCTCTGGACATAAAAATAAATTATGAACAAGATTGAAGATAAAGTACTAATGACAATACTCACAGCAGAGGTGATAGAATAAGGGGAATGCATATAAGGCTTTTACAAATCATTAAGAAAATATGAATGCCCTATTATAACAATCAGACAAGGAAAATGTATTTTAAAATGTTAAATCTCATTAATAATCAAAGAAATTATTATGAAAATAGTGATATGCTGTTTATTACCTGCCATACTGGCATTTTAAAAAATTGCTCAGGAGTGTTATATTGCTGTTGGAAGTGTAGCTACCATCTTTCTGAAGAAATGTTTGAAAATAATGAACAAACATTTTTGCATGCCATTTGACCTATAAATTTTATTTTTATGAGGCTATTATAAAGAAATAGCCAGGAATGTGTGCAAAAGCATGCTTCAATAATAGTCAACAAAACACTTTTATAATACTGCAAAATTGGAAACAATATAAATATCCAAAACATGCGGTTCTCATTAGGTAAATCATAGTAAGTCTGTTTAAAACAATACTGCTTAGTCTTTTAACACAGTGATACAGTATTATGTTTTTAAAATAGAAAAATACTTAGGATATTCAATTTGTACATACAGCATGATGATCCCATCTTGTTTCTAAAAAAAATTATACGCACAGAAAGAAAGGGACCAAGAAAAATGTTAATATCACTAGACTGTGAGATTACAGGTAATTTTCTACAAGAAAAACTTTTTTTCTCTTTTATTACAAGAGAAAAAAATATTATTTAGGAAAAATAGGTACTGACATAGACAACCATCTTAGAAGTGAACGTTCAGCTATAACCTACTCCCATCAGAAGCACTGGAATTTTGTGAGGATTACTCTTACAAGAGATCAGGCCTGAATCTCCAAAGGAAATAGTTACAGAGAAAAAATCCACATGATTGTAGGAAATCAGTATCCAAGAGCAATACTATTCCTATATTCAAACCTTTAGGTGAAACCAAGTCCCAAACCGGATTAGCAATTACTCACTCAACATTGTCTATGAGGGTTATTTCTTTAGACTCTCAGCTTCACCCACTCTTCTGAATCAATCCTGAAAGAGATTTAATGCATGCAGTTATTAAGCTCTGGAATTAGTCTTGCTGCTGCCTTAAGCAATTAATATCCTCTTTGCCTAAGAGTGGAGTATCCTGACACTCCTAGATGACCACAGAGTTGAAACCCTATTTTCAGTGTCTGCCCAGGTGTCTAATAAGGACATCTATTTCTGCTATCCTGTCTGACAGCATATCCCAACATTAATGCTAGTTATCCTGTTATGGACTAAATGTTTGTGTTCCCCCAAATTCATATGTTGAACCCCTAATCCCTAATGTGGCTGTATTTGGAGATGAGGTCTTTAGGGAAGTAATTAAGGCTAAATGAGGTCATGAGAGTGGTGCCTGATCTAGTAGGATTAATGCCTTTATAAGAGGTGACAACAGAGAACTCAGTCTCTTTCTCTGCATATGTGCACAGAAAAAAAGTCCATGTGAGGACACCGTGAGAAGGTGACCGTCTATAAGCCAGAAAGAGAGCCCTCACCAAGAATGGAATTGACCACAACCTTGATGTTGGATTTTCCAGCCTTCAGAATTGTAACAAAATAAATTTATGTTGTTTAAGCCAATCCATCTGTAGTGTTTTGTTATGGGAGCAGAGCAGGCTAAGACATCTCACTTGAAACTCTTGAATGGACCTCTTAGTAGGTTGCCCCAAAGTTTCACCATTATCTCTGTGTACCCAGCAATTGTGGGAGTTTTGTCCAATTCTTTGTTCAAAATGCCAAAAGCCTGGACAGCTTGCAGTCAAGACCCTATACCAGTGATAACGGTGCCATTATTAAGTGAACTACAAGTAATTGGCACCCTTTCCGTGACCAAAACTATTGATAGGAGACAACTACTGGTGGATTCCAGAAATTACAACAGCTGACTCAGCATAAGGATCTTGGTGAGAGCTGATGACTGGATCTTTGTGAGGGCCGAAGTGCATGCATGAGGCAATGTTGAGTTTTTTCAGAGAGGAGGGATCTGGGATTCCTAGTTTAAATAAGTTAAGGTAAAATCTTGTACATTTCTCCAGCAATAGAAGTGCAATAAGACAATTTCATTTTTTCTACCACTTAAATGAAAGGAGAAAGAAGTAGACGTTCTAAAGTGTATTTCATTGCTCAGGACTAACATAAGACAGTTCAACAATGATGTCACTCTTTTGAAGATCAGCATTTGGCTTAAAATCACAGTAAGAATATAAATTCAAGACTTGAAACCACTCTAAGAATATCCTTACTAGAGCTATTACAAACTTTCATTTTCTACCTGTAATTCATGAAATATATCTGTCCTCTTTGCACCTGATTTTCAAGTTAGCTTGCATCTCTGCACGGCTTTAATGTTACTGGTGACTAGTCATATGTGGCACTTCTCTTCAATGGTAATCTCATTTTTTCTCCATTGCTGAGTGTTTTCCATTTCAGCCTTCTACTAAGTCTCGCTTTATTGGATTTACTGGATTATCTGAGGCCATATTCCAGATACTTATTGGAATATCTGAAACCCCATTCCCCGTGCACATTTCCCTTAAAGAAAATTGGGTACCCATGTGAATCATGTGGCAATTCCAGACAGGAATGTTCTCAAACACCAGAATCTTGACTTAAATTTGCAGGTAAGGCCATCAGAACTGAGCTCACACTGGGGCATGAACACCATACATCTGGCTAAATTAGTTACCTTAAGCACAGATACTCATGATGTTTGTACTTGTGCATGTATGTGCAACGTAAATAAATAGTGTGTGTCCAGTATTAATTTCAATACCTTCACACAGGAAAATTAGAAAAACTCCTTAGAGGTTCTAATGAAGTCCAGATCATTTTCTAGAAATGTTATCCAGTTTCAGTATCTTTAGATTCCTTTCTAGCCCCAGCACTCTGTAGTGAAATAATAGTTTCCTCATATTAGGGCTTATACTCATTGCAGGGGAAATTATCAGTATTTGTCTTCAAGAGCTCAAGACTTCATGAGCTAATAAATTCCAATCCTCCTATTCTAGAGAGCACAGATCTGGAGAAGATACCTTACTTTCCACAACGGATATTTCTTTAAGTGCCCATCTTGTACTAAGCAATGGGGAAGGAAAGTAGGAATACACAGTGTCTCTCACATTCCAAGGAAGGAGATTGGAAGTAACATAGGCAATTATGACGTGACGCCAACTATTTCTTCCAAAGAGAGATATTTGCAAAGTGTGATCATTTTTCTAAAAGATGCAAAGCTAGTTAGTGGCAAGGTGGGAATGAAGACCTGGTCTCTGCATTTCATTCTGCTGTGTCTTTCACAGTACCACAATGGCAACTCCAGAAGAAACTTCAAGTTTTGTGATAGACACGCACACACACAGCTCAGGGCCCTGAGGCATCTATAAATGCTGAAAAGCGCTGATGGGAGAACAGCATGCCTACCATCAGCTGTATCAGACTTTCCTAAGACAAGATGAAGCCGCAGCCTGGAGAGTGTATCTCCTTCTCACCCATCTCGCCCCAGGGTTATCGTAGCCATGGCCTTAGGCAATGTGCTCTGACATAAGGCATGGCAACCACAGCATATAAAAAGGAAAAAAAAATGAGGTAAGATTACTTTTTTGCTATCATTCCTCTCCCTGGATGTGAAGGATCCATTTATTATTCTCTATTAAAATGCAAGGGAAAGACAGGTACTATGATAGCTATATTGTATTTGCATGATCAAATTACATAAAAGCATCCTGTGTCCTGTGTACATGCTTTCTACAACACACATGGTTACATTAACCTGTAACATAAGTGTCTATGAAATGTATGTGCCATCGACATCTTAGATGAAGCGTAAATAAATCTCATGGGCCAAGATAAAGAAATATATTCTTTCTGTAAGTTTCCAGTTGACACTTCTTTCCTCTCATGCCCATTTAAAAAATCTTATTTCCTCTTCAATTTTTCATATACCACCTTCAAAATTTTTGCAGATACCAACTAATAAACTGTTTAATTGGTAATAAAGGTAAATTAGTGCCAATGGCCTGGTAAATCCAATATAACATGCAGACCCTAAGGACATTTCAGAACAACAGAACTTTTAACTTAATGCCACCTCAAGTATTATCCTTTAGATAAAAACTTTTCACTGATTGAGCCACTCTGTCAAAGTGGCACAATTCCTGTAAATACTGTCCAGAGTTTTAGAAGCTTCCATTTCTTTTCCTAGTTACTTATCTACATTTTGTAAAAATCTACACTGTCCCTAGCTAATCAGCCTCAGAAAATATGTGAAATTTACAATCTGACACGTTTTACTATTAATAAGTGGAAATTAGAAACTCATTGAAACTGTGGTTTAAAAAATATCGGATACCGTACTATTCCTCCCATTAAAGACCAAGGCCGAGTATCTTTATGATGTCAGAGTAGAGAAGAATTTCTAAAGAGGACACAAAACCCGTGATTCATAAAATAAAATCTTTTATATATATATATATATATATATATAAAAGATTATGCATAAGTATGTACATATATATTATGTACCCTATGCACATATATATATTTTATTTTATATATACATAAGTATATATATATATTTATTTTATATATACCTATTTTATATACATGTTATATATATGTTATTTTATATATACTTATATATACTTATGTATATATAAAATAAAATATATATATATAAATATATATGTGTGTAGGGTACAATATACACATATATGTACATACTTATGTATAAGAATATATACATATGTATACAATTAAGCATGATTAAATCAGATTATGGGAAATCTAAGGGCATCTAAACCAAGGAAAAAGACAAGGAAAATACTGGGAGATAATTTCACAATACAGAAAAATTTTAATGCTTAGAATATATAAAGAGCTCCTAAAAACAAATAGGAAAAAAAATCAAAACCTAATGTAATCATAGACAAAGAATATATATTCTCAGTATACAGAAAAGTATATCCCCATAGCCAAGGAAATATTTTTAACGACTTCCCGCAGTTTAATTTATAAGAGTAACATGAATTAAAATAACCCAATACTAATCTATCAGTTTTTCAACAATTCAAATATTTATAACTCTCAACTGCTGTGAGAATAGGGAAATACTGGAGTCCACACAATGCGAATGAGATGATTAAAAAGGAGGTGATGGTAGAACTTGAGGAACAACTTGGCCACCTAAGTAAAATTAAAAGTATGCATATCCTTAAAAAAGAAGTAAGCATAGCATATGATCCATTGAAGACACTTTAAAAGAAGTCTGTGCTTGTCTGTAAGATAAAAACATAAAACATGTTTATTTGTTACTATTTGTAACTGTAACAAAACTAAAAACAACCCAAAAGCTCATCATTAAGGGAATTTGTGAATAAAACAGCATTGTTACATGCTTGACTAATATCAATCAATCAAAATTAATACTTTAGCCAAGCACGGTGGCTCACACCTGTAATCCCAGCACTTTGGGAGGCTGAGGCTGCAGGATCACTTGAGGTCAGGAGTTCAAGACCAGCCTGGCCAACATGCAAAAACTCCACCTCTACTAAAAATACAAAAATTTCCCAGGCATGGTGGTGTATGTCGGTAATCCCAGCTGCTTGAGAGGCTGAGGCAGGAGAATTGCTTGAACCCAGGAGGCAGAGGTTGCAGTGAGCCGAGATCACGCCACTGCACTGGGCAGCATAGTGAGACTCCATCTCAAAAAAAAAAGTAATACTTTATATGTACATATAGTAAAATTGATATATCTCAGAAGCATGTTGAGTCTAAAAGGAAATTATAAAATAGTAAATCCAATATCATTTATATAAACATTTACAACAAAAAACAGTAGAGTATTATGATCATATAAACAGTATAGTATCATGGTTTCCCTTATTTTTGCTGTGGAACAAACCACCCAAAACTTAGGTGCTTCAAATAATAACAATATTTATTTTCTTCATGCTATGGACTAAATTATGTCCCTTTATATGTTGCAGCCCTAATCCCCAGTGTGACAGTATTTGAAATAAGGAAGTAATTAAGTTTACAAGAACTCAGAAGGGTGGAACTATGATGTAATAAGATTGGTGTCCTTATGAGAAGAAACGCCAGAGTTCATTCTGTCCCTCTGCCACGTGAGGACACAGCAAGATGAAGTTGTCTGCAAGCCAAGAAGAGAGCCCTCACCAATAGCCAATCATGCTGGCACCCTGATCTCAGACTTCCGGCTTCCAAAAGTGTGAGAAAATAAATTTCTGTTGTTTAAACCACCCAATCTATGGTATTTTGTTACGGCCACCTGAGCTCACAAGCATAGCTCACAAATTGCCAGTTGGACAGCACTTGATGGGGAAATCTCATTTCTGCTCCACTCAGCATCTGCTGAGGTGGCTCAAAGTCTAGAGGCTGAAATCATCTGAAGGCTGGATCACTTATCAGCCTGAAACCTGGGGACTGGAAGGGCTGGGATCCTCGGGCATCTCTCTATCCAGATGTGGTGCCTCCAGGCAAGTTTTTCAGCACTGTGGCTTTGGCTGGACTCCTCACATGTCAGCTCTGGGCTCCCAAGCTGTGTGTCCTCACAGGGAGAATGCCAGGAAGACACTCTATCCCCTGTGATGACCTAGGCTTGGAAGTCATGCCATGTTCCTTCCACTGTGTTTTAATTGTTAGCAGTGAGTCAGCCTATATTCAAGTGTAAGAGCTATCGGCACTACCTCTTTTATGTATTTATTTATTTTTGAGACAGAGTCTCACTCTGTTGCCCAGGCTGGAGTGCAGTCGCATGATCTCGGCTCACTACAACCTCTACCTCCCAGGCTTAAGCAATTCTCCTGCCTTAGCCTCTCAAGTAGCTGGGATTACACACACTCACCGCTATGCCTGGCTAATTTTTGTACTTTTAGTAGAGATGGGGTTTCACCATTTTGGCCAGACTAGTCTCAAACTCCTGACCTCAAGTGATCTGCCTGCCTTGGACTTCCAAAGTGCTGGGATTACAGGAGTGAGCCACTGTGCCGGCCAAGCACTACTTCTTAATGGGAGAAATGTTAAATAATTTTCAGACCTATTTTAAAACCACCAGTGTGTGTATGTGGGGGTGGGTGGGTGTGTGTACACCACATGTACAAAAGTATTTTAAAAATGTCCTGGACACACACCAAATTCATGACTATGACTGCCCGGTGGGGCAGATGAATGGAGCCCACCAAAAAAGTCCAGGTCAATCTTTAATATTTTATTACATTTTAATCAAGAATAATATAATAAAATGTTAATAAGTATCAATCCCATGAGGTCAGGAATATTGTGTGTGGCAGGTTAATTAACAATGTTAGCCTTAATTAAAGGCCTCTGTATGTCCACACCTTCTATAATACCACTTCGTACTTGATACAATATCCATCAAGAGATGGTATCTATTTCTGCACTCCTTGAACAAGAGTGGATTACTGACTGGTTTGGGATGACAGAAAGCAGAGGGTCTAGTAATGTGGCATTTCTCGGACTAGGTTTCAAGAGCCATGGACACTCCTACTGTCTCTTTCTCAGACCCCTGCCTCCACTATGAGAACAACCTTGAACTGGTTTATTGGAGGACGAGAGACCATGTGGAGCAGAGTTGAGTCATTAAAGCTGCAGCCAACATACGCCAGCCAGCTCTTGCCCCCACATCACACAGATGTACCAGCTGACCACAGATGCATGAGCACGCCCAGCCCAGATCAACAGAACTTCCCATGTAGCCCCTGCAGTCATGAGATATAAAAATTAATGTCTTAAGCAACTAAATGTTGAGCTGGTATGTTATACAGCCATACTGACTGACACCGAGTACTTGTTACATTATTCTCTAAGCTTTTCTATATTTTTATAATTATTCAAGATGAAAAAGAAAGAGAAAGCACATATGTGGAACAGAAAGAAAATTAAAGTCACATTGGTGGAAGGTTCAAAACCCAAAAGGACAATTGATCCCTTATTTTGAATGCTTTGAGTAGTAAAATTCCACAGGTACTTGTTAAATTCTTTGTACCTGTCAGGAAGACTTTTGCTAGGATTCAAACACTGCCTTTAAGCATACCAGAACAACCAAACCACATTAATTAAAATAAGAAAATTACACACTAGAAAATGAACATTTGTTGATATGTTGCTTTAATCTAACACAAAATACTGACAGTAATTAATCTTCAGTTGTTCCCTGAAATGAAACAGGCATGAAATGGACAGCTACTATTTACGCTTTCATATTATGCAATGGCAGTTAAAAACAACAAATAACAATGCCAAGGACAATGAAATAGAGGCTTAGTAAACAAAGCTTTCTTAGCCCAAATCTACCAGGCTAGTGCAGTGAGATTGAACAGTGGTAATCTTCGTATTCATCCAGTAACATCTTTATGTTTGAATTCATGCGTACATATATTTAATTAAATAAGAAAAATTGTGTAGTTTTTACAGTTTGATAATTTATTAAAAAACAAAACATGGAAGTTTTCAATTCAAAAAGTGTTTCTCTCTTATTAAAAAAAAAGCTCATCTGAACAGTGCCCTCCACTGGTAAGGGTTCTGATGTATACATATTTCAAAGGTACAGAAGCAAAGGCAGCAATACATAGGAAAAAGCATGTTATCCACAACATTATCTCTGGGTCCCAAAATTCTGGGTACTGGAGCATCTAGACATATTCCTACTGAAAGTAATTTCTCAAGTTACTGAGAACACAGAATGAGCTCCAGTGACCAAAGCCCTTTTTATATTTAGACAGAGGAGAGGGTAGTTTCATTTCACCACCAATGAGAAAATAAGCATCTCCAATTTTGTACAACCATTACAATTTCATTTTATTTTATTCTTTACAATAAACATTACATTAATAACTCCAAATAATTTTGTTTCATTGTGCCACTCTTTTCACATCCATGAGATTCACAAATCGGTGGAAAAATCTTTTGGCATACCAGGTGACCTAATTTCTGGTTTGAAAAAATACAAGGCATCATGTTCCCATGTGTGTGTGCACATATGTGTGTCTGTGTGTGCGTGTGTGTGCACGTGCGCATGTGCGCACTCACACACTGATGTAAAAGTCATTCTTTCAAGGGCTTCTGTGAGGCTCATTATATACAGAAGATCAAAATTAACTGTTGAGGTAGGCAGCTATTATGGTTCTGTCCTCTTGGACCAATACCTATAAAGACAATGGTGGGAAATCAATAGTGTCACTAGGTCAAGGACACTTGGTAGTACAGAGCCAATAAATGTTCTTTGTCCATATTTACACAGGACCGATCTTGGAAAAAAAAAAAAAAGGCGATTTCCAAAGCTATAATCTCTACCCATGTGAAAATCTCAAGCCTTTTGTGGAAGTTACTATCCAGTACATATTTCTGCTGTCAGACTACTTCTGTCACTGCATTTAAACCATGAAGTGCATTTGCTGCTGATTCGACTATTATGGCAGGAAAATGACCTGTAAAGTTCTTTTGAGGAGCTTGGCATTTTGCATATATTATAGAAATACAGGAGACGAAATGTGTTAAAAATGAAGTTTATGAAAAGTCATCCAACTCAACTCTACATTTTATAGAATACAGAGACTGCCTGATTTGTGAGACTAAGTGGGAAGGGGGGAAGAATTTGTCAAGCCAGAAAATCTCCACATTCTCATGTTTTCAAGGGCATTTGTCAAATTTTTTTTCTATGTACAAAATCTCGATGGTAAGTGACAAAGTAAAAAATGTGCCAAACAATATTATTTGACCTTTTTTTTTTTTTTTGGTGGCTTCGATGTGCAAAGAAGGTAATAGATTGAAGCATATGCTTTATTGGGTGGGAGGCTGGGTGACAAATGTGTGGGGACTGTGATCCAAGAGCAATCTGATTGAAACCAACGACAAAAGCCTCAAGTTTTTATGAGCTCTCCAAAGGAAGAGACCTTGATTTCATGTGAGGGAGGTTAGAATTATATCCCTCAGAGGTAATGTGAATATCCCTGCTTAATCTGTAGCAATCGAATTGTTGACTAAGACACAAAATTTCTGAGTCCGTATCACGACCTGGTGCCAACTGAGCATTTTATCATCACTGACCATCTCTCATTGATAATGTCAAGTGAAAAAAATCACTGGGACCAAAGGGTGCTGCTATTTACCTCATCAAGACATTTTGCAAAGAGGTTTCACAGGCTTAGGGGCCAGGGAGAACAGTGGTCCTTCCTCAGTTATCCCCAACCAGGGAGTGGGGAGGAAAAAGAGGCAATTAACCATTTCACTGCTGGTCAGAGATAAGTATGCCATTAAAAGGTTTTGTTCTCTCAGTTGAGTGGTCAGATATCAAATCCACAGTCTTGCTTCCTGACCCAGAACAGGAATTTTATTCCTTAATCATATCCCTGTGGCTCTTTACTGATTAGCTTCAGTGAGAGCTCAGCACATTACTTCCAAGAATTAAAGAGCTTGGGGAGTCGAGGTGGACGGAGAAGGAGGCATTTTCATCATAGCAGCCCTCACAAGCATCGATACCGCTAAAGGTTGGCCCACATTTCCATCAAAACCTCCTGATTTCCAGACATTTATAACTGGGCTATAAAAATCCCTCACGGGCTGCACTTTCATGAAGAACACCTCAGCCTAGGGGAAAATTGTCCCCTCTTGGTGGCTGTTGATTTGTTTTGGTTTGTCTTTTGTTTCAGTAATTTGAGGAAAATACACAGTTATTTGAAAGATGCTACCTAAATATAATCCTCAGAAGAAAATGTTAACACTCTGAATGCATTCATTTGTATTTTTACTTCCAGTGAAAGTGGTGAATTTGACTCCACAGTGAATCGTGTTCTGGTCCCAATTACTTTTGGCATTTTCAAGAAACAAAGACAATGGACAAAGCCTTTCATTCAAAGGCAGAAGGGTTCTAAATGTGTGTGAAGTTTATACGCATTCTGCGGGCCATGTCAAAGGACAGGCTGTTGACTGTCTCCAAACTAATTTCCTCCTATAAAAACTGAGTCAGTGTGATCGCACTGGAGAGCTCAGCGTTTTTAATTGCCTCAAAGTGCTTATTTGCAGGGAAGGAATAAACTCAGGAGGATCAAATAAGAAAGGGAGGAAAACTTGGCTCATCCTTTCAGATGAATCCAATCATTTTCACCTCTCATCACTTTCACATCTGTGATTTTCCTCCTTCCTGGCAAGAAGGAGGTACGCTTTTCTCTGCCATTAAGAAGAGATGATTACTAGGGCCTGAGTCACACATCTCAGCTTGTTTCTGGAGCCCTGACCGCCCTCTACTTTGTACTTAGGAGGAGCTAGAAGCTGGGCATGCCCCTATACTCCCACAGCGAAGCCACCTGGCCGGCTGGGGCCACCTTGGGGAAAAAACATGCAGAGATTAAAAGTGCATTGGGGGAAAATAAGCCCTCAGTATTCAAGTCGTAGGAGGAAGAACGTGACAGGCAGCACTAGCATCCTGGCTCTGAAGAGCAACTGGGTTTCCCTCTAGGAGTCCTGTGGAATTCATAGGCCCAAAGAAAGGGAGTCCTGGAGCTCAACTCGCTGGGAATGTGTTAGTGTTATTTTCTCACATTCATCACTCAGAGTATACGCCTTCAGATTCCTGTAACTCAACATTTTATCTTTTTTGAAATGTCCTTAGGTGAGGGAACTACTCCCATTTCACCAATGAGGAAAGCACAAATAGAAAAGCCAACTGATGTGTTATCTGAGCTAATAAAGGAATTTAGTCTCACAGGTCCACACTGGGGACTTCAGCCCTCCTTGCCTGTGGGGTGGGGAAGGAGACCAAAACACCCTTTAAATCTTTCCTGGTTCTAATAAAATAAAAAGCGAAGAATTTAATTCTTTCACGTGCAGTACCACACTTGCAGCATGGCCAAGGCTGCAGTCCTGGGACATGTACACATTCAAAGGCCCATTCTACGCCTCCAATGGCTGGGTGCCTACACAAGGCCAACGGCTCGTGCCCACCCAGAGCCTCTGCCCTGCCCCCATTCAAGACCGTGAACTTGGCATCTGGAGCCCTAGGATCTCCTGCCCAAACAGCTTCCAACTGCTCCAAACTTTCCCTCATCTGTCTTTCTAAGTATAGACCAGGCCAATAGGCACATCTTTGGCCCAAGATATAAAGAGAAAATAGTTGTTTTCTGGGGACGTAGAGAGAGCTTGAACATGCTGGCTGGAATGTCCACACGTGTGTGCAAAGGCCCTTGCAGAGTGGGACAAAGCAGGGAGGGGAGAGAACAGGAGTTAGCAAGGTATGGGAGCTGCTCTCCCAACATAGCCATATTCTGACACAGAAGTCCAAGAATTCTATATTTGAAGCTGGTCTTCCAGGATGTTATAAAAATATTTGTGTCAAGAAACAAGAAAGATAAAAGGATTGAAACATATTTTGTCAACTTGTGAGTTTGATGTAGGACTTTTGAGTATTTAGATCTCCATTTATACTCTGGCTCTAGGTTCCCTGGAGTTGGGTGGGCCTGTATCAAAGCCACACTAAGGATGAGCTGAGCTGTGCCCAGAATTGTCATGAGTGTATGTATAAAGTCTAATTTTATTTTACTCTCTTTTCCTCTGTTGGAATCATGTGTGAAATCCCTTCTTCAGTAACTCCTTAGAAGTCCACCTGCCATCTTATATTGTGTTTACTATTTGTTTGGTTTCTAGTTCCTCTTTTCTCTCTCTTTCCTGGCTTAACATTCTGCAATGGGCAGCTCTATGCAAACCTACTTCAAAGTCTGAGGAAGCTGAGAGGCTGAAGAAAGAAACTGACAAATCCAGCTTCTTAGGAAGAAACATTTAATAGGCACTTATGAACAGAAGATATAGCTGTGTCTCAGGCAATGGGGAGACAAGATGGTGGGGTCCCCGTGCTATGATCCCCCAGACCCAAGGCTTTATATGTACCATAGGGAAGGAATTTGTAGGACAACTGAAGTCAACGTCTCAGGGAAAGGCAGGACTGCAATGTGAATCTACCTAAGGACAGAATTTATGGTTCAGGTTGTTTTGATCCAAGGGCAGGATTTACAGTAGGTACATGCTCTAAAACAAAGAAGAGTAGATAAAATTGAGAGCTTAGAGACATTCCTAGAACTTGGGTTAATCAGAAGTCAACATGGTGAATTAACATCCAAGATGGAATTGCTTTAGCCTCCACATTTGGTCAAATTTCTATTTATCCCTACCATATCCCCTTATGTTTACCTGAAAGTTCTAATATTTTAAAAAATGTTTCTAATAGTTATTTTTGTTCATATTTTCTTTCATTATGTTGCTCTATTATTATATCAAAATTTAAAATTAGCCATAATCACACCACACATCCCCAAAATAAAGCCTTCAAAAGGCGTTTGCTTCTTCACTCTCTTTCCTTTCTGACCCATTTCCAAATTCAGTGTTTTGTTAGGCTAGTTTGGTTTCAGGCTATTATTGAGCTTTTAATTACTGTATGTCCCTTCCAATCCAAGAATCCTTACTTAAAACGTACAGAACCCCATCTGGCAGACCAAAACCTTGTTTCCCAACCTATATCAAATACAAAATCTAATTTCAGTTAGATTAAAGATTAACTGTGTTGTGAAACCCATTGAGACCTGCTTGACAAGGGTCCCGAGATGTTTTTTCAGGTGGATCTACAGGTATCAGACAAAAGAGAGTCAGAGATATGAGCCAAACAAGAAAACAGAAAATGTTGGCTAAGGACACAGAGGACAGTCAGGACTCAGGACGTACATAGAAGCAAACACTGGGATGGCAAGTCTGTCCAGATCTAGGGATCATGCTCCAGTGGAGGGCAAGGAAAAGCAGCAGAGGAAGGCTGGGGGGCAGCAGGAACAGTGATGTGAACCTGCAGACACACTTTGAAAAGGAAACCAAGAAGGAAGCAGTACCAACACGTCCAGAACATAGCAGAAGACACAAACTCCTTGTATTTCCACAGTATCTGGCAGGTTACAAAGCACTTTCGTGTGTAATATGGGATTTAATCCCTCTCTCCAATGGCAAGCTAGGTACTACTAACCCCTATTTACAGACAAAAAATTGAAGCTAAAAGAGTTTCTTTGTTTCACTCAATGTAAACCCGAAAGAGGTAAAAGCAGTTCTGAGCCCAAGGTCTTCTGTTGCTTTACCCAGATGTGTGCTCTTCTACCACACAGCACCAGGCTATAAACGACAGCTTTCAGCTCAAACAGTGATGTTCAGACTTTCTGGATTCTCCTTTGTTATTTGCTGCAATCGGGATGGGAGGGACAAAAAGGCGGCGCATACCATTTCTGATTGTCATTTTCTGGGCAGCCATTTATGATAGTTCCATTAGTCTGACCCCTGGCAGCACCCCAGACACATCATGCCAGCACTGGATTTATGACCGACCTAACTACTGCCATCCAATGTGCTAACCTGTGCAGGGCACAAACATCAGGAAATATGTCTTTCTGTAAATATAATACAGGGGAACTTATTTGTTGTGGCAGCAAGGAGCAGAAAAGGACATAGCTCTCTGGGCCCCAAAGGGAAAAGAAAGATGATGTACACTGTAAGGTAGAGTATTAATCACACCTGACATCTCTGGATAATCAACTGGAGTCATCCTTGGGGACAATTTCTTTTCAAGGATAAAAAGGGAGAAAATAAATGGGGAGGAGCTTATCAAATGAGACTGCATAACCTGATAGAACACTGAACTACTACAGCTCAGCATTCTTACTGGAAACCTGGCTGGCAGTTAGGTTCAACAGTTTGAAGGTCATCAAAATAGTTGCTGAATATTTTCTTTTCCATTCATCTTATCTACACTGAAGTCATTTCCAAGGAAGCTCAAAGTCTGAGTTTAGTAGGTCAAAGCTATTATCCTCAAGGCTCATAACATCATGAAGCATTTCCTGTACCTCCCATTGAAGGCTGGCATCATCTCAAGTCTCTAGGCCAGTTCGGGCAGAGGAAGATCTTATTTACGCTTGTGTAGATAATGGCACTATAGGACACCTGATGAAACATGAATACAAAGCCCCCAGATGGGAACCTGGTGCCACACTAACTATGGGAAGAGACTACCCTTCACTGCTGAGCAGTGACTCAAATTAACTTCAAGACAAGGGAAAATTTCAATCTCTGCTTCACTAGAGCATAAATAAGAAAAGGATAAACACAGGAGAGTTACTGAGGAAGGATGTGATATTAAATCTGGTCCTTTCATAGCAAAATTCCACTCAGGTGAGTGGCAAGTCACAAAACCTACAATGTTGTGATATTCACTAATATGCCAATATAATCCCTAAATAGTCCAGCCAAAGTATAGCTATTTACATTATTTAGAATTATTGTCATCCTCTGTCTATAATCACAAAGCAAGGTGCTCTAATATCTCAGCACCTTTAGACTTGAACCAAGCATTAAAATATAAAGTTAAGAGATGTGTTTTATCGCATTTTTCATTTCCTTTGTTACAACTCAGTTCTGATTTTTATTCTTAATGAAAACAGTGTACAACTATATAGTCCTCTACATTCCACGAAGTGTTCTTGTCATTTTAATTTTTACAACAACCCTGCATTTTATTTTAACAATAGTTGATTACCTGTTTTGTGCCAGACTCTTTTCCAGGCACTATGAAAGACAAAGATGAACAAGCTGAGAAAGCTTTCTTGAAATACTCAAAGAAAGGGAAGAGATACATAAATGGCTCACAAGTATATCATGTAATAATGGCTGTGAATACACTAAAATCCATTGAATTATATACCTTAGATGGGTGAATTGTGTGGCATGTGAATCACATCTCAATTGAGCTGTTATTTAAAAATCCTCCAAGCTATATTCCATCGTCTCCCATTCCAAAACCATAAAACAAAAAATAGAGTGCTCTATTGCTCAAATTATTTCTAGCAATAATATCAATAATTAGCAGGTATTCTGTCGACATTGTGGTCTAGAGCTTTATATATGTTGTGTCTAATCATCACAACAGCCTTGCAAAGAAGATATTTCTGTAGACATCTAATTTCTTCTCTGCCCAGCCTCCTCCGTTCAGTCATGTGACAGTCTAATTCAACCTTTAATTTAGAATAATGCTGTATATTCATAATACCATTATGTATATATAACACCAAGATTAGTGTAAAGGGGAAAAATAAAACAACAGTAGATAAAAAATAATAAACTCTCAAATTAGAGCAACAAAATAACTATAAACAAATTGCAAATACAAAAAGTTAATTTTGATTTAAAAATGTAAATTTTTGCCTCTGTAAATTGAGTAGCTGATAGCCCCTCAGCCACCCTGCTCTGACTCAGTGTCCATGTAAAATAATGTAATGCAGACCCTAGCATCCAGATTTTGGTCTGTATCCCCCACTAAACGGAACCAAAGCTCCACGGCGAATAGCTTCAAAATGGGAAAAATCAAAACAAGCCTTGGAAACCTTGCTAGAAAGTGAGACTACTTTCACAAGTAGCTACATTTCACAGGTTGATTGGTACTGGTTGTCAGTGAAAGACCATGAGTCCATAATAATTAAAAAGGATAAAATTGTAACATGTGTGCTGAAAAACATACACAAGAAAAAAAAACAAAACAAAGATCATTATTTACTATTGTGAGGCAATTGACCAATGCAAAATTTCTGATATGCCTTAAAAGAAGGGTTTCTAATTAAAGCAAATCATTGCATTGAAAAATGAACGTAAACTAACCTCAATTTGTTTAATTGATACATTTCCTCCCCTTCATTAGGTAATTCAAAGTTACTGTAGAAACACCAATATATTTTGTTTCATAATCTGGCTGAGATGTCAGAAATGTTTCTAAAAGACACAATGACCAGGTCTGCAGAGTTGATACCCCTGAGGGAGCAAAGAGGTTGACTGGAGGTGGGGTCCAAGGAGACTGACCCTCTCTGACTGAGCATCGGCTTCACATCTTGCTGGTGGTACACAGTTGAGCCCTTTTCCTATTATGCTTTCAACTGCAACTCAAATTCTTTGTCTATGTTGGCATCCTCCATCCTTCCATCAGTAACATCACCGCCCCATTGTGCCAATCTCACTCTACCACTACATGCATGACCAGGATTCCCAAGTAAAACTGAAAAAAAAAGTAGCTAAACATGGCTGGAGATTAGGGGAGCGGTACATTTCAGGGTGAGAATTGAGGGAGAGAAGGTGGGAGAGTTAAGCGAGGCCAGAACCTCAGCTTCTCTAGCCTGGGAGAGCAGCTAAACTTTATTACTAAAACTATAGGGAACCCCTAAAAGATAATCTAACCTGTTTCACGCCTGTGTCATCTAGTATTGACAAAAATGTATTTGAAAGAGCCACTGTGGTCAGAAATGGGCTAATGATCACCAAAAAATGATCAAATGGCCTATTGAACACACTTCTTCAGAGGGTTTTGAAAGCCAAATTGGAATCATGAATTTTCACGAGTACATGAATGTTTTTAAAGAAATCTTGTACATGGCATAAACTGAATGAAGCCCTGTTTATGGCTTAAACATGACAATGTCTTCATTGGGAAAAGGGTCTTACCATTCCACTTTCCACAAATCAATGTGGAGTTTAGATTGTCAATATTTTCTGGCCAAAACCCACCAGGACACACTTGAATAAGTTGGTATGTTTCCCACTGCCATGAAGAAGGTGCTGATGGGGAAGTGTGGGGTGCATAAAAAAAGAGCATGTTAGAAAAGACTTGCTGGATTTGAAAGCATGTTAGGTGATTTGGGGGAGGATTCCAAAACCGTGAACCATGCTCTAGATTGAATGCTGTCAGAGGAAATTCTGTAATTTGGTATCTTAACAGTTCCTATCTAGGAGGAGGAGAAGATTAAAGCCAGGCTAAAACTGTAACTGGTAAAGAAATATAAGTCCCTTGTATTAGCCAGGATAGGAGGGTGTGTTATGTGGTTTCATGTGACTTTGTTTTTGTATTAGACAAAATTGCAAGAATTCTCTTGTTTTGGTTTCACTTATTTGTGGTCAATGGGTAGGCCTGTCCAATGTTGGTTTTCAATGAGATTACATCTCACAGAGAACACCAAGGTCTAGATGAGAATGCCAGGCCGCCTCTCAGAGGTTAAGTGGTGGCTTTCCTCTTGTTTAAGTTGTAAATGAGGAAATCTCAGTACACTGAACTTGGATGTCGCAAAAAGCCATATGTCTGGAAAAATCTTAAATTATATTAAAGGCACATGTATATTTATTTGGTTAAAGGTTACAACTTGCCCATAGGCCTTTGTCTGTGAAACAAGACAAAGATGGGGACGTTTGTGTTTATTTAAAGACAATGTATTTCTTTTCATCTTCCCTACCTTAACTTGTGAAATGAGATACTTAATTTCTCATTTAAATGTTATTAAAAGTTATTCTTCTAGAAAACAAGGTTTTCCTACTCTTTGCTACAACTTTAAAAAGTTACAGTAAAAAAGAATGCCACCTACTTATGTTCTTTAATGTTAAAATACTGTTGACATGTTGAAAATTGCTGCCGGCTATTTACATGGAACTTTGAACAAAATCATTTAACTATTTGTTTAATTATTTAATTAATTAAAAAAAAACATTTAATAATACTGGTCCTGGCTTATTAATGTGATTGGGGATAAGCTAAAGGGAGAATAGTGGAGGAAAAACCAGAAAGCAAGAACTGCATTAAGTTGGGTAATTGATAAGAAATAAGAATTTTTGTAGTCTATTAGTAATACAAAAGATGGTTAAAGACAAAGTAGAGTAAATTTCCCTTCCAAAGGAAAATCTCATATCTAAAACTTTCAGATATAATCTTCTTAGGTCATATTTCTTTTTTTAAAAAAAGGACTTTCTTTGATATCCTGGATTTTTGTGTTTTTCCTATTCAATGTGTAGTTTCTTTTATAGATTTTAAGCTTTATATGAGTGGGTGAAGTTTGTGGGGTATGGGGACCAAGTACTTATGGGGTCTTGGGTTTCCTTTTGGATTGATAAAAATGTTCTGGAACTAGATAGTGGTGATGGTTGTGGAACATCGCTTGTTACTAAACACCACTGAAAACTGTATTTTAAAATGGTTGTATGATTTGTATGTGTATGTTACTAAAATTTTTTAAAAAGTGCTTATCCACAAGCTGTACAAAAACACAGCAAACTAGATTTGGTTCCTAGGCTAAATTTTACTGACTTATGGTATAAAGTCACTGGCCAAAAATGCTGTCAATTTTGAGCTAAAGTCTAGGGAATTGTGATTACTCTTTGATATCCACACCCACTTACCTTGTCAATTACTCCCCTTTTATTAATTATCCATACTGCTTTCATGTGAGGTGGGAGAAGTTCAATTTGCCTACGGCATTAAATGGGGACATGGTTCATAGGCCCCCACAAATCAATATAACCCTATGTCCTGGCCCCAGCTTGAAGTGACCAGATGATCCACTGTATCCCAATGATAATGAAGAAAGCATCTGCTAAACATACCCAGAAAACCCAGTCTCTCTCCTTTAGTATGAAAGGATGTGAGTGTGACACTCGGAAATCCTAGAGACCCATTTTTCCTCCTTAAGGAAACCAGAGTAAGAAAATACCCCAGAAGGCATAATATAGAGTTGGAAAAAAAAAAAGATACTTTGATGGTCATTGTTAAACTGCTGCTGCAAACCAGAAACTCATTCTAAGATTTTCCAGTCATATGACCTCATAAATTATACCCATTTTAAGCACAATTGAGGTAGATTTTCTGTTGTTGGCATTCACTCTGGGTGGCTGGCAAAAATATTAGGGAAATATTAGAGAAAGTTATAAATTTTAGTCTCAAACCTTTTGGAAGGCTGAAAGGTTTTACTGGGACAGGCCGAAGGCAGCTGGTCCATTACCAGGGAAGAGAGAGGGACAATAAAAGGCTTTCTCAGTTTAAATCTGTTTATCCTACATCCCTTTGTCACTACTCTGTTTACTCATGTAAATTTTGTGTTGGATGGTCCTCTCAGGGGGAGATCAAAGGGGAATTGCCCGTGAATAGTGTTTGCTCTGGGTCCTGGAACCTAAAGCTTTTATCATTGGTAAAACCACTCTTTTAACCATGCTAATTACCCACAAGCATGTTGACTTAGAATCTCTGTTATGAAATCTTTACTGAATAAATATGTGGATGCACAGGGGGGTCTTGGTCAATTGGTGGCAGTCACCCTCTGAAAGCAGCTAACAACCATCCCTAGCCCATTTGAATCACTGAAATTGGCGTGAGACTGCATTTATTCATCTGTTGTTAAGTCAGGGTCTGCAGGACAGACCTCCGTGATCAATGTCTCAGGTGGTGACCCTGATGTGATCGAAGTCACATTCTGTCATTTGCAATATGGTAAATACTAGTTGATAAACTTGGGTTATCTTCTTTTATCACTTTTCTTTCTCAAATTCACTCTATCCTTCCTCCCCACCCTCTGAAAAAGACAAATTATTATTACCACCCCTAATCAAAAGGCAAATTGAATTATATGAAGAGATGAACAGTATGGGAGGGCATAGGAAGTAGAGGGGCTAAGGTAAAGAATATGCCATATGTTCAGTACACGTTTCTAGTATACTTTTTCTAAAATCAGCTGACTTTTCCTTAAATATAACAGGATAGAATAACAGCTAAGAACTAAGAACACGGACTTTAGAGATGACTTAAGTTCAAATCCCAGCTTTACTACTTACTTACCTCCCTTTCCTCATCTGTGAAATGGGTACAATAAGAGATCCAACCTCAAAGATGCTTGTGTTTTGTTTTGTTTGACACAGGGTCTCACTTTGTCTCCCAGGCTGGAGTACAATAGCATAATCGTGGCTCACTGCAGCTTTAACTTCCTGGGCTCAAGTGATCCACCCACCACAGCCACCTCAGTAACTGGCGATATAAGCCTGGACAATTTTTAATTTTTTTTAAATAGGGTTATCCCTATGTTTCCCAGGCCAGCCTTAAACTCTGGGGTCAAGCATTTCTCCTGCCTCAGCCCTGCAATGTGCTGGGATTACAGGCATGAGCCACCATGCCCAGCTGGTTGTGATCCATAAGTGGCTTACTATGTATAAAGCAATTAGAAATGCCTCAAATATAGTGAGCATGTTACAAATACTTGCCATTATTATTTTTCCTACGTATCAGATGTCTCATTACGGCTTATGCTAGAGAAAGTTCACCAATCCTCTATGAGGACTGCATTCTATATGAGTAGCTGCTCTCTTTACCACAGAAGCAAAAGCAATTCACACTGTATTTTTCCTCAACTTTCAAACGTTTTTATAAGCAAGATAAAGTAAACATCAAGAGAAACCTTTTGAGACAAAAGGAAGGCACGGGTTATTGATTTCCATATAATATTAACTAATCTCCTTTTGGAATAGGGTTTACTTAAGTCATTCAGAGAAAATTTGATTTTCTCCTTCTCTGCCCTCTTGTCTCTTGGTTGTCAATTAGGATCCTTTGAATTATAAGCAACATAAAATCCAATCAACCTGTTTAGGCAATAAGGAAATGCAGTGGCTTAAGTTTGTATTAAGTCCAGAGAGTGTCTTCAAACGCAGTTTGCAAACAAGGAGTTCTCTTGACTTGGCACTCTTCTATGTGTTAGTTTCATACACAAGCTAGATTATCTGCTGGTGACAACATGGCTGCCAGCAACTGCTGAGGCTATATAAAGAAGGAGAAAGAGCATTTATTTCCATGACTATTTTTTTTTTCAAGTCATGAGCTTTGCTCTGACTGATACATATTCCATCATTTGCATTCTATAAGCTAATCACTGTAGACAAGTAAATGCCTTTTGCACCAATAGTTTTGACAAGGCACAAAATACTTAAAAGAACTAGGGATCTTGCCTACAAACAGTAACAGGTGGAATCAATACAACCCAAGCAACATGGCCACTACAGAATGGAAGCATGTGATGCACTCAGAATGATCGCCACCACTGTCTACACCTCAGGGCACCTGACACCTCCCGCATGGCTCTTCCTGTGTGATACTGTCAGAACCGCCCACCTATACAACATCCATATATAACTAGTACCTTATATTTGCTCAATAATTTATACTATATAGAGCATTTTACATATATCTGAAACTCCTTAACTATGAGGAAGGCAAAATAGCATTATTACTAGAGTCATTTTAGGTCATACCCAAACTCAGACCTTGTCCAAGTTGGAGACGATTTTGAATCAAGACAAACAATAAACTGTTTCTACTACTACAAGTAGGTCATACTAAAAAGTTTGAGAAAAGATTTTCAAGTGGGTCTTGTACATTGTTCTTCACCAAAGTAAAAGTTACCAAATAATATTTCTTTAGAGATACTTTATTCAGTAAGTTTATAAGCTGCATTGAGACTACATGGTTCATGTAGTTCAATGAGGTGGCAGACTAAGAAAATCTGCACACCTTCTATCATGAATGCTTACAAATTATTAATAAAATTTATTTTAAATGAAAGCTGAATTTAGAAAAAAAGGAAGGAAAGAAAAGAAGGAAGGAAATACTTATATTTTTCCGAAGGGAGGATAGCCATACTATTAACTTTATTCATGACAAAAAGATGACTTGAAGTAAAAATTGAAATTTAAAAATACCAAAGTAATATAAATGAAAACTACAACTTGGAAAACTAGAGAGAGAAAGTGAAAAATAAGTAATAGTTGATTAATCTGAAAGCAATGTCAAAAAGCATAAAATCTGATTTTGAAAAAAAAAAAAAAAGATAATGGAAATATATCCAAAGTATCAGTGATAACAATAAAGGTACATGGACTAAATTTACCACTTAAACTGCGAAGAATCTCAAATTTAATTGATTTTAAAAATTAGCTATGTGCTGTTTATATATATTGAGACCAGATTATGAGATTGGCTAATTTTTGTGTTTCAGGGAGATACAGGGTTTCACTGTGTTACTAAGGCTGATCTCAAACTCCTGGGCTCAAGCAATCCACTCACCTCAGCCTCCCAAAGTGCTGGGATTAAAGGCATGCACCACCATGACCAGACAAAACTAAGTACGTGCTGTTTAAAAAACATGCCTTAAGCAAAATGTTCCTAAAAATCCCATGGAAAATAATATATAACCAGCAAATACTAATCAAAATAAAGCTTATGAGATTGTATTAGTATCAGTCAAATTTGACTTTAAAGCACAAGCATTATTAGGAATAGTCATTACAGAATGATAAAAGAGACAATTTATCAGGATAATACAAATATTATTATGTTAATTGTTTTGAATGTGTATGCATCTAACATAATAGTATTAAAAAGATAGAAACAAAATTATCAGAATTACAAGCAGAAAGTCACATGAGATTTGTAACATTTCTATCTTAGCAAATAATGCTTCATCACGCAATGCAGTTAATAAGAATATCACAGACTTGAACAACATAATCAACTTTGTTTTACCAGATGTATGTAGAACACTGCCTTAAAAAGTCGCAGAAGGGCTGGGTGTGGTGGCTCATACCTGTAATCCCAGCACTTTGAGAGGCTGAGGTGGGCGCATCACAGGGTCAGGGAGTTTAAGACCAGCCTGGCCAACATGGTGAAACCCTATCTCTACTAAAACTATAAAAAAAAAATTAGCTTGGCATATTGGCACACAGTTGTAATCCCAGTTTCAAAGATTCTGTCAAACACATAAGAAAAGGCAAGGCCAAAGCCAAGGCTGACTGTTATGGTCAGTAAAGACACCTGGAGCCACTTTTCATTTCAGGGAATGTAGTTACAAAGACAATGAAAGGAAGAGTAGCCAAAGGTGCCAACTCTTTATGTTCCTTGTCCCATACACCAAAATTGACAGCACTGGAACAAAGCCAATCCAATGATTGCAACACAAGTTGTGGGATATCCACTGCAGCTAAGCTGTTTAATACTCTGCAATGCTTTTCTAAAGAAGACCAGACAGGAAACCCCATGCCTCAAAGAACCCAGGAAGACAGGAGAAACTGTCCCATTATAGCCTCAGTGGGGAGCTAGGAGGTCAGTAGGATCTGACACCTCCCAATCCTCCTATCCTCTAGCATTCTGGGGATCACAGGTATTCTTGGAAGACTGATAAGCTGTTTTCCAAACCTTTGCCCTTGTGATCTATGTGAACATGTTCAAGGTCACCAGCAGCCATGCGGGAGCTGTTCCCATACACACACATCATGGAAAAACCATTTTTATCTAGAAAAGCAAAAAACAAAATATCATTAGAAAAGTTTTCATATAATTATCTGCACTAACAGATTGTAGAAGAAAAACATCATATTAACATTTTCACTTCTGGAAAAAAAGAAAATATGTGATCAAATTCAATACCTGTTCTTAGATGGTGGTGGATACTCAGAGCATCAGGAATTGAAGGAAACATCTTTAATTTGATAAAAATATATTTCCCTGGCCACCACGGTGGCTGATACCTGTAATCCCAGCACTTTGGGAGGCCGCAGCAGGCAGATCACCTGAGGTCAGGAATTCTAGACCAGCCTGGCCAACATGGAGAAACCTCATCTCTAAAAATATGTATATATATTTGTGTGTGTGTGTGTGTGTGTGTGTATTTCCCTAAGCCTCACTGCAAATTTGATGGTAAATTATTTGAAGCATTTCCCTTAAAAGCAAAAATAAGACAACAATGCTGGCTGTCACCCCTCCTACTCAACATCATATGGAAGACACTAGCTGGCTTAGGCTTAATGAGATAACAGAAAGAAATAAAAGAATAACAGTTGAAACAAAGTTATCTTCATTCCTTGATAAAACTTGTTCATTATATTGTTCAGATCCCAAATATTCTTTCTAAAACAAGTACTAAAAATTGTCATCTGTTTAATCTCAATGATGATGACACAAGAGTTCATTATATCAGGAGTCCCCCACCTGGTATTGGTCCATGACCTGTTAGTAACTGGGCTGCACAGCAGGAGGTGAGCAGCAGGGAAGCTAGTGAAGCTTCACCTGTATTTGCAGCTGCTCCCCATCGCTGGCATTACCACCTGAGTTCTGCCTCCTGTCAGATCAGCAGCAACATTAGATTCTCATAGGAGGACAAACCCTATTATGAACTGTGCATATGAGGATCTAGACTGCACACTCCTTTTGAGAATCTAATGCCTGATGATCTGTCACTGTCTCCCATCACCTTCAGCTTGGACCATCTAGTTGCAGAAAAACAAGCACAGGGATCCCACTGATTCTGCATTATGGTGAGTTGTATAATTATTTTATTATATATTACAAAGTAATAACAATAGGAATGAAGTGTACAATAAATATAATGCACTTGAATCACCTTGAAACCACCTACCCCTGATCTATGGAAAAATTGTCTTCTACAAAACCAGTTCCTAGTGCCAAAAAGGTCAGAGACCACTACATTACATGACTGGTTTTTGTACTTTACGTTTATAATAATTTGCATTTAAAATTTATTTTTTTAACTTAGAGTTTTTAAAATTTTGCTTCTTGCTGAAGTAAAAATAATCTCCAGAATCATCTCTTTAATTGATATGGTTTGGCTGTGTCTCCACCCAAATCTTAACTTAAATCACAGTTCCCATAATCCCCACGTATCATGGGAAGGATCAGATGGAGGTAACTGAATCATGGGGGCAGTTTCCCCAATCCTGTTCTGCGATAGTGAGTGAGTTCTCATGAGATCTAATGATTATATAAGGGGCTTTTTCCCTTTTTGCTCTGCATTTCTCCTTGCTGCCGCTATGTGAAGAAGAATGTGTTACTTTGCCCTCCACTAGGATTGTAAGTTTCCTGAGGCCTCCCCAGCCATGATAAACTGTGAGCCAAGTAAACCTCTTTCCTTTATAAATCACCCAGTCTCAGGTATGTCTTCACTAGCAGTATGGAAATGGACTAATATATTAATACATTCACATGCAACTTAAAGAAATAATTTTAATCATTAACCCTTTAAATAACTATGAAATAACAGCAATAATGATCAATTAAAATAACATGTAATATAGATTAAAAGAACGCCTTAAAAAAACATCTCCAGCAAAAAGATTGATTTCCTATTTTGTAAATTTTCCTTTTGACTTATGGCTTAAGACATAAAAGTCTAGAACAGAGCTGTCCACCTGTGAAAGTGTGGGCTCAGCTGGCTTCAAGATAGGAAAAGTAAGATCTGGTAAGATCGAAAATAAATTGTCTTTTATTTATGGACAGTAAAAACTGCAAACAAGGCTAAGCCTCTTACAAAGCATTTGGGAAATCAGAATGAAGGCATGAAGAAAAGAATAGTTCATGACTTGGCTAATTGTTTTTTCCTTAGCAATCGTAAATTCATACATGTGCATAAGTAACATAGATAATCCTTCACTAATATAGAAAATGCTTTACAAATATTTCCCAATCTCACCATTCACTACAGTTGTGACTCTCAACCTGAAAGTGGCCCCTCCACCCCTCAGAGTGTGGGTCATACACCGGAGAGGAGGCTGGGAACTGCTCATCTCCCATAGCTAACCATAGCTCTACAGTCCCTGAGAGCATCACCTCAGTGAAGGAATCCTGAAGGAAGGGAAACATTAACCTTCGGTTTGAGGAAAGGCCAAACCTTCATGTTCGAAGCATTATCTAAGTTATCAAATTATTATTGGGAGAAATGTGGCCTTCTGCTGCTTTGAACTGGAGATGATTAGAACAGAGTAGAGATCCCAGTGAGTGATGCTAAAGCCACGTTTTACATGACTTGGTTTGCTGCCAGTGTTTGTAGTGGTCAGATATAATTTTAGTGACACTAGGAAATGTACTGTGCTGTGCATAAAATATTAATGTAGTGCATAATTGGGCAATCCAAAATAACCAAGTCTATGTACACTGATAAATACTGACTGGGTGAAATGTTCTATCATTTATAGACACCCTCCCTGCCCACCCAAAAAAAGTAAATTATAATATCCATTCTAATTCCAACTTGCACATACTTCCTCTGATGTTTTTCTCCTGGTGAGGCACATTAGAAGAACCCAACCAGTTTATAAGAACAAACCCGGTTCATCAGTGTAATAAGAGAATGACTCATATAATATTAGATTAAACAAATTAATACACTCCACCAGGAAACAGCAATAAAACTTTCCTGCAGTGTTTTCATCCAGGGCTTAGCTAAGGGAACTAGCCTCAGAATATACTATCATCACCTGGTCTGTGTGGATTTATCACCGACCTGTGAGTTTACACTGGACTGTTTCAAATTTGCTAATAAATATCTACTTTATGGAGCCAGAAGAAAGAGATTGACCATAAATAATACAGTGGTAGACAGAAACTTTCAAAGAGCAAGTAAATTTTTCAACCCACCTCTCTCTCTCTCTCTCTCTCGTCTGAGGAGTGTAGCTCACAAAAGAGTCATTTTCACAACCCTCAAATATGCTAAGACAGCAAGATATTGTGAGCTGCTCTTGACGATTTCTGAGATTTTCACTTGAGATGTTGCTCTTCTTGTAAGGATAAAATGTTCTCATGCATCCCTGCTTTGATTATTATTTATCTTTGTTTTATTTCTGCTATCCTCTTCACATAACACTTGGAACTCTGCCTTAGTAGGATGTTTGCTTGGGGTTGAGAAATTGCATCTTAAAATGTTTCCCCATCCAGTCTGCTGTCTTCACAGCACATGGGGACATATGGAAGTCTCTATGTACACAGTACCTTTTGGACAAGGCTCTGCTAGTGTTTCATACATGTTATGTAAAAAAAAAAAAAAAAAAAAAAACTAGAAAAAATGATCAAGTCCTCAAAAGTAGATACCACTGTCTGTGGTCTTTTGTAACTAGTGTAGTTCCATGAAAATCAGAAAATTGCATAAGTTCTTACTGGCAGTATGGTATAACGGACAAAACGGTGGTTCCAGACTTAGAGAGATTAATGCCAATACTAGCTTTGACTTGTCTAAGCTGAAGACCTGCCAAAAATATTTTATTTTCCTCTTGAGTTTTCCAAAAAGAGGTTTTCAACTCTCTTGATATCTTTCAAGCTTTCAAACAGTAGTAACCCCTCCTTTCTCAGCAAAGACTCTACCTCAAACTTCTCAGGAAAAATAAATCTCCCTCAGCTCCCTACTCCACTCCCCTCTAACTTACTAAACTAGGTACCCTTCTTACTTCCCTGTCCCAATAAAAAGATCTGTGACCTCTCTTCTGCCTATGTTTATGTGCTTAACCTTGTCTGTGGAACCTGTTTTTGACCACTTTTTCTGAGACCTTCCTCCATCAATAACTCTGCTTTTATACATCGTCAATATTTCCTCTTGACAAGTATGCTCCCATTAGAAATGTAAATATCTAGTCTCGTCCTTTTTATTAAAACACATCACACATACCACCATCTCTTTTCTCCACTTCACAATCCTAGTCCTCAAAAGAGATGTCGACACTCACCCTCTACCATACTCCTCTATTCAGTACAGATAAGATTTACTTAAACCCATAAATCCCTACAAATTAAAAAAAATCTAAAAAAAAACAACAACAACAATCAAAAGGAAAACAAAGGATTTACTCTCTATCCATGCTCTGATATTGTTCCATCCAAAGTCACTGACCAAAAATTCATGGACACAGTATTAAATACTGTTGATTTTGTCTTTCATTGGATCGATTCCTCTGTCTTCCATGGCATTACTTCTCTTGTTTCTGCATACCTCTTTGACTTCCTTCATGGAAATCACTTTCTTCACTTATACCTCAGGTATCAAGATTCCCTGAGGTTGATATCTGTGCCTCTGCTTTTCTTCTTACTCTCCTTGGAAAACTTATTTCATGCCCCTATTTATTATTATACTTCAAAAATGTTAATGATCACTAAATCCTGGTGGGTAGCCTGAATTACTCTCCTGAGTACCTAACCTGAGTATGTCCACCTGCCCACTGAACATCTACCTCCATCTGGATATTGACACATATTTCATCCTCGATGTATCTAAAATGGGATTTTTTCTTCCCCATCCCATCCCTACCAGCCTGCTCTTCCATTTCAGTCCTGTCTTCAGTTGAAGCACAGTCATCTACACCAATTCCATAGCAGTCAGCTCAGAGCCATTTCTACTGCTCCCCTTTCTTCTTCTACTACTCATGGATTAAATCAATTTCTAGATCCTGGTGATATCTAGGTCCTCTAGATATAAGAAAACAGTAAATACTATTTCCTTAATACCTCTTAAATCTGCCTAGTTTTTAACCTGAATTATCTCTGCGTTCTTGACTACCACCACTGCTTGATTGAGTTACTATAACAGCCTCTCCTGTCTCCTGAATGTCACTTCCTTCTAAACCAGGATTCAGCAAACTACAGTCCACTAACCACATCCAGCTTCTGTCCTGTTTTTACAAATAACGTTTTATTGGGATAAAACCATGTCAATTTTTTTACATATTATCTATGACAGCTTTTGTGCTAGAATAATAGCAGCAAGACAGAGTAGTTAAAATAGCAAGAATATGGCCCATAAAGCAGAAAATATTTACTATATACTCCATTAAAGAAAAACTTTGCCATACCCTCCTCTAAGATATTCTCTATACCTTCTAAAACAGAAATAAGATAATTCACTACTTTGCTCGAAATGGCTCCCAAATGCTTACGAAGCAAAATTCGAGCTTCCTAGCACATCAAATAAGGTGATTCAATATCTGACGTACACTTGCCTTTTCAGACTCATCTTTTGCTCCCCATCAAACCTTATTCTCTAACCTTATTGACTGTGTTACGCTAACTTAAGGCTCAGACTTGTACATGACATCTTTCTCCCTTGAAGTCTACCCTCGCCTTCCTCTCCCTTTACCTGGCCGCTTCTTACCTTCTCGTTAGGATTCAAATTAGAGGTCACTTTCTCATGGAAGCCCTTCTGAATTGCCACATTTTAATCAAGTGTGCCTCTTCCTGACTCCCAAAACTCCCTGTGCTTCCCTCTCAAATTCCACTCTGGAATAACTGCCTCTTTACTTCTTTGTCTTTCTCCCTTAACTATAATGTTCTGAAGACAGGAACTATAACTTGTTTACCGCCTATCACAGTGTCTTCCAGGTAAGCTATACTTAAGAAAATTTACTCACTAACTGAATACATGAATGAATGGTATTTATCATCTCTGAACTTTTCTTCAACTGTGAACTGGAAACAATAAAATCTAAACTATAAGATTATTTGACAATTAATTATATATATATATATACACACACACACACATACACACACACACATGCACACACACATATAGACACATACATACACATACATGCATGCCCTTGGAACACACCTACCACCTACACCTATATTGCTAAGCACTCAATAAATGTAAATCTGTGGTCCACACTTCCCACAAATGGACCAGAGTTCTATTTCACTCAGTTCAACAAATATCTACTGACCTAAAAAGAATAAAAATATGAGTGTACACAGCCTTTGTCTTCAAGAAATTTAAAAATTAATATAAATTTCTCATCAATGATAAGAAAACAAATCACCACAATTCAAAGTATAGATTTCCTGTGACACCCAAATATCAGATGGCATTGCAGGTGGATTATTTTACATAACAGATGATAACTAGTTCATCATTTTTTAAAATTATTGAAATGCTACCTTCTAGAGTTATAACAACAAAAATAACAAACAAGAATGGTGAATTTATGAATAGAAGTAGCAGCTTTTAAGGATAAATACAGGAACTATATAAAGAGCTTCTCACAAATATTTTATCTGAAATTATAGAAAACAAAAATTATATTGGGCTTAAAGTATGCCTTTCCAAAGGATAAGAGCAGCAAGTTTACCAATACATAAATACCAGTGACTCATTAGTAAAGAGAAATTTCAAACTTCTGAGTGGGGATTGTGGACTCAGACAGACTCAAAATGGAGTCTGTCTTATTAGCTAGGAAACCTCTGAGCCTTAGCTTCATCCTGTGTGTTAGATGGAATGCTTGCAGTTTCAAAAAACAGAAATGCCACCTCAAAAAATAGATTAAACAATAAGATACATTACATCACACTCAGCTATGTCTAAAAAAAGAGAAAGAAACAGCCTCCTCTTGGGATTCTTAAGATCGCCCAGCCAGTTTTCCTTTGTGTCTTGTTGTCTAGAACTTAGTAAACAATGCATGGCTGAACTAATCAAGAATGGAGTTACTCTTACATCTGTTGGGCCCATCGCTAAAGTTTGAGTTGGGGACAGCTCCCTTGAGACACAGGTTGCAAAGGAGAGAAGTGAATTCCAGAAAAAACTGCAGTTCTGTTAGGAAGTGGGAGAGAAAGATGGAGACCTTATAGATGACCAGCAGTAAGAATACTAACCTCACGGGCTTGATACAAACAATAAGTGAAAATGTACACCTGAAGGATGTTGCATAGGATTGGTATATGGATATGTTAAATCTTCAGTAAGTATTACTTATCTAAAGGACAAGGAGGTTGTGTGTAATCTATTTTTAAAATATTTCATTATTCAAAGACGGCTTCTGTATCTACCATGGATTAGATTTCCCAAATGCCTCCTTTATCTTAATTAACAAACAATACATGTAGCTATTTTTAATTATAACAATAGTAATAGCATATATTCGTAAAGTGTGAAAATATATACACCAAAATGTTAAAAAAGAGAGCCTTCAATAAGAAACTGGATCGTAGATGGTGTAAATATATGATTTCATTTTTGCCTATCTTCACTTTAAGCATCCTGTACTTAAAAGTATGTTATTCATGAATAACAAATGTTTTAAGATTTTCTCTTTTTCCCTCATAGGTTACAAAGTTGTCTATTACAAATGTGTCATTATAATTTACCAAGTTGTAAATTTATGTTTGTCTTCCCATGTTTTCCTTCCCTCTGTTTTCAGCAGGTAGCCAGGGGCTTAGTATTTTCTTGCTTCAGGGATACATATAGCTACAAGGCAGAAACTACTTCAAGACAAAAGTTCTTTTTTCTTTTCTAAAATATAAACTTTTTTTTCCAGAGATTATTTATCTTTTGGAGAAGACAGAGAGAAAGAGTGTCTTGGAGGAATACTGAAAAAGAGAAGAGAATTTTATTCTCTAAGATTGTTGAACAAGACAAGAAGTTCAGAGGTCCCAGACAGCAGAGACCCTGTACAGTAGTTTCTGGGAAAGTCACCAAGAACCAAATGCCTTCATGACTCACCAGACAAGAAGGGCTTTAGACACTGGCTCCAGCCTTAGTATGGGGACCTATACTTTAATCATGACACAGGAGCCCGGAGACACAGGGCATCATGCCATCAGGCCAGTGGGCACAGTGGAGTTTTCATGCTGACCAGTGTGGTCTTACGGCTGATAATTCAAGAGTTTCCTAATGTTCTGGCACTGAATAAGGCAGTCAAATATATTAATACATCTGTTTGGGGAATGTTAACACTAATGACCTCTCAGATTGAATGTCACCTTGGCGACATGAGAGCTCAGTCACATTTCGATTGATTTAAACAAAACAATAAACTTACTTCTTACATATCTGATTTTGAGAATTAAAAGGCATTCCTCTCCATGAAAAGAACTCTGGTAGTATATTTATTGTACTGCAGAGGTGGGATAAAATTGAGAGGTAATCTGTTCAACCCACCTGCTTTAAGGATAAGGACTCTGATTCAAGAGAAGGAAACGTGTTGCTCCTGATTATACTGCTTACTAGTGACATACAGATAGACCTAGAGCTCAGGCATCCTGATGCCCATTCCATAGTTCTTTGCATTACATTCATAACGCTTCATCTTTTACAAAGATCAGTTATGCGAGTAAATGCATATTTTTTGCAAAAGGATTACTCACTACTCAAATTAAATGCTCTGCATAGATCTATAGTTGTCTATCCTATGCTTCTGACGACTGTAGCAATTTCTGATTACATTACATAACTAATGTGAATTTGGAGACATCAGAAGATCTCATCACAAAGATGTCACAGAAGGGAAAGAGTATCATTAAAACCTTTTCATTCTGTCGCCAGTTCTTCTTCCCCTCCAAGCATCAAATGACCTCTTAGGAAATGTGGTATGGCTCGTGAGCTGAGACCACAGGAGTCAGACACCTCTGCCTTCTATTCTGGGATTTGACATACAGACTCCCTCAGTGGCCTTGGCCAGCCGCTTACCTTTCCTGCCTTGTTCATTCTGGACTCCCAGATGACATAATATTGCCTGCAGGAGGACGGCTGAGTAATGAGAGGCATCACCAGCACGCATAGAAGATTACAAACCATCTCCTTGTCCTTTAGATAACTACCTTTTTTTAGTGCCTAATTTGAAGTAACAGGTTTTTTCCCCAGCTTCTGCTTTATGGGTATTCAATCTGCATATATGACAGGAGTCAAACAAATACTCGGTATAGAAATGTTGGATTGAAAGGAACTTTCTCAAATAGGGAAGGGTTTTTTTGTCACTAGAGTTTCCAGCATGATTGTGTGATCAAGTGACAGGAAGTTTCTGGGGAATTCTTCACTGGATGGGAAAATAACTAGGAGACTGTAAGATTCCTTTCAATCCCCAAGATTCAATGAATCTCTTCCACTGTAAATCAGTAACATTATTTAGTACCTTGTGACTCTACTGGTAGACACAAAGAACAGTATCTTTTGAGACTGCCATTAGACACGAATGTCACAAATTGTACCAGAAAGGCCCCTCCGATCTCTTACTTCATCTGGGTTATAACCCTGAAAGGAAGGTATTACAATCAATCCCACTTTACAGATGAAAACAAACTGAGTGTTAAAGAGCTTAAATAAATTGCCCAGAAACACGTAGCTAAGTAAATGGCATAGCAGGGACTGGAAGCAAGGCCCACGTATCTCTTACTATGTAGTACCACTTTCCTAAATCCTGTCAGTCTCAAAGGCAACCACGGGAGATATAATTGGACATGGAGTATTGACAACTCAAAGGTATGAGACAAAGTTGTTGATATTAACTTCTGTAGTCATTAGCAGTCATATAGAAATAATGCACAATTTCTCTGGGCTCATAGGATCAGTTACCTTTTACTTCCATCTCTGGACATAAGCAAAGAGCAAAGAGTTATTTATTCTTGATTCATGGCCTTTTTACTTGCTGCTGCCTTTTTCTGAAAAATTTTTTTACAGGGTTGGCTCTTGCTCATCCATTGAGTCTCAACTTTCATGAGGTGGCTTCAAGTCCACCTTTTCTACTCACTTGTTGTGCTTCTCCTTCTAAGCACACAGTAGCATTGCTTTTCCTGGGTCCCTTGGGATCAGATGCAGCCATGGAACTAGGATTTTCCAGTTGGTTGTGAACAGAAGTGATGTGTATCACCTCCTCACTGGAACATCAAGTTACAAGACTCCCTTCTTGTTCTCATAACAACCACGGATGTTTTCAAAGACGGCAGCTACTGCAGCCTGAGCCACTAAAAGACTAGGAAGAGAAGAGGCCCCTGCTGGTGGATGATGAGCATGCAACATGACACTGTTTTTAGCTCTGTTTTCAGGTCATTGCGTAACCTGGGCCAGTGCATCAAAAATTTTAGGTACACAGGAATCACCTAGAGATCACTTTTCCCAAAGAGATTGATTCAGTAGGTCTTGCTTCTTTATATCAAATTTCTTGTAGATCTTTGGAAATCTGGATTTCTGAAAAGCTTATAGATGATGCTGATGCTCTCAGACCGCATTTTGAGTAGCGCGGACCCTGTCAGTCCTGTCTGACACATTCTCTCATCTAAAGTAGCTACTTCTCTATTCCTAGTCAGGCTCTATCTCATCACAGTTTTCACTTGTTCTGTATTGCTTACACAACTACTAATATTTGTTTACTTATTTATTGTCTATCTCCCTCATTATGACATAAACTCCATGAAGACTGTGACTTTGTTGTTTTGTTCACTATCATAGCCCCCAAATGCCGAAGAGCATCTGGAACAGGTTGGTGCAAAAATAACTGCGGTTTTTGTCAATTCTTTTTTTTTTTTTTTTTTATGAAGAGTCTTGCTCTGTTGCCCACGCTGGAGTGTAGTGGCATCACCTTGGCTCACTGAAACCTCTGCCTCCCAGGTTTAAGTGATTCTCCAGTCTCAGCCGCCCGAGTAGCTGGGATTATAGGCACCCACCACCATGCCCGGCTAATTTTTTTGTACTTTTAGCAGAGACGGGGTTTCACCATGTTGGCCAGGCTGGTCTCAAACTCTGGACCTCTGGTGATCTGCCAGCCTCAGCATCCCAAAGTGTTGGGGTTACAGGTGTGGTCCACCATGCCCAGCTAGTTTTTGTCGTTACTTTTAATTTCAAAACTGCAACTACTTTTGCACAAACCTAATATAAACTGAATAAAGGAATGAATGAGTCATCAAAAGGTATGTTTTAAATATCAACTATCCATTCTAATGTCTGTTCAGGCCTTAATCTCTCAAGTACCTTCTTTTGATGATGAGACACTAAAACAAAGAAACACATGAGCAGATCTATCTAAATGAAGCCTCAACTCCATCCATCAACCCTCTTTATGGGTTCAGAGTCATTTGAAGGGGTCATCACTTGAGGTTGCTGAGATCGTACATGTAAAGTACCTCTCTTCTCTGCCCTGACTCCAATCATGAGGACAAGTGAAGCTACAGAAGCCAGAACTGCAGAACAGAGTTGGATTTTTCTTTGCATGTGTGTCTTCCTCAGATCTCCATGGAGGGGTCAAGCCTTTGAGGACACAATGCCTAGACTCAGCATGAGAGTCTTTGTCAGTAAACCATGACCACTGGTAGCCCAATCTGTATTTAAATTGCACACAGTTTATGAGCTTTGTAGAAGCCACTATAATCACATAGTCCCTTGTCTTTTATAGAGATCCCTATTGGGTGCTGGAAAAGACAGTAGAGGGAAGGCCAGCAGTAAGAAGCACAGCCGGCACATGGTCAAGCCATGATTCATGATCATTGCTGGGTCTACCTATTTCACAAACAGGATTTCTGCTGACATCTGAAAAATGCAAAACATGCTCACGGCTTCCTGTGGTCTCTCAATCATTTCTCAGAATTAACGGGAAAAAAACATTTTGAATGTTTGTTATATGTAGGAACTATGTGGAAAAATTGGGATTAATCTAGAGATATTTAAGAGGAGATTCAGATTTATATACAATGATATGTTTAAAGTTTGCTTTGAAATACTATCTCTTCCTTTGCCCTTTTTCCCCACCAGAACCTGGGGTGTAACAAAAGTGGAATAAATAGGATTGGCCATGATGTCATAATCACCCTACAAGTTCTTCCTGCCCACTGAACAGACAAAATTCATCAAGACTGTGGCACTGCAGTAGAAAAAGACTTTAATTGATGCCAGTTTGGCCCATGGGAGAGAACTGGAGTTATCACTAAAATCAGTCTCTGTAACGGCTCATGCTTAGGGTATTTATGGACAATTTGGTGAGCAGGGGGCTAAACAATGGATGCTGCTGATTAGTTGGTGATAAAATCATAGTGGTATGAAAAATGGTTCTCATGTACTGAGTTCACCTCTGGGTGGGGCCTCAGGACCAGCTGAGTCATGAGTCACTGGTCCTGGAAGGATCCTTCTGGAAAAAAACTCACAAAAACAATCTACAATAGTGATGCTGTGTATAGGAACAGCTAGGGAAGCCACCTCCTGTCACCTCTGGCCACATGACTCCTGAGCAGTAAGGGATTACAAAAACTATACCTCCTCTTCTTATCAGAGTTCATGCCCTCCCTATAATCCTATTCTTGCAGCCTTTCATTAATTTAACAAACATGGTTTTTGGTCCCTGAGCAAGAAGGGAAGATTTAGGGGGGATTATTATCATCCTTGCTTTCAAGTTAAACTATAAACTACATTTCTCCTAAAGTTAGCTTGTTCTCTGCCCAGGAATGGCCAAGGACACAGCTTGGAGGTCAGAAGAAAGATGGAGTCGATTACATTCAGACATCTCTTACATGTCATAATTTTGCAAAGGATGTATCAATCAGTCAGCAAGTGTTGAAGCAAAACAAAAAACTGGGGTTTAAGTAAGAGATTCTCTCTATATTTTTGTATGTTTGAACATTTTTGTAATAAAAAGCTTTTAAACATTTTCAGGCAGTGTATCAAAAGGAAAAAAATCCCATTGCAATTTACTAGATAGGAAAACAAACAGATTCCACAATATCAAAGGTAGCCTCTATGAACCTGACATGTTTTCAGAAAAATAAAAATTTAAATTTAAAATTTTTTTAAAAAGGCAGCCTCATGTGGTTGCTGGAATGGAAGTGCATGGGTATATTTTGACATCATTTACATTCTCTATGTTAGTATAGTATGATAGGGCAAAATATGTTCTCAACAATTGTCAGTGTGGGAAGAAATACATGTATAAAAATTTTTGTCTTTAATGCTTGATATTTTAGAGTTATTCTGAGACAAAAATAAAAGGTGTTTTCTGTGTTGAAGTAATTTTATATGTTCCTGGTATTAAGCAATATTTTATGTCTTCTGCAATAGTTTCGGTGGGGAAAGTTTATACTTGAACTTTAAAAAAGTGCATGGAAAGTATACTGCCCCAAATTCCCACGTTAAATAACTAATCATGCAAATGTTATCACAAAAATGTAATGTCAGCTGCAACTTTTACTGGAACTAATTCTAATTTATACCTAGATCGTGACTTTATATTTTTAATTAAAAGAATGTTTATACTAAAAAAATCTCAGGAAAATAAAGAGATGCTGCAAACTAATTTCATGATTCTAAATGCTTGTTCACCCTACTCCCCCAGATTCTTCAGCCCTTGCCCATGGTAGGAGAGAGTTGCCATAATTTGTAGGCTGCCCTTCATAACTCCTTTGCATCCAGGGAGAAGAGCCAGTATGGGAAAGAAAGAGGCTACTTTTGAGAGTCAGTCTCAGGTTGGAATTCTAGCTCCATCTCTTGCTAGTTGTGTGACCTTGAATGGCTTATTTTACTTTCCTAAATCTCATCTGTAAAACAGGGAACAATATTACCTCTTCACATCATTGAATCACAGTAGAGTATTGATTAGAGGAGAATCTATGGTTTGGAAGTAGAGGAGATTATTTTGGAGAAACTTTGCAGGGCAGCCTGTCCTTGGGGTGGGGATAGGTGGGAGGAAGACAAAACGAGAGAAAACAAGAAAGCACTGGGATTGTTTGCATTGTGTTGCCTCCAGGAAGAAGGTAGTCAAAAGCAAAGAAAGACTGAGAAGTCAAGTCCAAGTTCTTGGTTTAGTCTGTACTGAGCATATTCCATTACCCAGATGTCCTGGCACGATGCCTCTGATTTATGGTAATTGCATGATAATGAGACACCACATGAAAATAAAATAAGCCATAATTAGTGGTGACACTAGAGTCTACTTAAGCTCTATCTGGGAACGAATCAGGGAAGGTGATTGTAGATGTCATAAAGGGGAAGAAAATGAGTTACCTACTAAAGGGTCAACTTCAGCTATGCACCTAGAAGACAGATTTCTATGCCACCTGTAACTACTTCTACTTTATTTAGTCAACGTTGGGTAATAAACTTATGTTCTAGTATCAAGTTTGTGCCACTGTCATTGCTTTGAAGGAAATGCCAAAAATAAGCAAGCAAGGGCTTGGGAAAGAGGATGCTAACTCTCTGTGTGCCTGTCAGGGGTTCAGAACAATCCAGAGAGTGAAGTATAAACAGAGACAGAGCAGGGAGTCAACAGTCCCACTTCCACAGAGCTGCAAAACTTAAATAAGTTAATGTATATGGGCTACTTGGAGCATAGTAGGTTTTCAACAAATGCCAGCCCATATAACTATCGTTATTGTTACTACTATAACTGCCATTCTTTCAATCCAGATATAAACTTCTTCCTGCTTATAGACTCTGCTTTTGCCTCCAACGTTAATGCCAACCTCAATACCTACTTACAGACTGCAAAAGTAACTCACATGCACCAAAACCACTCAAAAACAATGGAGGAGTACCAAAGATCTGGCAAAGGAAAGACTTCACTTCAATTACCAATCACAAACACTGGAAAATTCCATCCAAACACATCAGCTGTCTCCAGTCTGGTTTCTTCTCCTCTGCTTTTCCCTGATTCCTACCGAGTGTCATTGATTGTCTCCTTCCAAGCTTCCTCTGTTTTCCTCCATTGCTTCCTCCCCTTCATCATTCAGATCAAGTCTTCATCTGTCCAAGCTTCTGGCTCAAATTTACATATCCCATCCAGCAGGAGAAAAGGTCTTCAGCCACAAGAAACTCTATTCACATGAAGTAATTTAAAATAGCATGTTTAGTTACATCATTGTCATCAATCATTACATTTAATTCAAATCTCACTTTGCTAATCATTCAGCCTCACAGTGATTCATTCTGTCTGTCCTTTCCTCAGAATTACTTATTAGCAAAACTTTGCTCTCTAAATTTTATTCTAGGCACTATTCAATTCCGGCCTGTTCAGGCATTCCCATGGTCCCTGCTTTTCACCATTAATCCTGTATCTGAACTTCCTGTAGCTCCAGGATGACAATTAGTTAAATATGGAAATTCAATCTGTGTTTAGTTGCTGTGAAAAGAGGAAAGACAAGGCAAGAAAATTCGGTGAAGGAATTAAAGTTTCTTCCAAACTTGAAACCAAACAGAAAGTAAATTCTTATTTCTCAGCTTTGAATCACCTGGTGGTCTGGAATTTGATTTGCATATTCCAGTGTTCACGTCCACCAGTGTACACACGCATTCAACTGCACAAAACAGGAAAAGCAATCTTGAGGAGCAAAATTATCCCTGATACAAAAGAGCTGGCTCATCTGAATAAATAATTACTACTCTATAACTTACTACTCTCAAAACTATGCCAACTCAGCATTTATTAATTGAGATACATCAATTCACAGTATTCTTTCTTGTGGAGTTTCTTCATTTTCTTCCTCGTTACACTAAAGAAGATTTAATTCTAAACACAAGAGGAAGAAAAGGAAAAATGAGAGCAGACCTAACCCAGTCAAAAAACTTGGATTTATGGAGTTCAAACTCGAAAATATTTTTTTAAAACATCAAGCATGAGAATTAAAGCTCCCACCAGGCAGCTATAATTTATACAGCAAGCACTTTGCAGGTAATCCGAGCACACTGTGATAACAGTAGCAAGAAGAGCATCTTCACAGAACATCAGACCCTCTGTGTGACTGGCCAGAGGGTGAGAAACACACATGCTAACTTTGCAGCTAGAATAGGGTAATTCCTATTTAATGGACATTGGTAATGAAAAAATTGTTCAGAAAATACTTGTTCTTGCAGAAGAAAACAAGGTGGCTCCCACCCAGAGTGTAAATGAGATAGTAAGATGGGAGGGGGGTTCCTGGAAACCTCCAACTGGCCTGCACACTGGGGTAGAGCCAGGGAAGTTCCTGTCATTGCAATCGGAAGGGGTCTGGCCCCTCCTCTTCCTGTGTGGAACCTGGGATTCAAGCTGAGGACTGGAAGTGCTCTAGCAGGAGACTGTGGCCTCACAGAGGGGGTCTGTTTCCCCCTTTTCTTCCCTTTCACCCCATAAAACCCTGTCTTCCTCACCCAAACTAAATTTTTATGGTCCTGGTGAGCCTAAATTTTTGCAGCCCTGGAACAAAGACCCCATCTTTAGCTGAACTAAGGAAAAGTTCTGTAACATAAACATGACCCCATGAAAAGCAAAAGGCAATGAGACAAAGGAAGTTGGCCCCAAACAGTGACCTAATCATAGCCACAAAATGTCAGGCAAACCAAGGAAAAGAGAATGAAAACGCAATGCAGTGAAACGCTTTTGACATTTTTCAAATTAATTATTTCATTTGTTCAGATATGTTTTCAAATAATCCATTTTATTTTTAGGGATATAAGAAATAATAGCTTCAAAATAATATTTTTAATTTCTTATTCGATTGCAAGCAATAAGTGTACTTCTGCTCTGCAGGCTTATGTATTTCACAGCTAGTCAGATTCAAACCACACTGTTCTAAAAACATAAGCAAAAATAAATAAATAATTCTTTGCACCTGAACTTTGGAAAAAAGATGCAAAGTTTGCCTGCAACATTTATTTATAATAGAGCATTTATTTATAATAGAGCACAGATCACAGGTCTCTGCCACTCTACTCCCTACTCCCTGAAGACAGACACCACATAGGAATGGTGGTGAATCCCTGAAATTAAGAGTGGTGGTACACCCAAAGGGCACCAGTGGATTTCATGTGAGCATTCACAATTACAAGTATTCCTTAGCCTAGAGAGCCCTATTTTCTCCTTTTATGATTAACTAGCTTGATAATGAATTCTTCCTTGAGCGGCATTTACCCAGTTTGTAAGCATGGTGTCCAGTACAATGGTTACTCTCTCTTGTTCTGTCCTAACCAGTTGTTCTCTCACTGATGAGCTCTTTGTAGTCTAAGTTAAATAACTCCTATCTTTAGGTTTGGGGTTCTCTATTTCCTCTGCTTGATGCTTTTCTCAGACAAAGGGGAAGCTCAAAGTTCTGAAGAAGAAAGGCAAGTGGAAACATGACAACGAAGAAAAATACTAAAGTAGGAGCCAGAAACCCTGGATTCTTTCTGGGCTCTGCTTTGACATTGACTCAGTTACATTATATCCAGGATGCATTTACATCACTGAAGGGGAAACGGCGCTATGCTTTTAAAAACAACCACAAAACCGTAAAGTTATTATCACAAAAATCAGACTTACAAACCGGCCACCCTTGCACCCTACCTGCCCTGTTGCATTTGGCCAATAAATATACTAATTTTTTAATCACCAGATTTCAAGTAAAAATGTAGATTTACAGAGCCCTTTGAAAATTCGTCAAATCTTCTGAAATAAGCCTATGTTTGTGCTTGTCAAGAATTGCTGGTTGTCCACAGAGCTTGGGCTCTCCAATTCCCTGTATCTGCGCCATTCACAATGATTCATAGACACTTAACTCACTTGCTGCCTTTAGGTTCCCTACCTAGAAGGTGAATTAAAGCATTTCAGTTTACTACCCCTTATCTAGAAGAGGCAAAGGCAGGTTAACAAGTGATTCCGAGGTAACAAAGAGCACAGAGATGCCATAAACACACGTCAGATGTCAAAGGCTTAAACCTGTAGGCACATTTACAAACAGATCACAGCTTCCCATTAGTTAAGCAGGCTCCCCCTTAACTGCTGGCTATGGGATAGATAAATAAATGGCAAGAATACTTGTGATATGTAGATTGCACATTAGGCTTTAAAATCTGTGCCTAACTGAATGCGTTAGCCCATGTTTTCTGTTTATGTCTCCTCAATGCCATGGAAACACAGGGTGACATCCTAATGCACCTCTCCTGGCAATAAATAAAGTCTTTGTCTATTCATGTTTCAATTTCTTTTGTTAATGTAATTTACAATTCAAAAAAGAAAACAGATCGGTGGTGTTTTGCTGCTTTTCTTCTCCTTGCTGCTTCCAGTTTCCTGTCTTACAATGTACATCTGCAAGAAATGCAAAACGCACCTTCTAGTGGTTATGGAAATCCTAACCAGCATTGTCAGCACTCAGAGAGCAGGATTCTCCCAACTGCACTCATCTTTCTCGTTTATAAAATGCCATGATAATTAAACTCTATAACGAGGTTCTCTAAGCATTTCAGTCTAACCCAAAGAGCACTTAATATAGTTGTTTAAGGTTGAAAGCTGATATAAAACAGACATTAAAATCTGGTGGGTTTCAATCCTCTCCTCTGTCTAAAAGGCAATATCCAGTCCATTTCTGTAGAGATAGCAACTGTATAGTCCTTAAATGGCTCCACGATGGCAGTGACATGTTCTCGCCTCCCTGTCTCCACAGCGTTTGAGGCAGACAAGTCACTTGCCGGCACCGCCATCACCCTAAAGTGCAGGGGCAAGGTGAAACCCGAAGCTCAAAGTGCTGGGAGCACAGTGTCGCCCACAGCCACTCCCTGCTGTCTGGCACCTGCTGTTCCCTGCCAGGCGGTAACCCAAGAATTCGAAAGGCAGATTAGTATCTGCATGAAGAAGTAGGAAGATTTGATTAAGTGGCTCAAATCTGTAGAGTCCCCTGAACCCAAGTGCAGGGATCCACCCGAGTCGCAGGAGGAAGGAGAAGTGGGCAGGCCAGGTGCTGCTTCTCTGGCAATCATCAGGGTGAGCTCCTGTAGGGACCTTTGCTGCTGACTGGGGAGCCTTGCATCACAAAGCCTGGCAATACCAACAGCAGGATTCACTGCCTTGGGTCTCACAGGGGGCATCCCAACCACAGACGGCCTGCGGTAAACCTCGAGGCCAGGGGCAATGTCTGTTTTCATGAGTCATGAAAAGCAGTCGGTGGACCAGATTTCAAAACACCCACAAAATAGATCTGTCATAGCATCTGCCCAAGGAGAGGCATTTTTTATCTAGAGCTTTCAAGTGCTGGAGCTTTACTTAGAAACTAAGTGTCCAGAGAAATGCCTTCCTAGATAATAATCAAATGTTATGGCCTTTGATTTCCTAAAGTGGGATATAATAACCTGTCCATCTGAATTATGTTTTCACATCTTTGGCAAAATAATAACAACAGTATTACCATATAACATTATTAGGTACTTATCTTGTGCTTCTGAGATAGTTATCATTACTCCCTTGTCACAGATGAAGCAAAGTTTAAAGAGGTAAATAACATGTCCAAGGTCACAACACTAATAAATAGCTGAGCTGGGCTGAAAACCAGGTCATCTGACTGCGAAGCCTGTATTTCTTCCTCCCACATTTTCTGGGTACCTACTATGACCTCTGCACAGTGCTGGGATGTTTATTCCATATAGTATCACCTTTTTATTTATTTATTTTTTTAGAGACAAGATCTGGCTCTGTTGTCCATGCTGGAGTACCGTGGTGCAACCATAGCTCACAGCAACCTCGAACTCCTGGGTTGAAGCAATCCTCCCGCCTCAGCCTCCCCAGCAGCTGGGATTAGAGGTGCTTGCCACCCCACCCAGCTAATTTACTTTTCTTACTTTTTGTAGAGTACTTTTGCAAACAGGGTTCTCACTTTGGGTATCAACTTTAATTTCTGCAATTCACTTCACCCCAAATTGAAACTCCAGTAAAATTGTTTTCTTCTATCTTAGGTGCCGGGTGGAAGAACCAAACAGTGACCAGTTTTATTCTTATTAGTACTTCTTCCATTTGAGGACAGGTATTTGTTGTCATTTTGTACTTTTTGTTCATAATGTCTCCATCCTCTTTTTTCCTCGGATATTCTCTCTTATGTCCTGTGATTTTGCTTTGCATCATGTTTATCTTAAAAGCTATTCGAAATTTTTTATAAATAGTCAAAGTATAAATACAGAGATTCCTGCTTTATTGCCATAAATGGGTTCTGGAAAAATCTCACATTCAACATGATTACGCCCTAAAAATAATGGAATGTATGGGGGAAATAAAGCAGGGCAGATGAACTCAAAACCTACAGAGCACTGTAACAAGTACACATCCCAAACAACAGCAACATTTAAATTATAGCCAGTTAACCCTCCACAGACATGTGAACTTAGAATATCATTCATTCTTTGCATACTTCTATTCTGGGCTCTGTTTTCTCATGATGGCCCTTAATATCACTCTCCTGTAATAGAGACCGATTTCATAAAAATCCAAAATATGATCCAGGGCAATTATCTTCATCAATCATTTTTATTACAGGGTGAGGGTTGGTGACATGGGTGGCATTGCTTTCTCAGCTTTTTCATCTGTACCCAGAGAGCAAAGTGCAGTGGTTCTGAATGACATCAAACCAGGAAGGGTGTCTATATTTGGAGTTTCTCACCTTTTTACATGTTCCTAAGCTTTCCTTTTTATTGTGGAAAAAAAAAAAAAAAAAAAAAACAACTTGCTCCTAACTTTAAAATATTAACATTCTAACAAACATCCTATATGAACTTCCTAGAATTTCAAGGTATTCTGATATCAGGGACAGATGCAGGTTTCATGGGACTTGAGAGTTCTACCACCTTCGAAATCCTTCTTTAAGAACATAAAATTACAAAGATCAAATTTAGTTTAACAGTGACTATTCATTTAGAATTTAGAATAGTGGGGAAATTACAAACATTCACAACTTTTAAAATGCTGATAATTGTAAAAAACCTCACAAGATCCAGAAAAAACAAAAATACATGATTTTTTCCCCCTATTAATAGTTTTCCCCTATTAATAAATAGAAAAATTTCTTTCAACTGCATCATTTGTTATTGTAATATCATGTGCATGTTTAGAATTATTGGGGAAAATATTTATCAAGTTTTTCTCATATGCAAACTGTAAGATTGAAAGATGGTTGGGCCCATCAAGTTTCCCTGTGCAGTGACTGGTCTTAAATGTACTTGGGATTTTCAACACTCATTAACAAGTTAATAGACGTCGTCGCTTTAGTGGCCCATTATGAGTGTGTACATATGGTTCTCTGTTTTCATTAAGTGAATTGTCAAACAATCCAAGAGTCAACTCATTAATTGTATCAAAAATGTATCTCTTGCTCTCAGTGATTCCCTGCTGTTGGTATGTTCTGAATGTGATTTACCAGCTCCCAGTCCTTGCTGGTTGCTCATTACAAAAGGACCAACTCCCAAGTTTTAGTTATTGCATACTTTGCAGAGAAGTTTGACAGGGTGGACCAGGAATGGGGTGTTTAATCCATGGAAGTGAATGTACCCAATTTTAGTAAATTTTACAAAAACACATCATCATGTGAATATGTTTTATTAGCTTTAGGGTAAATCTGCCTCTGCTGACACCATTTCTCTATTTCATTCTCATTAGAACTAACTTGCATTAAAGAAACCCAAGGTGTGAAAGAACAGACCACATGAAATAAATGAATTAACAAAAATAATTAATAAAAGGCATTTTGCTACAGTTGTGCCCTAATACTGAAATTATAGATTCAAAAATAAATATTGTCAACACCAATTGCTATATTAACTCATTAACAAGAATAAAAATATATTAATAATTTTGATTAAGCAAGCTGATACTAGTTTGACAATGTTTTTAAAAAATTGCATTAGCACTTTCACTAAATCACCAAAACTTAAACTTATGTTGTTTAAGACTACCTGTTGGTAACACAGTCAGATGCATTTTGGGAAAACTCTCTTGATCTTGCCTTGCCTGACTTTGCTGCTTTATTCATATTTTGGAATTAATAACCTATGGAAACTTGTTAAAATGTTGAAACAATTTAAGGAAGAGGCTAAAAAACAATTTATGAAGAGGCTAAAAAGTCAAGAAAGTTCTTGTATTTAAGCATTAGCTATTTTTACCAGAGGAGACTCACCAGTATAGTGCTCTAAGGAAAATAAACTTATAAACAGCAAGCTGTAAATGGGATGGTTGCCCAAAACATTGTGCAGAATGAGATTCCATTTTGAAAGGAAAGCTCTACTATGAGATTATGAGGTCCAGGATGGCCACACGAATTCAGGAGGACTTTGGGTATCTCTGGACAAGATGGAAATAGAATCTGCTTATTCAACATGTTAAGAGAATCACTAAACGTAAACAGCTGTTCTACTTCTGTTTTCTCAGCAATCTTTTATTATACCTTGTATGTTTCTGCCTATAATAAAATAAGCACAACAAAAGCAATGAAACCTGGCAATACAAGATTTTTATAGTTTAAATTTGCTTCTTAAAGCATGCTCCTAAACCAGCAAAATAGGCAACACCTGGGAGCGTGAGAAATGCAAAGTTTCAGGCCCCACCTCAAACCTGCCAGATCATATGCAAAGGTACACAGGTGATTAAGATACTCATTACAGCTGGGAAGGCACTGGGCTTTCATTTTCAATATTAATGAACAATATAACTTCCAAGTCAACTAAATGATCATTTCAATTTTTTTTTTTTTTTCAGACAGAGTCTCGCTCTGCCATCCAGACTGGAGTACAATGGCATGATCTTGGCTCACTGCAGCCTTCTCCTCCCAGGTTCAAGTGATTCTCCTATCTCAGCCTCCCAAGTAGCTATTAGAGGCATACAACACCACATCCTACTAATTTTTGTATTTTTAGTAGAGATGGGGTTTCGCTATGTTAGCCAGGCTGGTGTCAAACTCTTGACCTCAGGTGATCTGCCTGCCTAGCCCTCCCAAAATGCTGGGATTGCAGGCATGAGGCACCATGCCCGGCCTTTTTTTCCATTTTTAATAGACTTTATTTATGTGCTTTTATAACATAATGAAAAAAAAAATGTGCTCATTGTAAAAACAACAATACTGCGAAATGTTTCTAAATAACAAAGTAAAAATCTAGAAAATCATCATTAGAAATAAATGCAGTTAGAAACTTGATACAGATCCCTCCAGCCCCTTTTCTATATGTATTACATATTTAAAATAAAGCAGTTATATACGTCTGTTTATAACCTGCTTTTTATACTTAGCAATAATATAAGAACATTCTTCTATGTTAACAAATGTTTCTGATTCATTATTTTAATTTTCTCAGAATATAAAAATTCTGTGTGCTCTATTGTATGGTGAAATGCAACTCATTTAAGTAGTCTCCTCTTCTCGGACAAAGAATATGTATTTTGTTTTTTAAAACTAAATTCCTAAAAATAGAGTTTCAGGGTCAAAGTGTAGAGACATTTAAATTTATATATACTTTGCAAGATGGCCTTGGAGAAAGTGTAAGTGGTATCAATCTCCTAAATCCTTGCTAATCAGGTAAGTGGACAATTGGACCTTATTAATGTCAAATGCCTTTAAATAATATCCTAAATTTAAGTGTTTGTTAAGGTGTATATTTTTGATGTCACCAATATTAATAAAAAATATAACAACATTTTCTATTTTCAAGCTAAATAATCCACTCTATTCAGAAAACCAATAACCTGAAAGAAAAAACTACGAGATGTGAATCAGTCTAGATTCTCTGAAATGGAAACCTTTAAAATTAAGGCTATGCTATCACTCTCACTTGGGTCTCTTTCTCTCTCTCTTTCTGTACAATTCTCTTTAGTTTTCTTGGTGAATTTCCATGCCAGCTTTTTACATGTGATTCTATCCCTGAGGATACATATTTAGCTTTTATATTTTTCCCTCTGTACTTCACCTACTCCTGGGTCATCAAACCACCCACCTCTCTGTCTAACCTAGATCTTGGCAGGTCCTCCTTCCCTGTGCATGGCTATTTCCCTTAGCTTACAAGAATCTTTATCCAAAGATACTACCTCCTCTGTGAAGCCTCACCTGACTTTGCAGCATTGCTGAAGCTCTCTCCTCAGGCCTCACCCTGCATGGCCGAGTCTTCGCACCTGCTCCATCGCAGTGGATGAATATATGTGAGTGTCTATGAGTGTGCAATTGGTTAGCCCTGTACCTTCTTCTTATGAGCAAAGCTCATTCTCCCATATCTGTTTTCTTGAGTAACAGCACCAAATCTGGCATAAAGTAAGTGATCAGTACTGGTTTTTATAAAGTAAGTGATCAGTACTGGTTTTTTAAAAGAATTCATAAATGAAACTACAAACTATTTACTATCCCCTATTCCCCAAATTAGGAAAAACTAAAATCAAACAAATTAAAAACAAAGGAGAGAAAAGCTTTCTGGGTGAAAATACTTTAAAGGACTGTATTGTTTACTAACTTAATACATTTCCTTAATTAAAGTGCCTAATTTCCAGTAAAGAACATAAATGAAGAACATATTTTCAGAGAGAAGAGGAAAAACAAAATGTTCTGATCATAGTATTCCATGGCTAATGCCAAGGGGAAAAAAGCATTTTTCTTTCTTTGTTTCCCCCTCATGTCTTGAAAACATCACTCAAAGAAATAGTTGTTCATTCTGAGTCATGCGTTTGCTTATCTGTCCAGCAGGGCCAGGATAATAAATCACTCCACCCTTAGGGAACAAAAAAATGTTTAATGGATTTGAGCAGTTACCAAGGAAAAAAATATAAAAAGTTTCAGGATTCAATTCATTTTCAAATACTGCACAGTACTTAAGAAAAGGCAGAATGAAGACTGTATAGGTGATCCAGAAGAAAGGGAAGAAAATCAGAGAAATGACATTTCCATTGGAGAAAAAAAAAACTCTCCATTTTTCAAACACCCTGTGAAAAGAACATTTCTATCCCCATTCCTGTAAATAAGTCTTAAATATTCCCTCAGCCCATATGCCATGCCATTCCCAGCATCCTCTGGCTACATCTTTTCCACTACGGGTGGTGAAGGCTGTGTTGCTTCTGCAGTCCACAGCTACCTGGGCTATCACTTCCCAGGCCTTCTTTGGTGTAGAAGCAGTGGACAGCAGGGCCAAACATCCACTGCTCTGCTCTCGGGCACAGGGTGGAAGGACAGTGATGAACTTGAGAATGCAGCACACTAGGGGAATTTGGGACAAGGACACACAAACACACTTCTGACAAGATTTTAAGTCTACATCTCACAATTCTAAACTCACAATGCCCAGGGAATGCACTAGATGTTGCTTCGAAGGCTGCGTCTGAATGCACGGAGTGTTTCTTTTACATGCTGCATTATAAAATAAAGCCCAAAGGAAAATAATTAAGATGAAGCTGTTGAATAATTACAGTTTCTTACCTGGAAGAACTATTTTACTGAATATTCATCAGACAGTACTCACATTGTAATATTTCTTAGGTGTCAGAAAGTAAGTTGTCTGTGGAACTTACAAAACCAGCCCATAGAAGCTTTCATCCCAAATGAGTGTAAAATATTTTTCCTTTCCCTACTCCGCATTTGCTCTGTAGTCTTTAGAAAAATATGTAACATTTCTGCCTCCCAGGTAGTTTGTCAGGGTATCCTTGCTTTTGTATCTGCTTCATCCTAAGAAATGGGGAGAATACTGGATCCCAAAATAATCTAATTTGTAAAAGAGGTTATAAGCAAGATACAAGTTTTATATAGTATAGCTAGGAAACATATGTGAAGCTCCTAGAATTGTGTCTGGCACATATTAGTTATTTAACAAGTGTTATTTACAGCCCCCTTCTCCACCAGAGAACATTAATTATACATTTTTTGGTGTGTGTTCATTGAACCCAAAATAAGAATAAAATTGATTTTTTCTATAATCATAGTATCATTCTTCCCTTCATTTTTGCCTTTTTGTAATGTATTTTCTGTGCACATAGTCCTATAAAGCACTCAACATTATAGAAATAAGGTATTGATACTTGTTCATGAATCTGGAGATTAGCAACCTGATACAGACCAGCAGATTTTGAAATGATGTTAGAAATTCTGTCACCTCTGAGCAAGAACTTCCGACGGAAGTCTCAGAATGACCATACTTGGTAGGGCTTGGGTGTAGCCGTGCTGCAGTTGTGCCTCAGCTGGTCTGAAATCCAAGCATATAACAACATTTCTGCTTCTTTTACAAGATTTCCTGGAGTTTGCACTCCCTTCATGATCTTGGCAGAGATTTTGCCGCTAAAATAACATAACCAAAACGGTGTGCTGCTGAAATGCCAGAAAACTGCTAGTGTGGGCAAAACCTGCGAGTGACAGTCCCCACCTCCTACCCGGCCAGCCTCTTCTCCTCACAGGTCCTTAAAGTTTTCTTGGAAAGAGTGTTATTCTTTTCCCTCTAAAATAAAAATAGAATTTCCAGTTCTAGAATTCGCTGATTCTTTCTCACTTTCCATCTCTTAGTAGGCTCTATAAATGACCTGGTTCAAAAATGAACTAAAAATCCTTACTGAATGTCTCACACAAATTAAAAACCCTGAAGCAACCTTCATGTCGTCAATGAAAAAATAAAGTGTCCCCATTTCTCATGTTAACCAAGTGCTGGTATTCTTTAAAACCCACAACCAAAAGATTATCCTGCCTATTTCACAAACATCAACTTAAGAATAGGAAATTGGTTTTTATTTACTTTTACTATAATCAGTCAGCATTTAAATACCTAACTCACACTTAGCAAATTCAAGATTTAGCAGGAATATATTCTTTCCAAAGACATTTAATTCATTCTTTCACCAATAGATATGTATTAAGTGCCTTCCATATGCCAGGCGCTGTTCTTATGCTAGAGATAAGGCCATGGAAATGACAATCCTTGCTTCAGAAAGTGTCCATCCTAGTGAGACCAGTCAGTAAATGCATGTGTATGTAACATGCTAGATGGTGCATGATAAGATCAAGAATAAAGTGGAGGAGGAGGTGCACAGAAAGTGGTGGAGTAATAGTTACTATTCCATATGGTGTCAGGGAAGCCTCCATACTAAGACTGATACATGAGCAGCAGATATCTGGGAAGAGGGCATCCCAAGGCAGGATCTTGCAGCAGAAACTTCATGTACTCATGGAAAGCCAGGAGGGGCCAGGTTGCTCACAGAAAGCAGGTAGTTATGTCTAAATGTACAGAACCTGTTAGGTCATGATGGCAACTTTGAATGAATTTCTGAGTGAGCTGCAAAGCCATTAGAGAGCTTGAAGAAGAGTGAAATGTTGTGGCTTATATTTTAAAAAATCATCCTGATTGTTGTGCAGTGAATAGGTCCTAGAGAAATAAGGGAAGAATAAAAAAGAAGCACTAAGAGGAGCTTCTTAGGGAAGTGTTAATAGCAATGGAGCGGATGAGAAGTGGTCAGATTCAGAATGTGTTTCAGTTTATTTCCCATCCCACCAGATGTGAAACGTGAAAAAAAAGCAAGAAACCAAGCATGATTCCAAGGATCCTGGTCTAAGCAAGTGACAGAAGAGAGTTGCCATTTACCAAGCAGTGAAGTAGTTTAGGGTTGGGAGGAGGAGAATCAAGAGTGCAGGTTTGAATGTATTTCATTTGAATTTCCTATTGGAGATCAATGTTGGCATGTCAAATAGGCAGTTGAATACATGAGAATGACACTTAGGTGTCCAGGCTGGAATAGCAAATCAAATACCATCCGTAACTATAGCATGTATTATAACCCAACTGTGCTGGTCACCTACTGCTGCAATAGTAAATCAAACACCATCTGTAACTATAGCATGTATTATAATTCAACTGTGCTGGTCACCTACTGCTGCAATAATGCTGCATAACAAACCACCCCAAAACTAGGTGGCCTATAACAACAGGCAGTTCTTTTTCCGGCTTATCGGTCTCTGGATTGGCTTTGATGACTACTTCACGCTGCAGTGTGGTGGACTTGACTCTAAGTCTTGGGCCAGGTCTAGTTCTTCTCCATGTGTCACGTTCTGGGATGTACCCTCAAGGGGCAGACAGCTGAAGCACGCCCTTCTACAGTGATCACACAAACTGCAGACAGACACAAGAAATACACAATGCCTCTGAGGCTTTGTCGCAAAGCCTGGAACACTGGCAAATCTGTCCATAATCTACTGGCCAGTGTAAGTCATTTGGTGAAGCCCAACATCAATGAGGTAGGGTAACACTTGACATTTAGTGGTAGCAAGTACAAACTCACATGGCAAAGGACATGGGTCCATCCTTTGAATACAGGGAGGGCCTGAAGAATTGGAATAGTACGATCTACCTTTCCATACACATTGTAGTCTTAGTTACAGCTACAGTTCATAATAAAAGATTTTTATTCAGATTCTCTAAACTTTGACCCAATGAGTTCCTTCAAATGTCTATTTTTGAAAGCCATTTTACAAATGTATGTGAGGTAATTATGCTTGGATGTATTTCATGAGCAGGAAAAAATAGCTTGATATTTTCTAACATCATGATACACATCATACTTTAAATGCCATTTAAAAAAAAACTGTCTCTATCAGTGCTTATCAGACTATCTTTGGAGAAGCACTATTTTTTTATTTCAATAAGACACAGACCTAGAATTTTGTAAAGTACAATAACATTAACTGCCAAGACTGAAAATTTGTAAATATATATATGTATACAAAATTAAAGCCCAGGTTTTCAGGAAAGTACTTGGTCACATTGCTATCAATATTTCTAAACACTTACTCTTGATTTGTTCTGTATCTGTCTGGCCAATGATAGTTTATGAAATGGCACTGGTCCCTGGACACTTGGAGAAGCACTGTCCTAGGTGTTTCCAGCATAACCACACCCTTTACCCCAACCCTTAGTATCACTGAATAATAATCTGAACACAAAACTAACTTGCTAAGGATTTCAAACTGAGTTTGACTTATAGCCAAGTTTACTCAACTATTCAATTTGCCAGGCTTTTTTTAGTCCCCAGTATATCATGGCTCCATTATTATACAAAATGAAAGAAAAGTCTGTGTTAAATAGCCATATCCTGCTTATGATTTTTACTGTTTTTCTTGATTCTTACGGCAATGCCTTTTAAAATTTTCGTCCATGCTCTACACACACAAATTAATACAATCTCCCGGCCACATCCTGAGGCTACCTTAATTGACTGTTGTCAAGCTGTGCTTTTTAAATGTTCCAGCATTTGATCTTTTTAAAATGCTCTGAGACTTAACTGATGTCAAACTGGCTGGTCTAATTTCCTGCTATGTCTTTAGATCCTTCTTTAAAGATAATTGGGTATTGAATTAAGACTTTTTTTCCCCTTTCTTTCTCAAGGGATTAGTACTAAATTTAGGTAAGTTCTGACCAAAAAAAAAAAAAAATCTTGTCCTATTAAGGTCCTATACTTGGACTTGCTGTCTCTTATGTCACCAGCTACACTGGAGTCCAGAATGAATTAAGCCATGTTTACTCAGCCCCAGTGGACGGACACTTTTTAGGCCTAGATGTATTCGGATGACCCAGATACTGAATTTGTGAATGGGATGTGAAAAACATTGTCTGGATAGAAAAGCAGCAACCAGAAGTCCTTTAGGTGGTAAAAGAGGAAGATCAGACCCCAGTGTGTAGTGCTCCCCTCCCTGTGTCCATGTGTTCTCATTGTTCAACACCCGCCTATGAGTGAGAACATGCAGTGTTTGATTTTCTGCTCTTGGGTCAGTTTGCTGAGAATGATGTTTTCCAGGTTCATCCATGTCCCTACAAAGGACACGAACTCATCATTTTTGATAGCTGCATAATATTCCATGGTGTATATGTACCACATTTTCCCTGTCCAGTCTATCATCGATGGGCATTTGGGTCTGTTGGTGGGAAATGGGGGAGGGATGGAGGGGTTGGGGAGGTCGGGAGAGATAGCATGGGGAGAAATGTCAAATATAGGTGAAGGGGAAGAAGGCAGCAAATCACACTGCCATGTGCGTACCTATGCAACAATCTTGCATGTTCTTCACATGTACCCCAAAACCTAAAATGCAATTAAAAAAAATAAATAAATTTAAAAAAAAAAAGAGGAAGATCAAACAGTGGTGAAATTAGTACTGATGCTAAAACAATGGCGTCTGCAGAAACATTTTCAGGAAAACATGCACCAGGCCTGACCAAGGCTCACAACCAGGAACCAAACCTTCTCAACCCTCTGTAGTTCAGAGACGGCCCTTAGAAGTATTCAAGACTTACAGCAAATCTCCCAATTGCTCCTAAGCTTTTTTTTTTTTCCTTTTTTTCACTATGATAGTTGCCGATTTGAAGCACATAAAATTTATAAATATTGGATCATTTTTATTCTCTCTTGAAAATTCTTCCTAAAAGGTAATGAACAGCTTATGATCGACTTCTTCAGAGCAAGAAATGTTTATTTTTGGCTATATCTATATAATGCCAACAAATCAATTGATTGAGTCAAAGCTACTGAGGAAAAAATAAAATCAGTCTGAGGTTGAGCTGAAATGTCTGGCCAATTCAGACAAAAGAGCTGATCCTGTAGACAATGGAGACACAATTTTCGTGACATGGTGTTCTCATTTATTATATAGCATTCTTGCAGAAATATCTATTCATGTCCTTTGTCCACTTTTTAATGTGATTATTTGCTTTTATTGTTAGTTTGTTATATATTCGGGACAACGGTCCTTTGTTAAATGAATAGTTTGCAAATATTGTCTGCCATTTATCAGGCTGTGTCTTCACCCTATTTACTTGTGGTACAGAAGCTCTTCATTTTAATAGTTATATTTGTCCAATTTTGTTTTTGTGGCCTGTGCTTTTGAGGTCTTAGCCATAAAATCTTTGCCTAGACAAAGGTACTGATGCATTTCCTCTATGTTTTCTTCTAATAGTTTTATATGTTCAAATTTTACATTTAGTCCTTAATCCATCTTGAATTGATTTTTGTATATGATGAGAGAAAGGGGTCCGGTTCATTCTTCTGCATATAATGGATATCTGCTTTTTTCAGCACCATTAATTGAAGATAGTTCCCCAGTGTATGTTCTTGATGCCTTTGCTGAAAATCAATGGCTGTAAATAAGTGAATTTATTTCAGAGTTCTCTATTCTGTTTCATTGGTGTATGGGTCTGTTTTATACCAATACTATGTTTCTTTGGCTACTATAGTCTTATAGTTTGAAGTCAGGTAGTGTGAGGCCTCCAGCTTCGGTCTCTGCTCAGTATTGCTTTGGCTCTTTGGGTTCTTTTCTAGTTCCATAGAAATTTTAAGATTTTTTTTCTAGTTCCGTGAATAAAAGTGAACAAATTTTAGGCAAATATTATAAATGCTAACATTTAAGTCATAGGTATGTTATTTTTGTTTTGTAGTTTTTAAATTAAATTTTAAGTAAACTAAATACCATACATATAGATAAATAAGCAAACATGGATAATTTTAAGAATAATCATGATAAAAAACCTTAATGGTTTGTCAGCATTTCATTTTTAAAATATAAACTAAGATTTGTAAAATACTACTCAACAAGTCATAAAGACTTGTAGTTAAAAGGCATTGCACTGATTAAGTGACCTGTTTTCTAGCTCTTATTCTGCAATTAATGTGTAACTGTAGTCATTTAGCCCTTTTTCACTGAAGAAAACAGAAAAAAATTCAACCTTAAGATAAAAAGAATCCACCACAAAGTTACAAGGGAATCATCGAAACCCACAGGGAGGAATACAGCTGAACAAAGTGGGAAAAAGACCTTAAAACACTTTGAGTGAGCCCATGTATTCTCCTCTGCCACTCCTCTTGTGCATTTATGCCTGCCTGCCTGCCTTCTTTCCTTTTTTTCTTTTCTTTTCTTTTGATGGAGTTTTGCTCTTGTTGCCAGGCTGCAGTGCAATGGTGTGATCTAGGCTCACTGCAACCTCCACCTCCCAGGTTCAAGTGATTCTCCTGCCTCAGCCTCCCAAGTAGCTAGGATTACAGGTGCCCACCACCATGCCCAGCTAATTTTTGTATTTTTAATAGAGAAGGGGTTTCCCATGTTGGTCAGGTTGCTTTTGAACTCCTAACTTGAGGTGATCCACCCGCCTCGGTCTCCCAAAGTTCTGGGATTACAGAAGTGAGCCACTGCACCTGGCCCTTTTTGTCTTTCAGCCTCCAGATAGGCTTTCTTTGCTTCTTTGGTCCACATAGACTAAAAACACATTACTTACACCTTATATATTATATGTCTAGCTTTACAGTGATAAAGTAAGCAAGAGAAAGATGGAGAGACTGAATTTCCTTATCTCAATGTGATACTTCCAAGGAAAGAAATTCAATTAGATCAGTCTAGATCAGGTGCTTATGGATGGTCTAATATACTGCAGCAAGAAGTTTGGAATTTAACTGTCCTGATGGCTGTGCTACACCTATAATGGTGCAAAATGAGAGGGAGGTTAGGGAGGAGCAATTCCCAAAGGAAACATGATAAACACAAACAATCCACATCAATCTGTTAAAATTTATTTTATATTTTCGAGTCTCAGTTTTCTGAACTGAAAAAAAGCAGTGTCAAGAAGTCAGTGTTTAACAATTTTTGAAAACGTGGATCACACTCTGTCTCTAATAATCTCATTAAAATAATTTCAAGATGTAAATGCTACTCCTTATTCATTCTTGGTGGGTCGTGGGGCTTTATAAAGGCTCTCACGAGAACCACAAAAAAAGAAACAGTGGTTTTATTTAAATGGAATGTCCCAAACTTATGACCATGGAATAATTTTTGGAGGAATGCCTATTTCCTGGAGACGCTTTAAGAATCACTTCACTTTACTATTTCTTTTAAGCCCTATATTTCAGATCATAAGCTTTTGTAGGAAATACAATTTTAGGAAAACAATAACTGTACCATAAATCATTTATGTTAATAATTGTTCTCTGCCATAGGCTTGAGGCCTCTGAAAAACAAAATTGCTCAAATAATTGCCCTTCTGAATCTGTGGAACTTGGGGTAAAGTTTTATTGGTATGAGAGCTCCCCATATCTTCCTATCTTTTTCTAATAGAATTGGTCTCTCATTGTTGGCAAAATTACAAAGAACCCAGAGAGAGATTTCTATTCACAATACCAAGAAATATGTTTCAGAAAGGAGCTGAATACAGGAACTAAAGTCAGGCAGCAGTTTCTCAGTGGGGTTAATGCAAAATGTAAACTTCAGAGCACTTATTGATGTTAACTGCAGATTCCATGGTTAAATGGCAATGTCCTTTTAGTTCTTTCATTTGCAGTCAGGTTTATTTTTAAAACTTATACAGAGAATCCACTTCTCCTGCGTGATGAATCAACGTAGACTTTAGCTGTGTCTTGCACGAGTGGCCAACCAATACATTTAGCTCTTTATTCCTGGAGGGGATCTACCGTTGCTAACTTTATTACAACACTTTATTGAAAATGTGTAATTTCAGTTCCCAGTTTCAAATTGTATTTTATTAGTAAGAGTTATTTGCTGTTCGCTAGAAAGTGATTTGAAGCCTGAGATAATTATAGAATTGTAGAACTATAAAGCACATGCAGAGGTCACTGAGCTCACATCCTACTCTGAAAGCAGACCTACGCCTTGGCTAAGCAAGTTATATTTCTAGCCATTTTGCCTCAGAGGAAATAATTACATATGTTTCGAATGCAGTTTAAACTCATGTTTAAAACTTTTGACCAGTTAGTATGTCTCATCTTCACATTGGGAAGAATAAATAGAAATCCTGCAATCTAATAGGAGGCTCCTTGCCATCCCCTCCTCTGTTCTTTCTACCAGTCTTTCTAAGGGCTTGAGACTTGATACTACTGATTTAGTTCTTAGAGTGTTCTGACTTTTCTTGAGTAAAATGCTTTCATCTGAAATTTAATTTATTTCATGTATCTATCAGTTGAACTATCTTTCTTTTCTTATCGCTATCTCCAGTTAATAAATAAGGTCATAATTTTTCTGGTCACCCAAACTTTAAATTTATATTGGAATCCTTCTTTTTCCTCCATCCATACTCAAATCAGTAATTGTCTTATGTATGCCCCAATGTATCCCCTGTTTACTATTCTTTCCATTTCTATTGATGCTGCTCCTACCACAGTCCAGCTTCGTATTGCTTCTCATTTGCTTCTCACCCTTGCTAAACTTCCTAGTTGGTGCTAATTTGTGAGCTACAGATTGAATTCAGCTCCATATAACACAAAAGGTTCACCATATTTACAACAACTTGAAAAGCAAATAGAGTTATTTTTCTGTGACATCACAATAGGGACGGCAGTAGGCTGTGTGGGATAATGTAGCAATTCCACAGTATAAGGAATTCAAGATACTGTTGCCTTCCCATGCTTATATCCTTAAGGTTTTAAGCAGTTTTATCACCTAATGCTACTTTCACTTTTGAAGAGCATTTTTGGAAGACCCAACCTAAGACTTCAGCTTATATGATATTGGCCAAAACTAGATATTGCCATTCTTTTCTTCAAAGGAGAAATGCAAATGTGATCACTTTTTAAAAATTGTTTTCCGATTTCTTTTTACTTTGTTGCATCACCATCCCCAACAAAACCAGTGTCCTGTAAAGAAGAAGAGGGGATCTGCTGGACAGGAGAACAGCAGAATCTGCCACAGTATCTTTGAGTTCAGATTTCACAGAGCAATATAAATCTTATTGCCAGATTGATCTCAAAGTACAACTCTAACCATCATCAAAGCTTGTCAAAACCATTCAATTCTTCAAATAGCACTGTGATTAAAGTCCAAGTTTCTTGGACTAAACAATTTAAAGGAAGAATAATCAGCCCCAAAACTATTTTTTCACTACTCTTGGGCACTTTATTAAAATTAAGCTGAACCAGTTATTATCATGGCTGTTTTCTAAACACGGCATGTACCATATCAGTGCCATCCTTTCAACATACAAGGAGCACTCCCTCTGCTGCCATCTTCATTTGTTGAAATCTTCTCGGTTCTTCAAGGCTCAACTCAAATCTCATCTATTCTGGGTTCCTGATCACTTCACTTCTGCTTGCCTTTAATGAACCTCTAATGACAGTAACACAAAGAGCTGAGTTAAATTTCATTCATTTCTGTGTTAAACTCTATGTACACTACCTCATTTAATACTAACAGTATTTCCTGGAAGGTAAGTTTTATTATCCCCATTTCATGGACAAGACATTTGAGACTCAATACAAGAAAACTGCTTTCAAGTTCGCACTGCTAGAAAATAATAGTCAACAGTCAAATTCAGTGCCATGTAATAATGGCAAAACTTGGGGTCTTCCCAATGCATAAAGACAATTTCCTCTACTAAAGGACCAAGCTCATGGTCTGAAAGTTTCTACAGTTTTTTTCTTCCAAGGAGCATGTGGTATTGATCTTTCTAGTCTCCATACCTATAAAACAGCATTAGCAAATAGGTTCATAAATTGAATGTCCCCTTTATAGGAAAAGGTAAATATCTCTAAATAGCAATGTGTCTGAGGGTTCTGTTTTGAAGATATTTTTCATCCTGTTAACTTTTATTTAGTCTACTTCTTTGGATCTTCATTTTATACATTATGAATCTCTCATTTCAGAAAATAGTTTAAATATCACTATTTTTAAGAGGAGTAATACCATGAAAACTTCTTTCTTCTACTTTCTATTGAGAATATTTTCAAACTTACAGAAAAGTAGAGCATAGTATAATGAATCCTGTATGCTCAATGCCCACATTTAACCATTTTTCCAAAAATTTTGCAGTATTTGCTCCATGTATTGTTTTGCTGAAGTTGTATAAAGTAAATAACGGACATGATGACATTTCTTCCCTATGTACTTCAGTGTGCAATTCTAAAACAAAACTGAGTAAACATATTCTGTTCTTTAATCCACAATACCATTATCACATCTACCAAAAATGCACAAGAATTTCTTAATAACAACTAATAGCCAGTCTGTACTGAATTTTAACTTCTCAAAAATGCTGATTTGAGTAAATCAGGGTTCAAACAGGTACCACATTTCCATTTCAATTGGTCATTATGTCTTAAGTCCCTTGTAAACTAGAAAATTCTCCTTTCCATCCCCCCCCCATTTGCTTTTCAAGTTGTTGCAAATATGGCTAATGTTCTGCGTTATATGGAGCTGAATTCAGTCTGTAGCTCACAAATTAGCAGCAACTAGGAAGTTTCGTAAGGGTGAGAAGCAAATGAGATGCAATACGAAGCTGGACTGTGGTAGGGGCAGCCTCAATAGAAATGGAAAGAATAGTAAACAGGAGATACACTGGGGGATAGAAAACAAGACAATTACCAATTCTTCTCAAACTCTTCAAATAATTAAAGAATAGGGAAGACTTCCAAACTCCCTTTATAAGGCCAGTGCTACCCTGATACCAAAACTAGACAAAAACATTACAAGAAAATTAGTTTATAGGGCCAATATCTCTATTACACATAAATGTAAACATCTTCAACAAAATACTAGCAAACCAGATTCCAAAGTACATTAAGAGGATTACTCATCACGATCAACTGGGATTTAACCCTATGATGCAAGAATGATTCAATAAATGCAAATCAATACATACGATACAAAATCTAACAAAATAAAAAACAAATAACACATAATCATTTCAATCAATGCAGAAAGAGCATTTGACAAACTTCACCACTATTTCATGATTAAAAAAAAACCTCTCAACAAATGAAGTATACGTAGAAGGAATGTACCTCAACACAAAGAAAACCACATACAATAAGCCCACACCTTACATTACACTCAATTGAGAAAAATTAAAAGCTTTACATCTAGATCAGGACCAAGACAAGAATGCCCACGCTCACCAATTCTATTCATCATAGTACAGGAAATCCTTGTCAGAGAAATTAGACAAGAGAAAAAAATAAAAGACATCCAAAATAGGAAAGGAAAAGGTTAAATTATCTTTTTTTTTTCTTTGCTGACAACATGATCTAATATATAGAAAACTCTAAAGACTACACCAAAAACCTATTAGAACTAATAAATACAGTAAAGTTGCAGGACAAAAAATCAACATGCAGAAATCAATAGCATTGCTATACACAAAAATGAACTATGCATTAAAAAAATTTTTAAATCCCATTTATAATAGTTACCAATAAAACTCTAAAATGCTTAGGAATAAATTTAGCCAAGGTGGTGAAAGATCTGCACACTGAAAACTATAAAACATTGATGAAGAAAATTAAAAATACAAATGAATGGAAAGATATTCCCTGTTCATGGATTGAAAAAAATACATTTTAAATGTTTATACTACTCAAAGCAATCTACAGGTTCAGTGCAATCCCTATAAAAATTTCCATGTCATTTTTCACAGAAATAGAAAAACCAACCCTAAAATTTATGTGGAACCACAAACACACACACACACAAATATCCAAGACAATCTTAAGCAAAAAGAACAAAGCTGGAAACATCATACTACCTGATTTCATACTATATTACCAAGCTATAGCAATTAGAACAGCATGGTACTAGCATAAAATAGACACATCAATGAATAGACGAGAACAGAGAACCCAAATATTACCCCATGCTTTTATGTCTATTAATTTACAGCAAAGATGCCAAAAACATGCAATGGAAAAAAAGGCAGTCTCTTCAACAAAGTATATTGAAAAAACTGGATATTTACCTCCAGAAAAATAGATTTGGACCTTCATCTCATACCATATACAAAACTCAACTTGAAATCGATGAAAGACTTAAACATAAGAAATAGAACTGTAAAACTACTAGAAAAAAAAAATAGGGGGAAATTTACATTAGTCTGATCATTGACTACTTTTTGGATTTAACTGCAAAAGCTCAGACAACAAAAGAAAAAATAGGCAAATGAGATTACGTCAAGCTGAAAAGCTTCTGCACAGAAAAGGAAACCATTATTAGAGTGAATAGACAGCCTACCGATTGGAACAAAATATTTATAAGCTACACTTCTGATAAGGAGTTAATGCCCAAATATATAAAGCACTAAAGAGCAAGAAAACAAATAACCTGATTAAAAAATGAGCAAAAGACCTGATCAGATATTTCTCAGAAGAAGGCATACAAATGACCAACAGGTACATGTAAAAATGCTCAACATCACTAATCATTAAAAAATGAAAATTAAAACCACAATGATATTACAGATATAAGGGAAATAAAAGCTCAACATCCCTTGTTATTAATGGAATGCAAATTAAAGTCACAATGATAATCATCTTCCACCTGCCAGAATAGCTGTTACCAAAAAGATGAAAGACAAGTGTTGGCAAGCAAATGGAGAGAAATACACTGTTGGTGGGAATATAAATTAGTACAGCCATTTTGTAAACTGTATGGAGGTTCCTCAAAAAACTAAAAATAGAACTACTGCATCATCTAGCAATCCCACTTCGGACATGTATCCAAAAGAGTTGAAATCAGTATGTCGAAGCAATATCTGTACTCCCATGTTCATTGTAGCATTATTCACAATAGCCAAATTACAGAATCAGTGTTTAGTGTTCATCAGTGGATCAATGGAGAAAGAAAAAGTGGTATTTAGACACAATGACATACTATTCAGCCTTAAAGAAGGAACCATTTCATTTGCAATAACATGGATAAACCTAAAGGACACTGTGCTGAGTGAAACAACCTAGGCACAGAAGGACTAATGCCACATGATCACACTTATATATAAAATCTAAAACAAATTCAGAAGCAGAAAGTGGAATGGAGGTTATCAGAGGCTGGACGGTGGAAGAAATGGGAAGATGTTTGCCAAAGTGTACAAAGTTTTACTAAGAGGAATAATTGTTTTGAGATCTATTACATAGCCTAGTGACTAGTTAGTAACAATGTATTTTATATTTTAAGATTGCTAAGAGAGTAAATTTCAAATATTCTCATTAAATAATGGTATTTGAGATAATGAGTATGTTAATTACCGTGATTTAATCATTTACATTCTATAAATATATAATAACATCACTTTGTACCCCATAAATATACACAATTATATTTTGTCAATTTACAATTTTACAAAGGAATGCGTGAAGGCAGCTGTAAGGTGGCATATGGAAGAGAATTTTGATATATTACCTCTTGTTCAAGAACATATAGCCCTAACAGTAGGAAACAAGTGAGAATGACTGCAAATGCTTTAATTCAATTAGGGCATTGTCTCTATCTTTTTGCTGTGTGAATAGAATTTCTGAAACTGTATGAGTGTTTTCCAAGCTTTGCAGTATATCATAGATCTCTATCTTCTCTTCTCTCCAACAAATTGCCTCAAAGAAAAATAAAAGAACAAAATGAGAAAAAAAAAACAAAATTCCGATCAAGTATTATCTTCCCATGTGATCATTTATGACAGCTTGAGAACGAAATTGAGCCTAAAACACCAACAGCTATATTTTCATAAGTAAAGGCCCCACACTGATTGCCAGTGGTAAAACAGTACAATAAAAAAAGGAAAACAACGTGAACTGCTCACATAACACCAAGCATTTTTTCCAGTTCACTTTGTTTAGTCTATCTTTCACTGTTGTAAAAACACTTCAGTTCTGGTGAGAGGGTTCTTTTATTACAACACAATACAATTCTTTCATAGTGACTTGTATATAAATAGTAGGCCACAATCTTTTAAAAATATACTACCCACACTCCAGATGCAGCATTAATAATATCCAAGTAATAAACAACTGCATGGCTTATGACACATGAAATTCTGACTTGTGATAATAGGTTGGCTGATTCTAGTGGGGCGCGAGGGGTTTCAAGCACATAATGTCTTCTATTTCCTGATCACTGTGTATAAACAGTGTTGGTGTTCATATTGCAACCTAACATAGATTTCAAAACGTTTTGCTACAAGTAATTATTTGGGATATTAATACTACTAACCAATTATAATAGCAAATATCAATTTAGAGGTTATAACATGCTGGACTATATACTAAGTACTTTGCAAGCATTACCTCATACCTCATTTAATTCTCAAAACACTAAAATGCAAACTATGCTATAAATATTATCATTATGCTCTTTCTGCTGATAAATAAACTAGAACTTTGAGAGTTTTAATAAATAGTCAAGCTGTATGACTTCAAAGACTATGCTCATAAAGTGGTATCTTGGGAGAGAAAAGATATTATGACTGTTGCTTTGGGTCCAAGAAGGTGTCAGTTATGGATTCTCCTGAGACCATTCAGAAAATTAGCCATTCTAACTTCTTCCAGAATTTACTTATTTGGCCTTGTCATCACTAGGATTGAGCTGCATGGTTAGAGACTAAAGACAGTTTGTAAAGCGTGCACTATTCTGGTTATGTAACTAGGATATTTCCCATCAGTTTCCAAACTAGGGTATCCCAAAGTGAGCACATCCTCTTGACAGAATCACCACAGGTGCTTGCTCACCAGGAAAAGTTCATTCTCCCCTGTCCTCTCACACCATTCAAAGTTTAACACCTAAATTTCAGCACCAGAAAGGAGGAAGGGGAGGCTGGGGTATATGAACAGACATGTGGTAACAAACCAAAAAGGTAACTTGTGGTTCCAGTAATGGAATAATTGAAATAACCAAAAACTTCCAAGTTATTATATACCTGTAAAAAGTCATACAAAAATGTAACACGTATCTTCTTAAGCACATACCTAAGTTCACCGAAAAAGAAAAATCTCCAGAAGAAACACAGAGAAAGCACAGATCACCAGAATTGAAATCTATGGGTGTTTCAGGATGACAGATAAGATTACATACCAGATCATTTAGATTTTATAAAACACCTAAATCAGTTATAACCAGATCATTTAGATTTTAGAAAACACCTAAAAATAGTATATAAGGTCTTGGGTCACCAAAATTAGGTTGTTGCGCTTACAAATTTTACCCAAAGCCAGAAGCTCAGGATTCACAGGAAAGATCAGTCAACAAATCCAAAGAGATGACAATACAGTTTATCTATCTCAGACTAAACTCTAAGTGGAAAAGTTAGTTTTCCCTGAGAATTCATAATCACATATGTGAGTCTTAGGTGTGAATTTATACTCTTTGTGAATGCACTTCATGCATTATTGCTAGTTTCCATGAATAATATACAGTACTATTATTACTTATTCATACCCAGTACATTTATATATAACAATACAATACAAATCCAGTCTACATTCATATAAGCATGTATTAATAATTATTTAATCAACTATCACACATCTACTATTTTTGACTGTACAATCAAACTTAATCCACACAGATATTGACCCGTACTGTAAATCCTTGATATTACATAGTACATATAGTCATTCACTGGATATTTTAGTCAGGATGTCCCTCGTCAACATGAATATCCGCTACCAATTTTTGGCCTCTTAATCTACCAACGTCTGAGAAATCATCATCCCACTCAGTGATGCTACCCACCTCGCTCGGGGCCCATGACACTTGAGGGTGACTATACTGAAACTATACCTGGCACCTGGTTCTTACTTCAGGGCCATAACACTAAGATCGCCCATACGTTCCCTTAAATAAGACAACCTGATGAACTAGTGACTACTACCCTATTAAGCAGTCACAGAGCACTGTCATGCATTTGGTATTTTTAACTTTGGGGGATGCTATCACTCACCATCGTGGAAGGCCTGGTCCCTGCCGAGTCCGCTGTAGACGAACTTGGATTCGATTCCTGCCAAATCAATTGTAGAAGCTGAGTTCATATTGACTATTCCGGGCTGGCATAATAACCATAAGGTGTTAATTAATTCATGTTTTAAACACATAATTAATCAATAGACGCTCATTCATGTATGCACACTCACATACGCACACTCATGCACGTACATAGGCTGACATACAATTTCCAATTAAATCTGCAAACCCCCTTCCCCCAGTCTCTGACTTTACCATCAACCCAGGTAAATGTACACTTGTCAAACCTCAAAAACAAGAGACTAAAATGCAACTCAGTCAGAGCCCAGAAATCATATTTTAACCATGAACACCCCAACAGCTACCCCTCAATTGATGTAATTTTTCTGAAAAAGTCTTAAGACTCTCCTACCAAATTATTCCTCCATTTTGTGCAATAAATATACTAACTAAGTTTCCACCCTAATACTAATATAATGTCTTGGGCATATCCCTCTGAAAGTGCTGCCCCATTATATCATACCCTAAATCAACCATATTCTAACTATGAGTAGTCCTCTCAGCCAAAACTCTGCCAATTCAACTTTAAAGACCCAGGATTTCCAGAACTATAAACGATTATTTATACTTCTTTCTCATATTTCCCATATTTTAATTTTCCACTAAGTATTTATGTAGTTAATGTAGCTTAATTATTCAAAGCAAGACACTGAAAATGTCGAGATGGGTCCACACGAGCCCATACAGATAGGTTTGATCCTGGCCTTTCTTTTAACTCTTAAAAAGATTACGCATGTAAGCATCACGGCCCCAGTGAAAATGCCCTCTAGATCACCCGGATCAAAAGAAGCAGGTATCAAGCACACAAGAATGCAGCTCAAACACTTTGCTTAACCACACCCCACAGGAAACCAGCAGTGATAAATCTTTAGTAATAAATGAAAGTTTGACTAAGCTATATTAATATTTAGGGTTGGTTAATTTCATGTCAGCCACTGTGGCCATACGATTAACCTAAGCTAACAGAACTCAGCAAAAAGAGCATTTAAGGTCTACCCTCAATGAAGCTAAACTCCATCTAAGTTGTAAAAAAAACTCCAGTTGAAATAAAATATATTACAAAAGTGGCTTTAATATCCTGAAGGCACAATAGCTAAGACCCAAAATGGGATAAGATACCCCACTATGCTTAGCCCTAAACACTAATAGCTATATTAACAAAACCAATCGCCAAAGTACAACAAGCAACCCCTTAAAACTTAAAGGACTAGGCGCTGCTTTATATCCCTCTAAAGGAGCTTGTTCTGTAATTGATAAACCCGATAGGGACACCTTACCACCTCTTGTCCCCAGCCTATATCCCACCATGTTCAGCAAACCCTAAAAAGGTTATAGACTAAGCACATGTACACATACAAAACATTAGGTCAAGGCGTAGCCCATGAGGTGGCAAGAAATGGGCTACATTTTCTATGTCCAAAAAATCTCATGACAACATTTATGAAATCTAAGGGCTTAAGGAGGATTTAGTAGTAAACCAAGAGCAGAGTGCTTAGTTGAGTAAGGCCATGAAGAACACACACACCGCCCATTACCCTCCTCAAATACTACTCTAGAAATCACGATTACTAATAGTTTCCTACACATGTAGAGAGGAGATAAGTCATAAATGGTAAGTGTACTATAAAGTGATCTTGAACAAACTAAAAGAGCATCTGGATTAGCCCCGGAAGATTTCATCAAGACCTGATCACTTTGAGCCAACTCTAGCCCCAAACCTTGCTAAGAATACTATCAAACTGTCTTAGTCAAATCATTTACCTTAGACAAAAGTACAGGCGATGGAAATTTTACTCTGGTACAACAGACATAGTACTGTGAGGAAGAGATGAAAGAACTGTACCAAGGACTAAAAAGCAAAGACAAGCCCTTATACCTTCTGCATAATGTATTCACCAGAAATAACTTTACACAGAGAACTATAGCAAAGTCCCCCCAAGCCAGATGAGCTACCCAAGAACAGCTGAAAGAGCACACTCGCCTCTATGGCAAAATCGTGGGAAGATTCATGAGTAGTGGTGACAAGCCTACCGAGCCAGGTGATAGCTGGTTGTCCAAGGTAGACTTTTTAACTTTGGGGGATGAGTTCAACTTTAAATTTACCCACAGAATTATTTAATCACCCTGTAAGTTTAACTGTAGTCTAAAGAGGAACAACTCTTTAGACCCGAGGAAACAACCTTCCTACAGAGAGTAAAAAATATTACCACCATAGTTGGCCCCAAAGCAGCCACCAATTAAGAAAGTGTTTAAGCTCAACATCTAACTATCTTAAATTCTAATCACTCTGCTGAACTCCTAGCATCACATTGGATGCATCTATTACTAAATACTAGCAACAATGTTAGTATAAGCAACATGAAGACATTCTCCATTGTCTAAGCTTACACCAGACTGGACTAACCCCCTGACAGTTAACAGCCGCATACTAATAAATGATATAATAAGCATCCTATTATTTATACTGTTAACCCAACAAGGCATGCTCTAAGGAAAGATTACAAAAAGTAAAAGGAACTCGAAAAATCATACCCCACCTGTTTACCAAGAGCGTCACCTCTAGCATTACCAATATTAGAGGCACAGCCTGTCCAGTGACATGTTCAACGGCCACAGTATCCCGACCGTGCAAAGGTAGCATAATCACTTGTTCCCCAAATAGGGACTTGTATGAGCGGCCACACAAGGGTTCAGCTGTCTTTTACTTTTATCAGTGAAATTGACCCATCCGTGAGGAGGCAGATATAAACAAATAAGATGAGAAGACCCTATGGAGCTTTAATTCATTAATGCAAGTAAAAACTTAAACAAGCCTACAGGCCCTAGCCTATTATCCCTGCATTAAAAACTTTGGTTGGGGTGACCTCGGAGCATAATTCAACCTCTGAACAACCTAAACGAGGACTGTACTAGTCTAAGCACATTAATATACATTGATCAATAATTTGATCAACTGAATAAGTTATCCTAGGGATAACAGCTCAATCCTATTCCGGAGTTCATAGTGACAGTTGGGTTTATAACCTTGTTGTTGGATCAGAACATTCTAATGGTGTAGCAATTAAGGGTTCCTTTGTTCAAGGACTAAAGTTCTGCATGATCTGAGTTCAGATCGGAGTAATCCAGGTCGGTTTCTATCTATTTAACATTTCTCGTAGTACAAAAGGACGAGAGAAAAAGGGCCCACTTCATAAAGAGCGCTCGCTCCATAGATGATGCTATCTCATTCTAACTAATCATCACACACACTATCCAGGGACAGAGTTTGCTAGGATGGCAGAGCCTAGCAATTGCATAAATCTTAAAACTTTATAATCAGGTTCAACTCCTCTTCTTAACAACATGCCTATAATTAACCTTCTCCTACTCATTATCCCCACTCTTATCACTATAGCATTCCTCACATTCATCGAATGAGGAATCTTAGGCTATATACAACCATGCAAAGGATCCAACATTATAGGGTCCCCATGGGCTGCTTCACCCATTCGCTGATGCAATAAAACTTCTCACCAAAGAGCCCTTATGGCCCTCAACATCTGCTATTACCCTTTATATTATTACTCCAACCCTAGCCCTTTCTATCGCTCTCCTCTTATAAACTCCCTCCCTATACCAGATCCTCTAATTAATTTTAATATAGGCCTCCTAACATCAAGCCTAACTTTCTACTCTATCCTATGATCAGGGTGGGCATCTAATTCAAAATATGTGCTGATTAGCACATTATGAGCTACAGCCCAGAGAATTTCACATGACGTCACCCTAGCCATTATCCTGCTATGAGTCCTACTGAAAGCAGCTTATTCAACTTACATATACTCATCACAAAGCAAGAATTCCTATGACTGCTCCTACCATCATGGCCCCTAGCCATAATACAATTTATCTCGACACTAACTGAGCTCCTTTTGATCTAACAGAGGAAGAGTCAGTTAGTCTCAGGCTTCAACATTGAATATGCTGCAGGCTCCTTTGCCCTCTTCTTTACAGCAGAATATATAAATGTTATCATAATAAATGCATAACCACTACTACTACCACTACTACTATTTTCCTAGGAACACTACACACTATCTATTTGCCAGAACTCTATACCACACATTTCATTACCAAGACCCTTTTTAACCACCCTATTTTTATGAATTTGAATGGCATACCCTTCATTCCACTACAACCAACTCATACACCTTCTATGAAAAAACTTCCTACCACTTACGCTAGCATTCTGTATGTGATATATCTCAATGCCTATCCTAATTTCCAGCATCCCACCCCAAAGATAAGAAATATTTCTGACAAAAGAATTACGTTGATAGAGTAAATAATAGAGGTAAAAAATTCTTATTTCTAGAACCTGCAGGAATTAGACCTGCCCCTGAGAATCCAAAATTCTCCATGCTACCTATTATACCGCGTCCTTGAGTGAGGTCAGCTACATAAGCTATCAGGCCCATAGCTTGAAAATACTGATTACACTCTTCCCATACTAATTAACCCCTTAGCTCAACTTATTATTTCCCTTACTATTTTCACAGGAACTCTTATCACAATACGAGGCTCACACTGATTTCTCATCTGAATAGGCCTAGAAATAAACATACCAGCCTTATTCCTCTTAATTAAAAAAATAATATTTAATTATTATTAAATTATAGAAGAAGAAGCTATAGAAGAAGCTATATAGAAGAAGCCACCAAGTATTTCCTTACACAAGCGACTGCATATATAATTCTCATGATAGGTATCCTTTCCAATAACCTGTCCTCTGGACAATAATAAACACTTTTAATCAAATTTCATCCTTAATAATAGTATTATTATCTATATGTAATATATTAATATATACAATTATATATATATAATAATAGTAGCCCTAAATAATAAAACGAGGAATAGCGCCCTTTTACTTCTGAGTCCCAGAGATAACCAAAGGAATCTTTCTAATGCCTGGTATACTTCTCCTCACATGACAAAAACTATCCCATCTCGATTATGTTTCAAGTTTTCCCATTAACAAACATGAACATCCTCCTATTTATCACAATCCTATCCATTATAGTGGACAGTTGAGGAGGACTTAACCAAACTCAACTGTGTAGAATTGTAACCTACTCCTAAATCACTCACATAGGCTGAATAACAGCAGTGCTAATATATAACTCAAACATTACCATTCTAAACCTGATTATTTACCTCATCTTAATAAAAGCCACATTTCTAGCACTCAACCTGAGTATAAGCACCAGAAACCTGTCACTATCTCACACCTGAAACAAATTAATATGGTTGACACAATAATTCCACTAATTCTACCATCCCTAGGAGGTTTACCCATGATTAACAGGATTCCTGACTAAAGGAATCATCATCCAAGAATTTACAAAAAGCAATAGCCTTATTAGCCTAACCATCATAGCTACCATACCCATACTCAACTTGTACTTTACCATGCTGTTTTGGTTACTGTATCCCTGTGGTATAGTTTAAAGTCCCTTTGCATGATGCCTCCAGCTTTGTTCTTTTTGCTTAGGATTGCCTTGGCTATTCAGGCTCTTTTTTGGTTCCACGCTAATTTTAAAATATTTTTTTGTAGTTCTATCAAGAATGTCAATGGTAGCTTAATGGGACTAGCATTGAATCTACAAATTGCTTTGGGGAATATAAATTGCTTTGGATAGTAATCATACAAAAAAAAAAAGCTCAACATCACTGATTATTAGAGAAATGAAAATCAAAACCACAATGAAATGCCATCTCACACTGGTCAGAATGGCTATTATTAAAAATAACAGATGCTGGTGAGGTTGTGGGAAAAAGGAACACTTTTACACTGTTAATGGCAGTGAAAATCAGTTCAACCATTGTGGAAGACAGTGTGGTGATTCCTCAAAAACCTAAAGACAGAAATACCACTTGACCCAGCAATCCCATTACCAGGTATATACCTTAAGGATTATGAATCTATTATAAGACATATGTACATGTATGTTCACTGCAGCACTATTGACAATAGTACAGACATGAAATCAACTTAAGTGCCCATCAATGATAGACTGAATTTTAAAAATGTGGTACATATACACCATGGAATACTATATAGTTATAAAACAGAATGAGACTGTGTCCTTTGCAGGGACATGGATGGAGCTAGAGGCCATTATCCTTAGCACACTAACGCAGGAACAGAAAACCAAATACAGAATTTCTTACTTATAGGTGGGAGCTAAATGATGAGAACACATGGACATCTAGGGGGAAACAACACACACTGGAGCCTACGAGAGGGTGGAGGGTATGAGGAGGAAGAGGATCAGGAAAAATAACGAATGGGTAGTAGGCTTAATACTGGGTGACAAAATGAATCTGTACAACAAACTCCCCATGACACATGTTTGCCTGCGTAACAAAGCTGCACATGTTCTCCTGAACTTAAACTTTTAAAAAAATAAACAAATACGTAAAATAAAGTGAATATTATAGCTAAAAATTGATTCAAAAGCCACAGGTTGGAAAAGGGGGGAACATATACAGTATATACATGTATATATAGAGAGAGAGGGAAGGGAGAGCGAGAGAGAGAAAGAACATATATCTAGAATGTAAAATTAATTTCCAAAATTACAAATAAAGAGAAAACACAATCCAAAAAATTTTAATGGACAAACAACATGAATAATGCTCATTAGTAAACATACAAAAAGATCCTCAACATCGTTAGTCATTAAAAAAATAAAAATGTGAGACTTCAACAAATAACCATTAGGATGGCTAAAACTTAAAATCTCAAGTTTTAGTAAGGATACAGAATAACCAGAACCCTCATACTTTGGTGGTGAGAATTTAAAATGGTACGATCCTGTAGAAAACTGGTTTATTTTGAGGAGTTAAACACGCATTTAACATATGGCTCAATAATTCCACTTTTAGGTATTTTTCCAAAAATAAATACAACATATCCACCCAAAAATATGTATACCAATGTTCATATGCAGTTTAATCATAATAACCAAAAACTGATAACAATCCCAATGTCCACAAACAGGGGAAAGGACAAATTGTGGCATATCCGTACAGTGGACTCCTCAGCAATAAAAAACAAAACTTCTATTAACACGTCTACCAGCATAGGTACATCTGAAAAACATGCTGAGTGAAAGAAGCTAGACATATAGTACATAATGTATGATTCCACTTAGGAAATTCTAGAACAGGAAAAACTACCACATGTGATAGGATGCTGAACAGTGATGAGAGGACCTATTTCATAGGGGCATGAATAAACTTTCTGGGGTGATGGAGATATTTGTTTTGACTAGGGTATGAGTTTTATAAATGTATACATGTATCAAAACTTACTGAACTGCACAATAAAACCTATGCATTTCACTTCATTTCATAATACTGCAAATTTTAAAGGATATTGTGAGCCAGTTATATCCCTGGGATAGCTGGAAAAAAAAAAAAAACACGATAAAACGGCTCTAGAATGATATTTCATCAAGCCAGACCACACATGAGTCTTACAGATTAAGCACCACTTAATTAGAAGATAAAAATCCCAATTCAAATTGTTTTAAAAAGAGAAAACAATTATCTTTAGATAATAGACAGCAGGCAATTTAGATGGCAGAATTAAAGATTCATCATATTTTCTAACAGAATTTTCTGATAAACTTGATTAAATAAAAATTTTAAGTATCACTAAAGACATAGAATAAATTTAAAACTTCAAAAAAAAAATAAAGTACAGTGAATGAAGACAAAATGTACTTGAAAAAAGAACTGAATAAGTATTCTACATATAAAAAAATATTTTCCTGAAATTAAATCAATACACTGAACTGCAATTTAGATACACTGAATAGGAAATTGGTGATCTAGAGGAAACGCTGGAAGAAATTAATGATTCAATGTAGAGACATAAAAAGATTGAAAGAATGGTTAAGAGACAAAGAGAGTAGAATGAAAAGATTTAATAAACATCTAATAAAGATTTTAAACTGAAAAGGAGGAGGATTTTAACAGTTTTGCATACATTATGCCATTTAATTAATATAACACTGTGAAGGAGGTATTATTTTTCCAATTTATGTAAAAATACTGAGGCTCAGAAAAGTCGAATCAAATATCTAATTTACAGAGATGCTGGATGCCAGAGCCTAGGTTCAAATTAAGACCTGGACAACTTAAATTCTTTTTTTTTTTTTTCTAATAGAAAGCAATATTTTTTTCCCTACCCAAAACGCTCAATTTGCAGAACCCCAGACTGATTCACTCTATGTGACTGACTCACTCTGCAGAGACATTAGTAAATTATCCCCACAAGTGTCATCATTTAGAGTTATGTTAGCAAAATACAATTTCTATGAAACCAGTTCAGTCATGGCTAATCTCATAAATACTTATATACATTTATGAATAACAAAAGTACAATCCTGGTTTTTTACTGTATATCAGAGATTAAGGACAAAAGCCATTTAGCACTGCAGTGGCTAATTCTATGTGTCCATTTGACTAGGCCAGAGAGTGCCCAAACATTTGGACAAACATTAGCTGAGTGTGTCTATGAGGTCATTTCCAGATGAAATTAACATTTGGATTGATAGACTGAGTAAAGAAGATTACCTTCTGCAATGTGGGTGGACACCATCCAATCAGATGAAGGACTGAACAGAACAAAAATGTTGACCCCTCTACAGGCAGGGGAGAAATTTCCTCTAGCCTGACTATCTTGAGCTAGAACACCAAAGGAACTTCCTTCCTTCGGACTTGAACTGAAACATTAGCTCTTCCTGGGCATTCAGACCAGAATTATACCATCAGCTCTACTGGTTCTCAGGCCTTTGAATTCAGATTGGAATGACACCATGGATGCTCCTCAGTCCCCACTTGCCAACTGCAGATTTGGGACTTGTCAGCCTCTGCAACCGCTTGAGCCAATTTCTTATTTTAAAAAAATCTCTTTCTATATATATGTATACACATATACATCCAATGGGTTCTTTTTTTCTGTAAACCCCTAATTCAAGCCCCATTGCTTTTAAAGTGGGTAAGGGACACAGCTAGACAGCTGAAATCAATAAGGAGAAATTGAAGAGCAGATGTGATAATCTGATCTAATTTTACTTAAGAATAAAGCTAATGTTCAAAGAACAACTCTCCACAAAGTTGTAAAGCTACTTAATGTTACTACATTTATGGAAAATCTTGATTGAAAATAATACGATAGTGAACACGGAGGTGCATGTATGAGACCCAGTGGAACATTTCAGTTTTGTAGACGGCTATTAAATATTGTTCCACTCAAAACTCCATAAGAAACACTCGCATTTCGGAGCTGGATAAACTTAGTAGGTTAGATCAGGAAAGACACTCCCATCCATCTTTCACATAAAGTGATAAGAAGATAGGCTTTCCAAGGACATAGGGTTGGTAAACATCCAATTCACCAGCCTCTCAGTAGCACTGGCTCCTACCCAGTTCTAGATAGGAATTGTGCAAATAAGATTGGTCAGCAGGATTTACCCCTGCTCTTCACAAAGAGACAGCCAGGCTGACCATTACTAGAACAACCAAAGACAAACTAATAAACAATGTAAGTGTGAAAGATCGAATAGGAATTGCAATCTGGAGCATATCCTGTAGCATTTGGGATGCTTAGCAGAACAAATGGATGACATTTAATGTGTCTATATTAGAAAGTCTTAATTAAAAAAAAAAAATATATATATATATATATATATATATATATATTTAACTTTTAACTTAATGCTGCATTTAAGCAGTGTACACAAAAAAGGTTTGGGGATTTTGTTGCTGTTATTTTGTTTGGAACACTATTTTGTTTATGTTGTGATTTGGTGAAAACAAATGGCAGTCTGACAAGTAACACCTATCTATTTCTGAATAGAGCTTTAATGAAAGACAAATCTTGCCCAGACTTAAAATGATACATTTATAGCTTGGAGAACTACATAAAACAATGAGTTTGAAAGAACCTATTTCTGGTTTGTCACTATTTGTATCATCATAGCCAATAATACTAAAAGAAGGTATGTATCATTTATTGGTAGTTTACTATGGGCAGCAGTTGGCTCATATATTAGGAATATATATTATTGCTTTTAAATTTTATGACAATCCTGGGAGTTTGATATAATGATTTCCATTTTTTTAAATAAGGAAACTGAAGTTCAAACAGGTTAAGTGCATTTTCCAAGATTACTTAACCTTTTAAGACCTTAGATTCCTTAGTCATAAAGGTTAGGGATTGGACTCACAACCTCAAAAGTCCTTGCAGCCCTAAGGCATATGATTTTCTTTAAGAGGCTCTTAGAAAAGAGAGATTCTTTCACTGTCATTGCAGTGTGTAAACTGTGCTGTCTATCCCACATGGCGGTGTCAGCACAATTTACACACTGCAATGACCAGTAGATATTAGTTTAATTTTGCCTAGGTTCATATTTTTAAAAAGTAAACCCATAATTTTTACAGTATTTATCTTTTATTTTAATTTACATGTAATAATTATATATAGTTATGAAATATAGAGTGATATTTTCATACATGTATATAATGTGCAATAATCAAATCAGGGTAATTACCTTATCTATAACCTAAAACATTGATTTTTTTTGTATTAGGAACATTCAAACTCCTCTCTTCTATCTTTTTGAAAATATACAATAAATTTTTATTAACTGTATTCACCCTGCAATGCTACAAAACACTAGAACTTATTCCTCCCATATAGCTATAATTTTGTATCTGTTAACCAATCACTCCCTGTTTCCCCATTCCCCTACCCTTCTTGGCCTCATATAGCCATAATTATACTCTCTAGTTTTTTTAATTAATTTATAATTGACACATAAAAACTGTACACATTTATGAGGCACAGTGTGATGTTTCATTGCATGCATTATATAATGATCAAAATAATCACCACATTCATCACTTTAAACATTTATCATTTATTTGTAGTAATAACATTCAAAATCTTCTATTCTAGCTATTTTGAAATATACTACATTATTTATTATAGTCATCCTACTTGTGTAATAGAAAATCAAAACTTGTTCTTCCAGTCTAACTGTACCTTTTTTCCTGTTGACCAGCCTCTCCTGTTCCCCCGACTACTCCCTACCCTCCCAGCCTCTGGTAATCACTATCCTGCTCTACTCTCTGTTTCTATGAAATCATTTGTTGGGATTCCATGTATGAGGGAGATCATGCAGTATTTCTTTTCTGTACCTGGCTTATTTCACTTTAGATAGTATCCTCCAGGTTGATCCATGCTGCTGTAAATTACATCATTTTAGTTTTAGGCCAAATATTCATATATATATGTGTGTGTGTGTGTGTGTGTGTGTGTGTGTGTATAAACACACACACACACACACATACACACACACACACACACACATATATATATATATATTTGATTTTGTTTATCCATTCATGTGTAGATGGGCCTTTAGGTTAATGCCATATATCGACTATTGTGAATTGTGCTGCAATAAACATGGAACTGCAGGTAACTCTTTGAAATGCTGGCTTCATTTCCTTTAGATATATATCTAGAAATGGGGTTGCTGGATCATATAGTGATTCTATTTTTAATTTTTTGAGCAACATCTGTACTGTTTTCCTTAGTGGCTGTACCAATTTACATTCCCATCAACAGTGCATTACAGTTCCCATTTCTCCACATCTTTACCAGCATTTATTACCTTTTTGATATTAGCCATTCTAACTGGTTGAGATGATATCTCATTGTGGCATTTCCCTGATGATTAGTGATATTGAGCATTTTTTCATATATCTGCAGGTCATATGTCTGTCTTCTTTGGAGAAATGTCTATTCAGATATTTTGCCCATTTTTTATTATAGTTATTTGGCTTTTTTCTTTTGAGTTATTTGCATTTCTTATGTATTCTGGATATTAAGCCCTTGTTGGATAAATAGTTTGCAAATATTTTTCCCATTATACATATCTCTTCACTCTGTTTCCTTAGGTGTGAAGAAGTTTTTTAGCTGAACATAATCCCGTATGTTTATTTCAGTTTTTGTTGCCTGTCTTTGAAGTATTACACATAAAATCGGTGCCTAGACTGGCATCCTGAATCATTTCCCTATATTTTCTTCTAGTAGTTTTGGGTCCTATATTTAAGTACTGAATCCATTTTGAATTGATTTTTGTGTATGGTGAGAGACAGGGGCCTAGTTTCATTTTTCCTCATACAAATATCCAGTTTTCTTAGCACCAGCTATTGAAGAGGATGTCCTTTCTTCAATGTATGTTCTTTGCTGAAAATCAGTTGGCTAAAAATATGTGAATTCATTTCTGAGTTCTATAGTCTGTTCCATGGTTCTATGTATCTGTTTTTACACCAATACCATGCTGTTTTGGTTATATAGCTTTGTAATATATTTTGAAGTTTGGTAATATGATGCTTCCAGCTTTTTTGTTTACCTGTTTTGATTTTTCTCAGTAGTTCCCTGGCTATTCAGAGTCTTTTGTGGTTCCATACAAGTTTCAGGGTTTTTTTTTTTGTATTTCTGCGAAGAATGTCATTGGTATTTTGATAGACAGTGCAGTAAATCAATAGACTGTTTTAGGTTATAAGGTCATTTTAGCTATATTAATTCTTCCAGTCCTTGAACATGTCTATTTTTCTGTGTCCTCTTCTATTTCTTTCATCAGTGTTTGCTAGTTTTCATTGTGGTGATCTTTCATTTCCTAGGTTAAATTTATTCCTAGTTATTTTTTATAGCTAATACAAATGGGGTTGCTTTCCTGATTTCCTTTATGATTAGTGTCATTAGTGTATAGAAATGCTACTAATTTTTGTATTATTATTTTATATGCTGCAACTTTATCAAATTTATCAATTCTAAAAGATTTTTGATAAAATTTTTCTTTATAAAAGATCATGTCATCTGCAATCAGAGATAATTTCACATCCTCTTTTCCAATCTGAATGCCCTTTACCTCTTTCTCTTGCCTAATTGGTCTGGCCACAGCTTCCAACATTATGTTGAATAAACATGGTGAAAGCTGGCATCCTTGTTATAGATCTTAGAAGAAAGGCTTTCAATTTGTTCCCATTGTGTTGGCTGTGGGTTTGTCACATATGACCTTTATTAATTTGAGTCATGCTCCTTCTATACACAGTTTGTAAGGCTTTTTATTAAAAAGGGATATCAAATTTTATCAAATGCTTTTTCCATATTTTTTGAAATAATCATATAGTTTCTGCCATTATTTCTGTTGATGTGATGTATCACAGTTATTGATTTGCATATGTTGAATCATCCTTGCCTTCCTAGGATAAACCCCACTTGATCATGTTGTATTATCTTTTTGATGTATTGTTGAATTTGGTTTGCTAGTGTTTTGCTGAGGATATTTGCATCCATGTTCATCAAGGATACCAGCCTATAGTTTTCTTTTTTAGTGTCCTTGTCTGATTTCGGTTTTGGTATCAGAATGATGCTGTCATCATAGAAAAAGTTAGAAAGAATTCCTTAAGTATACTGTAATAGTCTGTGAATAACCGGTATTAGTTCTCCCTTTAAAAGTTTGGTAGAATTTAGCAATAAAGCTGTCAGGGCTTTTCTTTTCTGAGGAACATTTTATTACTGATTCAATTTTGTTACATATTATTGGTCTGTTAAAGTTTTCTATTTCTTCCTGGTTCAATCTCAGTATGTTATGTATGTCCAAAATTTTATTCATTCCTTCCAGGTTTTCCGTTTTTTTTTTTTGAAATTGCATAGTTGTTCACAATAGTCTCTAATGAACTTTTATATTTCTGTGGTATCTGTTGTAATGTCTTCTTCTGCATTCTGGTTTTAATTGGATATTCTTTTTCTTAGTCTAATAGTTTGTCAATTTTGTTTGCCTTTTCTTAAAAAACAGCTTTCATTTAATCTTTTGTAGTTTCTTGTCTCTATTTTGTTCAGTTCTGCTTTAATCTTTTTATTTCTTTCCATCTATTAACTTTGAGTTAGGTTTGCACTTGCTTTTCTACTTCCTTTTGGTGTTCAGTTAGGTTGTTCACTTAAAATCTGTCTGCTTTAATGCAGGCATCTATTGTTATAAACATCCCTCTTAATACTGTTTTGGCTAAATGCCATAGATTTTGGTATGCTGTGTATATATTTTCTTTGTTACAAGAAAGTTTTTATATTTCCTCCTTAATTTCTTTTTTGACCAAATGGTCATTCAGCAGCATGTTATTTAATTCCCATGTTGCCTGTGCCTTTGAAGCCTTATCTATAAAATATTTGCTTAGACAAAGATTTGTACAGTGTCCAAAGTTCCTCTTTTTATATCTAGTTTTATCCCATTGTGATCTAAGAAGATACTCAGTATTATTTTTATTTTTAAAAGTTGGTTGAGATTAGTTTTGTTGCCTAACATATGCTATACCTTAGAAAATGCTCCATTTGCTGATGAGAAGAATGTGTTTTCTACAGCCATTTGATAAAATGTTCTGTAAATGTCTGTTAGCTCCATTTGATCTATAACGTAGTTTATGTTCGGTTTTTTAGTCTTTTTGTGTACATATTCTAGCCGATGCTAAAAGTGGTGCATTGAAATCCTCAATTATTATGTTGGAGTCTACTTCTCTCTTTGGCTCTAATAATATTTGCTTTACATATCTGGGTGCTTCAGTTTTGGGTGCATCTATATTTACAATTATTACATTCTCTTGCTAAATTGATCCTTGATACAGTTTGTCTGTGTTCTCACAAAATATCATCTTGAATTGTAATCCACATTCCCCACAGGTCAAGGAAAAGACCAAGGATGGAGGTAATTGGATCATAGGGATGGTTTCCCCCATGCTGTTCTCATGACAATGAGTGAGTCTCATGAGATCTGATAGTTTTATAAGCATCTGGCATTTCCCCTGCTTGTACTCATTCCATTCTGCCACCCTATGAAGAAGGTGCCTGCTTCTCTTTTGCCTTCCACCATGATGGTAAGTTTCCTGCAGCCTCCACAGTAATGCAGAACTGTGAGTCAAACTTCTTCCCTTTATAAATTACCCAGTCTCAGGTATTTCTTCATAGCAGTGTGAGAACAGCCCAATACAATCCGTTTATCATTAAATAATGACCTTTCTTGTATCCTTTTATGTTTTTAGATTCAAAGTCTATGTTGTCTGATCTCAGCATAGCTACTCCTGAACACTTTTGGTTTCCATTTTTGTGGAATATCTTTTTCTTAATCCCTTCATTTCTAGTCTGTATGTGCTTTTCACAGGTGAAGTGAGCTTTTTGTAGGCAGCATATAGCTAGGCCTTTTTTGATCATCCATTCAATCCATCTATATCTTTAATTGGGAAATTTAAACCTTTTACATTCAAGGTTGTTATTGAATGGTGATCTTACTCCTGTCATTTTGTTAATTGTTCTCCAGTTATTTTGCATATTCTTTGTTTCTTTCTCATTTTTTTATTTTTGCAGTTTGGTGACTGTAATAATGCTTGATTTATTTCTCTTTCTTATTTACAAATCTGCTCTACCAGTGAGTTTACATATCATGTGTTTTCTCAATAGTAGATATCTTTTCACTTCCAGATTTAGGACTCAATTAAGTATTTCTAGCAATGACTTCCCTGGGTTTTTGCTTGTCTGGAAAATACTTTATCTGTTCTTCATTTATGATGTATAACTTTGCTGGATATAGTGTCCTTTGCTGACAGTATTTTTTCTTTCACTACTTTGAATATATCATTTCATTCTTTCCTGGCTTATAAGGTTTCTATGCCAAGAAATCTGCTGTGAGTCTAATTCAGACTTTCTTATATGTGACCTGATGCTTTTATTTTGATGTTTTTAGAATTCTGTTTTTGGCTTTGACTTTTGACAGTGTGACTATAATGTGCGTCAGAGAACCATGTTGGGTTAAATTTACTTGGGGATCTTTGAACTTCCTGTTTCTAGATGTCTATATCTCTCTCAAGACTTGGATACTTTTCAGTTATTATTTCATTAACTAGGTTTTCTATGTCATTTCTCATCTCTTCTCCATTTGAAACTTCCAAATTTTGAATATTTGTTTACTTAATGGTGTGATGTATGTCATATAGGCTTTCTTCATTTTTAAATTCTTTTGGAGGAAGTGGATAGAGGGAAATCTGATTTATTTCAAGAGACCTACCTTCAAGTTCAAAAATTATTTATTCTATTTGATCTAGTCTATTGTTGAAGCTCTTGATGGTTTTTAAATTTTATTTATTGAAGTCTTCAGTCCCATGATTTCTCTTTCCTTCTTTTCTATCTGTCTCTTTGTTAGATTTCTCATTTAGGTAATGAATTATTTTCTGGATTTTGTTGAATTGTCTGTGTTCTCCTGTAACTCACTAGTTTCCTTAGGATCATTGTTTTGAATTCCTTTTGGCATTTTATATAATTCTTTCCTTTTAGAACAATTACTGGATTATAATTGTGCTCCTTTGGAGATGTCATGTTTTCTTACTTATTCACATTTATGTCCCTATGTTGATATCTGCACATCTGGTGTAACACTCACTCTTTCCAATGTTATGAAGTAGATTTAGAGGGAAACAGTTTTCTTGTAGATGTACCTACAGTGCCAGTTGAGAGCGTGCTTTGACTTTGGTTCTTGATGGGTGTTGTCATGTAGTTTCCCTATGATTTTTTCAGCTGTAATAAACATCAGTGTTGTCTGCAAGTTCCACAGTGGCATAGACTACAGTTGTTTGTGGAGGCTGTGGTTTGTCTTTGTTGGGAACAGAGACACTGGGTAAGCCAGTCCTTGAGCACCTGGGAGATATACATGGGTGTGTGGTGGCCCTGCCACTGGAGGGGGTAGGTTTGTCAGCAGTAGGGATAGCAAACTCCATATGGGCCTTGGGCCCCTTGGCATCATTCCTAGGTGCCAGCAGTGGCAGTAGTGTATACTAGGTGGAACAGTTATTGAGCCCCTGTGGGGCACACGTGAGTACATGTCAGCTCCACTACTGAAGGGCCCAGGGTCACTGTTGGTGGTGGAAGACTTACGTGGACAACTCTTAGGCTTCAGTGAATGCATACTTCAGCTCCCAGTGTCCTGGGGGCAGCCTCCCTGATGTGCTGGAGTGTCTGTTTCCCAGCGTGCAGGGCACTGCATGGGTTCAAGTGCTGAGTCCAGCTGGACTCAAAATGCTGTGGCTGTTTGAATGGATGTGGGTGATCTTAGTGGGGCCCCACATGGAGATGTAGGGGCTAGTGGGCCCCGAGGCAGGATGCAGTCTGGTATCGTCTCTGTTCTCAATATGGTACCATGCTGCAACAGCCTGGATCCCAGTGGTGTGCGTGACCCAACATGAATTTCCTCTCTGGAACAATGCAGTCACACAGACTATAGGTGGCTTTCTATACCAGGCACAGGGCCTGTGAGGGCTGATGGGCTCTCCTGTAGCTAAGACTGCAGGTATCTGTGGTGAGAACGTAGACTGCAGGGGATCTTCCACCTACCTTTCCCCACATTTGGGAGTCCCTCTTGACTGAGCTAATTTTGTCCAGTTGCTTTGCTTCCTGCTCTGTGCAGTCATCTGAAGTTTCTGGGTCTCAAAGGATCTTTGTCACTTTCTTGTTGAATTCCAGTATTTTCCCTTGGACACTCTATTCCATGTAAGGTTATCTAATTGTTGTTTGGGTCCATTTTTGTGGAGGAAATGAATGCTGGGCACCTCTAGTTAACCATCTTCACATTTCAGTTTTTATTAAACCAAAAAAATAAAATTAGTAATCATAGTTATAGCCTTTAACATGCAACCACTTCACAGTAAATAAATCTTTGCCATAAGCCAAGTAAAGGTCCAGGATATAATAATGACTTCACAACATTTGTACTTATTCAGGGTTACAGTGGTGACTCCAGTGGGGGATTTACTGAGCAAAAACATAGTGGAGTATTAATGTCCATATCTAACATTTTAATGTTTTGATTTGTGTATTCCACAAACAGAATGAATGGCTTTGTAAATATTTTTTCTCAGTAGGTTTAGGGGCCTTCATTAGGAAGGCTTTGGCCATGATTCACTTGTTGTCATTGTCATTCTCTACTCTATTTAGGTCCACTAGGACCCAACTAACTCCAGAAACTGGATTTTATTTGGAAACAGGGGGCACTGAACAATGACCTAAATGTAAAATATAATCCTGGAGGAATGGAGGAGAAGCAGTCGAGAGCCACTGGAAACCAGAATCAATGTCAACATCCTGTAAAAGGAGTGATAAAAGTACAAATCTGGAGTTGTCTGAAAAACCAAAAGGTAGAGTTATAAAGCCAAGAGGGAAAAGAAAATGTTTCCAGGAACCCAATGTCCATATGATGGAGAGGTAAAAAGCTGACAGCTTCAGCAAGTGATGAGAAATGATAGATACATTAAAAAAAAAAAAACTAGAACAAAAATGTGAGTGAAGCTATAATTTCAGGTGTTGCTAAGTACAGTGGGACCACGACTTACTAGCTATCAATAAAAAGGAAATCTGCACTTGAAATCTGAATTAGATTTAGAACCTCCTAAAGGAGAAAAAATGAAAATGTTAATTACTACTCTTGAATATATTCTTTATGACACATATTTTCTTTTATCTGTTAAACATATCTTATAGAACTTGCATCTAACATTTTATTCACCCACACAACTTTAAAAATCATTCTGATCCACATCTGCCTTGCCTGAATAATTTTTAAAAACACATTAAGCCACTCATTTTACAAATATATTCAACACCTATGGTTAGTTACTACCTTGCTTAGCATTGGAGGGGAAAAGGGTGAAATTTTAAATTTTTGCTCTTGAGAAACTCATAGTCTAATGGGGTAGACATGCTTATACAGTCAATTTCAACACAATTTTTAAAGTGCCATGATAAATGTGACATGGTGCTACAACCAAGTTCTGTCCTAAGAGCGTAGAAACCTGAATTACTCAAGGTAGAGACAATCTGCTACTTTGAAGCTGCCAGCAATTTTCTTAATCATTTTTGGAGAAGGTAGGCTCCCCTTTCGGAGCCTGGGCATAATATGCCCCGGGTGGGTGCAGGGGGGATTAGGAGAAGGGATAAAATTTTGCAGGGGAAGGGAAGGTGGCTTATATTATGTTCCTGGGCCATTTTGTAAAGCAATGGACAGCTACCCACCTCTTCGCTGAGACAATGAGTAGTGAAACTCCTTTGTCTCTGTCTAACAACCGCCCACTTTCACAGTTCTCACATCATGTGCTGAGCACTGTCCTAAGTTCCTTACATGTATTACTTGCCATGACTCTATGGAGCAGGGACCCTCTATGCAGGTATGAGGCAGAGTATTAGTTCTGTTTTTTAAAATGAGAAAACTGAGGCACAGACAGTTGAATTTCCCCAGGGCATGTAGCAAGTAAACAGTGGAGTCAGGATACTAACTTGTAAAGTCGCCAGAGCCTAGATGCTTGACTGCTATTCCATATAGCCCCTGCCCCCGCCTTCATTGTCAGCAGACTGGCTTTTCTGCAGAAAGTTATTATTATGATCAATCAAAGATGTCCACTAACTATTCAACACTGCCCTCAGAAGAAGTGGAGGGTCTTTAAACCTTCCCTTTGGATTTGGGCAAGTCCTATGACCACTTTGAGCAACAAAGCATGTTTTCCAGGTCTTAAGAGATTGGCAATTTCCACTTCCTCTCTGCTGGAACACTATTTAGATGTTTAAAAGCTGAAAAAGCAAATATGCACTATAAAGAATGTATTTAAGAGTAGTGAGCCCTAAGATGATCACTAAGAAGTCTGACTACCATGTTTAAGAGACCACATAGAGATGCCTCAAGGTTTTTATCAGAGTACACGGAGGAAAAAGGGGACCACTCGAATCCAGCCTTCCAGCAATGCCCTCGCAGGCAGCGGGGATTCTTGGTCCCGCCAGACCAGCCCTGCCTCCAGCCAGATAAAACACCACATGATCCCAGTCAGTGCAATGTGGAGAAGCTTAGCATCTTGTGAAATTCTAGCCTTCAAAATCATGATGTGTTTAAAAGCATGGAAAAAGAAAAAATGTTATTTTAAACTACTGAAATTTGGGGTAGTTTGTTACTCAGTGATAGATAACCAGAACAAATACATTGATTTAGAACTGGGTATGAGATAGGGATACGAAGAATAAGGAACTCCAAAGAAAGGTAGCACACTGGGACCTGGGATGAGGCTGTTCTTACTGGCAGGAGGGGAGTCAGGTAGGGGTTCAAATGGGGGTGTAAGGATGTCACTAGAGAATGCACATCTTTTTATTCTTAATCTCAGCTTTGTTTTCTGCATTTGAGCTTTCCCATTACACTTAATTCTTCAGTAAGGTTTTATTAAACCTTACAGCCTGGATTAGAGAGAAGAAAAGGGCACAACAGGAGAGAGAGGGGATCAAATCATCACTCAGCACATTCTGTATTCCATAGAATAATGCCCTCATTCTTACGGTAGATGGCCTGGGTTCAAATCCCATCTCTACAAATTACCACCACCTCATGAGGTTACGAGAAGATAGCTCTCACCAGGCACCGTAACTGCCAACACCTTGCTCTTAGACTTCCCAGCCTCTAGAACTGTGAGAAATAAATGTCTGTTGTTTGTAAGCCACCCAGTTTATGCTATTTTGGTATAGCAGCAAAATAGACTAAAACACTGTTTACTGTATAGGAAAAGAAAAAAAAACCGTTCTGGGCAATCCAGCTCATATACCTAGATTTACCTTCCACACTATAATGTGAAACTAAACAGAAGCTAGCTGTCTATTATATATGCCAAACTTTCCAAATGATTCTTCTCAGCAAAGTATTTTTGCCTTATGCTATAAAGCAAGAAGAAACTTTTGTTCAACTTGACAATATTGTCTATATAAAAAACAGCAAATGATTTTGATGGCTGTACCACACGTTAGGGCTAAGCATGGAGAAATCAACATTACAGCATGATAATTAAGTATTTTTTATATATATATATATATATATCGAGAAAGAGTCTTGCTCTGTCACCAGATGCCAGGCTGGAGTGCAGTGGCGTGATCTCGGCTCACTGCAACTTCCGCCTCCCGAGTTCAAGCAATTATCCCGGCTCAGCCTCCCGAGTAGCTGGGACTACAGGCAAATGCCACCAGGCCAGCTAATTTTTATATTTTTAGTAGAGACGGGGTTTCACCATGTTGCCCAGGAAGGTCTCGATCTCTTGACCTTGTGATCCACCCGCCTCAGCCTCCCAAAGTGCTGGGATTACAGGCGTGAGTCACCGTGCCTGGCCAGTTAAAATATATTTTTTAATTAGCAGCTTATCTTGTCCTGTGTTAGCAATATGAATGAAATTTGCATTATTTTCCTGAGCAAAGAGACTTTTAAATCCAAGTCTGCCTCATATGGTCCATTTTTTTATGTTTCTATTTCATCTACCAAGCTTTATTCAAAACTATTAAGGAATGAAGAAATATAGTCAGTCTTTCTATAATCATTAACCTTTAAAGTTTCTAATCTAGCCAGAGTGCCTTCTTAAGACTCTGAATGATTTATTGGTTAGGAATATTGGCATTTTTCAGTAAAATGAGACTTGTGTTTTCAACAGTATCCCTGTTTTTCAAATATTAAACGCTACCAATAACTAGAACCACTAACCAGAAGCTTTGCTCACATGAACAATAGAATTAGTGAAAGCACTATTGAAAGGAAATGGTATTATTGAAAGTCTCCCTCATCTAAGGAAGAAAGAATTAACAAAAGACATCATTATTCTATTATTTGTTGGTAGCTGGGAATTCAGCAGATGAAAATAATGAAGTTTCAAACCATTCTCAACTCTATCTTTATGGCCTCTCGCTATGTGCTCTCGCTGTAACAAAACAAAAATTTAAAAAACAACCATTACTACTTTTCTAGTATTGAGTCAGGAAATGAGCATTTTATCATTGCTGCTCTCCTCTCAGAAGAGGGTTCCATTACCTCCACATTCCTTAGACTCCATTCTCTCTCACCAAACCCTCTCACCATTGCCACAATTCATTTATTAAATCTTTTGACAGTTCCTTAAATTTTCTTACATGAACCATTGCCATTAGAAATACCTTATTTCCTTCCAGTGGGGGGTGGAGAGTTGGGGAGGAATAACATGGGGAGAAATGCCAGGTAAAGGTAATGGGGAGGAAGGCAGCAAACCACATTGCCATGTATGTACCTATGCAACAATATTGCATGTTCTTCACATGTACCCCAAAACCTAAAATGCAATTTATATATATAAAAGAAATACCTTATTTCAGGCTCTTGCTATACACAGCTCAAACTACTCCCTGATTTCTTTTTGTTTAAGCTAGCAGAAGTCATCTAGAACCAAGTGCAAGCAATTGTTTGAGTCAAGTTTTTAGGTTCCAGAGCTTAAGAAGAAATCTAGGCTCCTCAACTGGCCTGAAGTCTTCAGCTGAGAATTTGGAGGCATCGTACAGGGTCACATGAAATACATGTTGTGGTTGCCTACCAAAGAGTATGTCTCCAGTTCTTCCATTTTTCCTTTCTTCCACTGGGAAACAACTGGGCAGCTGAAGCCAGATTCACTCTAAGATGCTCTGATTGATCTATCCAAGTGAGGTTATGGCATCTTTCTTGCCATGGTGAATGGTTCAGGAAAGGATATATAACCTATTTCTAATCCAAGCAGCTCATGGCTTTCCTCTGGCCCCAAGGATTGTTTCAGATGCAGGCACATCATCTAACATGTCCCAATCATAATAATAAAGCTCTAGACTTTAATAAATGCAGAAGACTTTCTGTGTGTTCCCTTGGCTGAGAAAATGGAGTCTGTAGACTGGAGCTGTTAGCAGATACTTTGCCACGGCTATAAAGTCAGACTAAGAATAGACTCAATACATGTGTGGGGAGAGGGTGAGGCAAAATACTCAAAGAGGCACAGAGGCACAGAAACATGGAGCTGCGTTCTTGAAGACCTTATGGACAAGTGGGTGGTTTATTACATGAGCGAATAAATTCCCTTTATTATTTAAGCACAGACCTACCACCTCAACCATCCTTATCCTACATCCTCTTTTTTTGCTCTCTGACAAAGCCCCTTAATCCTTGTAAATTTTTTTTTGTTCCACATTCACATTTCACCTATATTATCACTGAACCTCAGGAAAGGCTGTCAGCGTTTAATTTCTTCTTTAGAGCTAGCTGAGGGCTAAAATGGGTAGGTGCTTCCTAACCTATAGAAAAAGGAGGTGAGAATTAAGAATCGTCCACACAGACCCCTCTTTCTCCCTATCTTCAGCAGTTATTATGTTAAAAACGTTTAGTCTTTTGCTGACTTGAATTGTGTTTCCAAGAGCCCCCTCTGTCAATTTGACTTTAGCACACAGCAAGCCCTAGCAATCCAGGGAGATAGTGAGAGGTAGGGAAAGGAGAAAAACTCCTCACCAAATTGCTCACGGTACCCTGAAAAGAACTGAGTGTTAAACAGTTCTCTGCTTTTCCTCTGCCTACAATCTCTTTACCTGGCTCCATGTTCTTACAGATCCTGGCCCACCTTTTTTAAGACTTAGCTTAAGGATAAGGTTATGAAGCCACAAGTACAATTGGGCATTTTCTCCATCACGCCCCCATTATGGAATATAGACTTCTATCACAGTTCTTGATATTCTTTTTGTATACTTACTCGTGTTCAATTCTGACTCTCCAACAATTCCTAATTAGCCACTTAAAAATGAAGTCTCTGTCAAATAGTTAGGATTCAAACACTTTTTGTATGCCAAATCCCATCTATTATAAGCTAAAATATAAAAAGAATTGGTGCTAGTCCTACACAAGGAGAGTTTCCAGTGAATACCATACACCAAGGGAAAGGAGAAAGAAAGAGCATCTTTGAAAAAGGCAAGATATATAAACATTTTCAAGAGAAGGTACGGACAAACTTTCCATTCATGTGTGAAGTACATGACCCATGTGCTGAATCACCCAGCAGCAAACTACCCAGTAGGTCTACCCCAAGTCCATTTAATTAATTACCAGCCTAGATTTTTTTCTAGTCAATCTTAATGCTGCCTCATTTAAATTTAACCTAACAAATCCTATGCTTATCTCAATCTCTTCATAAACCCTGACTTTTGCTTTCAAAAGGCTGTACACCCAGGTGTAGCTCAGTCTTGGAACACAAGAAATAAATTCAATTTTGTCTTTCATATTTGAGTCCCACGGATTATGAACTGTGAATTCCTTTAACAAATTATAGTCTTACATGTTAGAGAGGCTTGAAAACATATCCAAGCTATAATGAATGTGGTATCTTTCAGGTAGGTGAAATAAAACATTTTCCACCTAATGTTACCAAGCCATTCCCATATGTTCCATCCTGCCCCTCCAAACTCCCTGCAAGTATTTTGTTTTCTGTTTTATCTTATCTGCTTCGTTCCTTTTCTAGTCAATAAAGCTCAAAGCTAATTGTTTAAAACTATAATAATTACGTGAAAAAAGCTCTAGAGGAAGAATATGTACCTGTCTTAGTATAGTCAATTTTGCTGCAACAAAACACCACATACCAAGTAATTTATAATGAACAGAAATGCATCGGCTCACAATTCTGGACGCTGGGAAGTTCAATATCAAGGTGCCAGCATCTGCTGTGGGCTTTCTTGGTGAAGGTATCACATGGTGGAAGGGCAACGCGGGGCTGGAGAGAGACCAAGAGCAGGAAAACCCACTCCCCTCAATAATGGCATTAAACCATCCATGAGGTCAGAGCCTTCCTAACTCAAACTCTTCTCAAAGGTTTTGCCTCTTAAACTGTTACATGGCAACTAAATTTCAAAATGAGTTTTGGAGAGGAGAAATATTCAAAGCACAGCAGAGTGTTAAATATGTTTAATCCCAAAATTAACCATTTATTTGCCCTGTTGCCCAACAGCAGTAGGGAGAGACATCCCCAAAGTGTCTGAGTCGCATGAGATTTAACATTCAATGCAGAACTTCACAAAGAACCTTAATATAGATTTCTAGCAGCAAATTAATATTTTCCTAAAGGAATTTTTTTAATGTCCATCTGTTATTTGATTCCTGAAGAGATTTTACCAATGGCATTTTTTAAAATATACTCCTCTTTGTAATTTCATTCAAGCTCTTTATCTAATGCAGTATCGTCTTTCAAATTCTTTCTAAAAATTCAATGCAGAGCTACAAACACTACAAAAAAGTAACGAGGAAATTCCCACTATGTGCTTTGGCTCTGATATTTCAGTTAGGGTGGGTTTGGCAGCTGGAAAATTGAGGCTGGAGTCTGATTTGACTAATCAATAGTAAAGTGGTTTGGGTCTAGGAATCTTCTTGTTCCTCCTCTTTGCTGGCAATCAAGATAGCCTAAAAAAGCACTAATGCAGCGTCCCACACACATGAGCCACTCAATAAACATTTTGCGGGAAAAAAAATACCCTAACATAAGAAAAATAAATATCATGTAGCTGTTTGCCAAAAATTTCTGATTGTCTCCCTTCCCAATATATAGTGGGCCTCTACTTGCTTCTTTATGGTCGGGTGGGGTAAAAAGAAGTAAGAGATGTCACTTCTAAAGCATTGAATTATCCCTGCAAGAGTCCCCAGAGCCTTCTTGTTCCTCTGAGTGATGAATGGCCATTTTATCAGACTGGATCTCTGAATGATTGTGATGACCAGAGCCTTCTAATCATCTGTGGGAACATGAAACGTGAGCAAAAAATAAACCTTTGTTGTTGTAAGCCATGGAATATACGGGGTTATTAGCTACCCTTGTAAGACATAGCCTATTTTGACTGATTCAAGTATAATACAACCCATTCAAGAACGTGAAGGTATTCAGGCACCAAAAATATATGCTGATAGAGGAATTTCCCTTAAAAGTAATATTTCTGGACACTGATCACTTTATATTAAGCATAGATTATATATCACTTAACATTCTTGGAATTAAGAAACTTCCAGTACAAATAGCATGAAAATGGCCTCTCATTTCACCTAATATTAGAACCTCAACTGATAAACTAAACTCTAACATTAGATGCCAAAGTTAAAATAGCTGCACCCCTCACCATACACTTCATGATCCAGCCCCAGTAATTGAGCTCTGTCTGCTGACTGCAGCTCCTCCAAATGCTGTTGCTAACAATTATAACCAGGTCTTTTTCCCCCTTTGCTCGTTTCCATCTTAGCATGAGTCAACAAACTTCGTTTTATGCTCTATGAGGGGCACTAGTCTTTCTTTTGTTCTTGGCAGAGGGAGGAATATTTTGAGAAAAGAACCTTACTATTTTCAGAGGGGGGTCATTATCTGCCACAAAATGAGAAGAGTGTGTGTCTGGGAGGGCTGAGATACCCAGTTAGCGAATTCAAGTTCTCTGACTCCAAACCACAGAAGCCTCACCATTCTGATTAGCTTTGGTTGCAGAAGCAATTCACAATGACACATCCCCTCTCTTACTACCTTGGTCTTTGTTCCTGGGGAACAAACACGGTTTGGAGTTTTAGAGTTAAAAATAAAATCACATTAACGTGGGGCATCATAAATCTGGACTTCAGCAAATGGGCACACCACCACAAATTTCCCGGAGATCAGCTAATCCTTGTGACAGAAATGCAGTGCAGTGTCTCTCTGCTGGGGACAGTGTGCACATTAAGTCTCGTCGGCTCCTTCGGCTCAGAAAACTCAGTCTGTGCAAATGACACCATGTGCCTGGACATCACCAGCATCCAGAAAAAAAGAATATATAAATATTCTGGACAGATTTGTAAATTAGACTCCTCAGATCCTTCCATCTTTTCCTTTCCCCTCTTGTAATGGACACACAGCACTCCAGAACCAAACTCTCCCTTTCCAGAGTTTGTTAACATTTTCTCAAAGAACAGTCCTACATAATTCCTAAATGGGGCTTGCCTTCTTTCACGTTGTGGCAAAGTGCAATTACAGTTTAAAGGGAATATTTATGTACATTAGTTAACGACATCATTGCAACTTACTGCTCACACATCAACACTTAATTAGTGTAAGCATAAGTGACATAATTGCTACAAGGCATGCATTTACTAGTAATGTGAGGTAATTTCATGCACTATGCACATTTTAAATATCTACTTTATTCTTTGTCAGACTGAATTTTTTTCATCAATGAGAGATAGTTATAGGATCAGAAAACAGTCTTCTTTCCTATTGTAGGCAAATATACTATTTTGACTTTGGAAGCATTTAATACTCTACAGGATTTTTAAAGCCCAAAAGGTTAAAGATGGTCTACAGACTCTGTCCTTGGGGATAACGAATCCCCTAATGTATGTGGCATCATCCCCATTAATTACATATTGCCCTCCTTCATTTACAACTATTTGATGTGCATTTAAATATCTCCCCAGGCATTACAAATTCTGTTAGGGATATTGTTTTGAAATATAGTAGTCCCGTGAAACAGGGAGTTTCAAAGCATCCTCAAATATTGCAAATACTCCTAAGAAATTATGAAGAGTGGCCTTTCTGAAATGCATATTTATTCAAATCAAATCCTGGCAGATAATTCTGTATTGGCTTTTCTTATGTTTCATGGTCAAGTCAAAGCCTCAGCAAGAAACATAAGACCCTTACTGATCTGGCCCTCGTCCACTTTGTGGTCTCCTGAGACAGTGTGCCCCCATCATTCCAAGGATTCTGGTCTCCTCTCACTACCATGGCTCATGCTAGGTTCCCTCCTGCCAGGGCCCTTGCTTTCCCTCTCACCTCTCTTCAGTCATGCATTCCTGCTGTGAGCCCCTCTCTCACCTGGCATGGCATCAATCACATGGCATAGTGTTACTCACACATCTGTCTCCTCACCGGATACTGGATGAACTGGATTTCACTTAGCTAATCTCCATGTAACTAGGGTGAATACAATTTCCTACAGAGACAGAATGGCATACTCAATAAGAACCTGGGCTTGAGAGTAAACAGTGCTCAATTCAAGGTGACTTTAGCCAAAGGGTTTCTCTGTGCTTCAGGTTCCTCATATCTAAAAGGGGAGAAGTGGCCTAAACACCAGCCTCATAGATTGGCGGGCCCTAGTTTGGCTTCCTGAGCTACAGACATGAATTTTTCTACCAGTTGTCTCTTTAGTACACAAGCCCCATTTCCCCAGATTCTCATCCACAGGGCTGCCCTACCCCGTCACACACTCAGCTCTGATTCTCAGCATCCCAACCCACGTAGCAACCTAGGCTCCCAGCTGCTCTGCTGCAAAATATTAACACTGATGTCCACAGCAATGCTGCTTCAAAATTATCTTTTCCCCCTCAGGAAGGCAATCAACACTTCACCTCAAGATAGAAGTGGCCTAGATTTAAATTCCAGCTCAGCCACTATGTAAGCTATTTAGCAATTATTTAATTGCCAACTATATACCAGGCGACATATTAGCTGCTTAAGATGCAATGGTGAGTGAAAACCACCTCCTTGAGCAAAACTGGTTCCAGCTGGGTCTAGGGACAGGTTTGGAACCTGTTGGAGACAGCTTCCTTATGCTGGAGATAAGAATCTCCAATTTATAAGCTTGTTATGAGGATAAAAAGAGAAAACATACATGGGAATATATTACAACTAGAAAGTGTTATGCAAAATCAGGATTATACAATTTTTATCTCTTCTGAGGTCTCTTCCAATTCTAAGCCCATATAACCTAACAGTGCGGGTCGCACAGCTAAATGCACTTTCCTCTACAGTTTCTATACCGTATTCCCCATAAGTTCACATCTTCTGGCTTGACAGGCTAATGTGCTGTTGCCATCCCCCTCGATATTAGTCTAATTCTGATTTGAGGCCACAGAAGTGACAAGTGAAGCTATTTTAGAGGTACCTGGGGTTGTAAAACATTTTGAAAATTATTTGGCTGTCAAAGTCACGTCAGAGTAGATCTGCATGAAGATTCTGTGGTTCTGAAGCGAACATGAGGTGCCTTTCCACTTGTGCTCCAGAGAGAGCTGGCATGATAAACGGAGCCATCATCAGTCACTTTGCTGCATGCCAAAGAAGTCTGCTCTGAGCCCACTAAGCCAGTGCCCTGGGGACTCCCTCAGCAACTCTGAGGAAGCTTTGCAACCAAGAGGGCCTAGAAGGATCCAGGAATAGGAAACAAAAAGTCTCTTGCCAGGGAAAGATACTTTTTTTAAGTGTCAGAAATGGTGGTCTTTTTTCAACAGGAGATACCTCGAAAGCACTGTCAGGGATTTTCTATCTTGCACCTTCTCAAAGAATGATTGAGAAAAGTTGCAAAAATTGGAATTGAAATTCTCTGGCCATTTATTCTTCCCCCCAGTTGGTACATTGAGCCTAGTTGCCCCCTTTAAACAACAGTAATAAATCCAATGAACATGGGAGGACACTGACAAAAAACTGATCATTTTTCTCAGCAGCTTTGAACCAGCAGTTTTCAAATAGAGGAAGCCTGGAGGGGCCATGTATTAGTCTGTTTTCACGCTGCTGATAAAGAGATGCCGGAGTCTGGGTGATTTACAAAAGAAAGAGATTTAAATGGACCTGCAGTTCTACATGGCTGGGAAAGCCTCACTATCACGGCAGAAAGCAAGGAGGAGCAAGTCACATCTTACATGGATGGCAGCGGGCAAAAAGAGAGCTTGTGCAGGGAAACTACCTCTTATAACCAACAGATCTCTTAAGACTTACTATCATGAGAACAGTACGGGAAAGACGTTCCCCCATGATTCAACTACCTCCTACTGGGTCCCTCCCACAACACGAGGGAATTCAAAATGGGATTTGGGTGGGGACACAGCCAAACCATACCAGGCCATGAAGGTGTTTTACTTATTACTGTAGGTGGGAGAAGAAGGTAAGGAGACTCTGGTGGGACCAGGGTCTGCACTATAAATGCCAGGTCCATAAAGTTAACTATTTCACTTTTTATCTGTGCATACTGAGGAGGATCCCTCAAAATATCTAAAGGACTGAAAAAGATTCAGGTAATTTCTAAACATACTCCCCTAAACCTCACAAACTCAGTTGTAAAAGCCTTTAGGATTAGAACCATACGTTATCCATTCCTGTATCCACCATGTCACATAGCACCTTGCACAGAGAATATCCTCCATAGGCACTTGGTGAATAAATGAATAAATGAGCAAATAGTTATGAAAGAACCAGGAGAAAGAAAGAGGAAGGAGATACAGAAAAACGGAGATAGAAATGGAAGAATAGAGAAAAAGATTAATTGTATAGAGAATAAGTAATATATAAAATTAATAAATAAAAATCAGACAATGTGGTAGTTTGTCAAGCTTAAGGGGCTTGACTGATAAAAAGCAATCAGGGATGCTTTGTGCTTTGTCAAGGGAAGCAGAAATCATTGCCACACCCTTTCCCTGTACTCTGCTCCTTATCTATCTTCCTCCCCCACCACAGACCCTACTGAACCACAGAGAAAACAGAAAGGTACCTTTCAGACAAAAATCTCTCTTGCACATGACAAATTTATCTTACTTTTCTGGTTCCTACAGCCTTCTATAAATAGATCTGTAATTCTAGACTATGGTGGCCGAAATTATTCTGCCTATTTTCATCACCTAATTCTATGCACAAAGATCATTTGCACAGTAGAGCCGCCGTCATATAAGTCTACCCCACTAATGCACTAGAAAGATTCAAAGTGGTGTATCAGACTCAGCAGCTTTCAATGAATATTATTTTTAATGCACTGTGGCAAAGTAAGCATCGATGGTGCTTTTGACCTTAATTATTTGTGATAACTAGCTGAATAGAACCACATGGTTCTCAGAGCTGAAAAAGCATATTTCCACAAACCTCCATCAAGTAATAATTATTGATGATTCCAATCTCTTTCAATAAATATTTCAGAGCATCACAGAGTCATGGTGTCAGTAGCAGACATGCTCAAAATGTCCTCCCAGATATGGGCTATTATTTTTTTAGCTACACAAAACAGAGAGCTTTTAACCTCCTCCTCAGTGGACTGATTTATTTCTGTCACAAACTTCTGCTAAAAAATTATAATATCTAAGAAATTATCACTTCATGTCTTCTTCCAAACACCTAAAACCACTCTTGGCCTCCACTGTGCCTCATCTGTGTCAAATTATATCTGTCTACCACCTTCAAAAGCACTATCTCTAGATTCCGGGGAATAGCTGTATTTAAATAAGCCTGGATCTAAGCCTGGTATAGACTAAAAACCCTTAAGATTAGTCTGGATAAGCACAAATGAACTCCAATATACAGCCAGCCTATTGTTATATAACTCATCTTAGGTTTGTAAATCACCAGGTACAATTCACAATAAAATATTTGTCATGTTACTTACAGACAAAAACTGACAACCTTTTTCCTTTAGAATAACAATACCTCATTTATTGAAAACTTGTGACTATCCTCTGACTGTTCTGTGAAGAAAATAAACACTAACAGAATTCAAAATCTAAACTGTCACTATAGGACAAAGGCTCAGGCCAATTATATTTTACCTCTGAAAGATCTGGATGGGTTATACCCTTCAGTTCACCTGTGCCATGCTTCAGTAAATGGTGGGCACTCAGTAATTCTCACTGATCGCATGTGCATTAAGAATTAAAAGCTCCAGCTAGGGTTTAGCAGAATATTAAGAATGAAAGTCAAGTTAAAAAAGCAGACACACTGAATCACATAGATCCTACCTCCAATTTGTCTCTCTCAATTCCCTATTTCATTTCTATGGGCCTGATTCACACATTATCTCTGGCCTGGCAATAGCTCTTGCTTTCAAATAGCTTCTAGAACTGTAGACCAAGGCAAGGGCCATCTATGAAGCAAATAAACATATACAAGATAAGAATGACATCAGACTTCTCATCAGCAACTCTGAAAGTTACAAGATAAAGGTGCATTCAAAGTTCTACAAGATTCTGAACTGAAAATTCTACAGTCATACAAAATATCTATCAAGGCTGAGGATAAAATGTACATATGTTTAGACATGCACAGCTTCAGAACATTGATAATCCAAGTGCTATTTGTGAGGAGAAGTTTGAGTATGTATGCCAGATAAGAAAAGGAAGTTGAAACCCCAAAATGGAAGGCATAGGATTCCAAAAGAGAGAAGCTAACCCAGGAGGGCAAGATGCACTGATATGGTTCCTAACAATTCTTGAAACAGCAAGTGGATCAAGACAGTGACCAGCCCCAGTTATGACAGAAAGCTGAAGTGCTCTTGAAAGGTTTTCTTAGGAAAGAAGTATATACTCTGTGCAATAGAGAAGCCTGTGTAATTTTAAGAATATGGTAAAAATTCACTTTTAACTTGACAATGGCGAAAAAATACATTAAATAAAAGACAAGACATTGATTGATGAAAAGTTAATTTAAAAAAGGAAACAGGAACTCCAGCTGCCACTACTCTTGCCCATGGCTGCTTCCTTCATCCTGGTGTTTTTTGGACCTTCCAAAAAAAACCCAAAACAACAACAAAGAAAAACAAACAAACAAACAGGAAAAAAAGAATAGCTACTTTAAAAAGCCATGGTTTGAATGAGTCATTCTAAAATATTTAGAAAAGTAATAAAAGTGAACCCATTTGAGTTGGACATTAGGAATTTTCTTCCTCCAATGGCAAAAACGTCGTAACACTGGATATAAAAACAAAAAAATGAATGCAATGCCTTTAATTGAATTTGTGGTAAACAATATGTAGATAGCCACAGAAACAAATTATATTTATTGGTCTTTAGTCTTCACTTCAGTAAAAGCTAAAGACAAAACACATAATAATTACAGTTTCAGAAAGGGAGATAATTGTTTCACTAAGACTGTGTAAAATTAAATAAGAGTCACAAAAAATTAGATAGTAGCAGGGCAAGAGAGGAAATGGGGGAAGAGTGAGTAGGGAAGCATAATCATGAGATTTATGAAAGTAACCACAAAGGGAACTAAAAAGAGCAGTGTGTAAAAGTGGCTGCCTTTGGAAAGTGAAACTGAGGTTGAGGAAGAATAAGCAGAAAAAAATATGCTTTCCATTTCAAACTCCTCTTTACTTATGAAAAGTAAATTAATATATACATTATATTTCCTTTAAGATGACATAAGTAAAATATATTAACACAGATAAAAGAAACAGGAGTCTTTAAATGAAGAGTGCATAGCATGATCAGAACTGTTTGTTTCTAAGTGCACACATATGCTTGGGAAGAAACCTCAAAGGACAGATACCAAATCACTCACAATTCTTACATTTAGAAAGTAGATTACCGGTGATTTTCATTTGCTTCTTTACATCTTTACCCAGTACCTAATTCCTTTTTTACAATGGCCACATATCTTAAACACGTAAAAAAGATTTTACTCTTGAAAATTAAATTTTAAAATGTGGCCATAATCCTATAATTAGCCAATTATAAAATATCCATACACCTACTTCTAAATTTTGTAGATTTTTTGATATTTTAAATATTAAGTGGTATTATGAATATATATATTCTACACAAAATAGGATTATACAGAACACGTCACAATGTTTTCAAGCATTCACCATCCATTTATTCACATGTTCATGCCTCTATTACATCACTATTGCACACACTTGCAGGCATGTTCACTCATGCAGCATGCCTTTTTTCCCCAGATTGCAAGATCCTGAAGCTCTGAACTATGATTTAATAATTCCATACCTCTAATCTTTTAACCAATGTACATGTAATATGTACATTGACCAACCTGACAATAAGTTTGACATACTTCCCTTCCATGCGTGCAGTTACCAAACATTCCCTTTCACAGGTATTAAGGTTTGTGCACACAACAAAAGTAGCAGGGCGGCCAGGCACGGTGGCTCACGCCTGTAAGTAATCCCAGCACCTTGGGAGACCAAGGCGAGTGGATCACCTGAGGTCAGGAGTTCGAGACCAGCCTGGCCAACACAGTGAAACCCTGCCTCTACTAAAAATACAAAAATTAGCTAAGCACGGGGGCAGGCACCTGTAATTCCAGCTACTTAGGAGGCTGAGGTAGGAGAATCACTTGAACCCAGGAGAAGGAGTTTGCAGTGAGCTAAGATTACACCACTGCATGCCAGCCTGGGCAATAACAGTGCATCTCCATTTCAAAAAAAAAAAAAGTAGCAGTGCAACTATGCCAATATGCTGGCTTCCACATACACAGAGCTCTCAACAGCATAACTATGTATTTTGATCTAGATAATTCTTTATGGTGGGGCCTGTCCTCTGCATGATAGCAGTTTTAGCAGCATCCCCAGCATTGGGCAGTAACACCCTCTTCCCAGTTGTAACAATTGAAATTGCAAGATGTCTTCTGGGGGCCAAATTCACCCTGCTTGAGAACTAGTAACAGAGAGAGTATGTGTGTCGTTCTTGAGCAGCCTCATCAGGGTTTACCTTCAAACCTTTCACTGGGTGAGGTATCCCTTGCTTAGTCTAGATGTCACCTGGGCGGGATATCTGACCCATCCTTTACCTACTGTAGCCTTTTTAGTGCAGCCACACTAACAGTTGTGGTTCTCTTTTGAACTATCCAGGAACAGTAGAAAATTGGAATGAGGGCGATCTTCATCTTTTTCATTAAAGACATTACATCAGCATTCCTTCTGTACTGCTACTGTGAAATATTTCAGTAAAAATTTAGCCTTCAGAAATTCTAGGCAAGAAAGTGCCATCTCCATGTTTGTAGGCATCCCCAAAACTCCAGGGGATACATTTCAGGCTCTCCCAAGAACAGTTTTCCACGCACTGTTCCATACATTACACAGCTCTGCAAGGCTTCAGAGAAGGAATGAGATGTCATCTCCTCCTGCCCCTCTAAACGTATATCCCAATCATTATGAATGACTCTCAAAGCCCCTCTCTTGGTTTTAGGGGAAACATTCACTCCCCTGTTCTTCATGATGGAGAAAGAAAACAATCACTTTTCAGCTTTGTATTAGTCTGTTTTCACACTGCTGATTAAGACATATCAGAGATTGGGAAGAAAAAGTATTTCAATTGGACTTACAGTTCCATATGGCTGGGGTGGCCTCAGAATCATGGCAGGAGGTGAAAGGCACTTCTTACATGGCAGTGACAAGAGAAAATTGGGAAGATGCAAAAGCAGAAACCCCTAATAAAACCATGAGATTGCATAAGACTTATTCACTACCAGGAGAACAGTATGGGGAAAACTGACCCCATAATTCAAATTATTTCCCACTGGGTCCCTCCTGCAATATGTGGGAATTACGGGAGTACAACTCAAGATAAAATTTGGGTGGGGAACAGCCAAATCATATCATTCTTCCCCTGGCCCCTCCAAATCTCATATCCTCACAATTCAAAACCAGTCATGGCTTCCCAATAGTCCCCCCAAAGTCTTAACACATTTCAGCATTAACCCAAAAGTCCACAGTCCAAAGTCTCATCTGAGACAGGGCAAGTCCCTTCCACCTATGAACCTGTAAACTCAAAAGCAAGACAGTTACTTCGTGGATACAATAGAGGTACAGGTAAAGACAGCCATTCCAAATGGGAGAAATTGGCCAAAGGGGTTACAGGCCCCATGCAAGTCCAAAATACACTGGGGCAGTCAAAATCTAAAGCTCCAAAATGATCTCCTTTGACTCCATGTCTCATATCCAGGTCATGCTGATGCAAGAGGTAGGTTGCCATGGTCTTGGGCAGCTCCCCCACTCTGGCTTTGCAGGGTACAGCCTTCCTCCCAGCTGCTTTCACAGGCTGGTGGCGAGTATCTCCAGCCTTTCCGGGCGCATGGTACAAGGTGTCGGTGGATTCACCATTCTGGGGTCTGGAGGACAGTGGCCCTCTTCTCACAGCTCCACTATGCGGTGCCCCAGTAGGGACTCTGTGTGGGGCTCCAACCCCTCATTTCCCTTCCACACTGCCCTGGCAGAGGTCCTCTATGAGTGTCCCGACCCTGCAGCAAACTTTTGCCTGGGCATCTAGGTGCTTCCATGCATCTGAAATCTAAATGGAGGTTTCCAAACCTCAATTCTTGACTTCCGTGTACCTGCAGTCTCAATACCACGTGGAAGCTGCCAAGGTTAGGGGTTTGCAGCCTCTGAAACCATAGGCCCCTTTTAGTAACAGCTGCAGTGGCTGGGACGCAGGGCACCAAGCCCCTAGGCTGCACACAGCATGGGGACCCTGGGCCTTGCCCATGAAACCATTTTTTCCTCCTACACTTTCGTGTCTATAATGGGAGGGGCTGCCATGAGGACCTATGACACGCCCTGGAGACATTTTCCCTATTGTCTTGGGGATTAACGTTGGGCTTCTGTTACTTACAGAAATTTCTGCAGCCAGCTTGAATTTCTCCTCAAAAAATAGGGTTTTCTTTTCTACTGCATCATTACGCTGTAAATTTTCTGAATTTTAATGCTGTTTCCCTTTTAAAACAAAATGCTTTTAACAGCACCCAGGATACCTTTTGGATGCTTTACTACTTATAAATTTCTTCTGCCAGAAACCCTAAATCATCTTTTTCAATACAAAGTTCCACAAATCTCTAGGACAGGAAGAGGCAAAATATGCCAGTCTCTTTGCTAAAATACAACAAAGTCACCTTTGCTCCAGTTTCCAACAAGTTCCTCATCTCCATCTGAAACCACCTCAGCCTGGACCTCATTGTTCATATCACTATCAACATTTTGGTCAAAGCCATTCAACAAATCTTTAGGAGGTTCCAAACATTTCCACATCTTCCTATCATCTTCTGAGCCCTCCAAACTGCTCCAATCTCTGCCTGATACCAGTTCCAAAGTTGCTTCCACATTTTGGGGTATCTTTTCAGCAATGCCCCACTCCGCTGGTACCAATTTACTGTATTAGTTTGTGTTCACACTTCTGATAAAGACATATTAGACTCTGGAAAGAAAAAGATTTAATTGGACTTATAGTTCCACATGGCTAGGGAGGCCTCAGAATCATGGCAGGAGGTGTAAGGAACTTCTTACATGGTGGCAGCAAGAGAAAATGAGGATGCAAAAGTGGAAACCCCTGATAAAACCATCAGATCTCATGAGACTTACTCACTACCAGGAGAACATTATTGGGGAAAATCGCCCCCATGACTTAAATTATCTCCCACTGGGTCCCTCCCACAACATGTGGGAATTATGGGAGTACAGTTCAAGATGAGATTGGGGTAAGGACACAGAGCCAAATCATGTCAAGTTTGAATATAATACTACTTTTTTTTTTTTTGAGATGGAGTTTTGATCTTGTTTGCCCAGGCTGGAGTGTAATGGCATGATCTCGGCACATTGCAACCTCTGCCTCCCAAGGTACAAGCAATTCTCCTTGTAAATCCCAGCCCCCTAAGTAGCTTGGATTACGGGTCTATGCCATTATGCCAGGCTATTTTTTGTATATAGTAGAGATGGGGTTTCACCATGTCAGTCAGGCTGATCGTGAACTCCTGACCTTAGGTGATCCACCTGCCTCAGCCTTCCAAAGTGCTGGGATTACAGGAGTGTGCCTCTGCGTATTAAGCCCTGGAGACGTATCTAACCTCAGTTTTCTGTAGCTTCGTTTAAATGAGGAATACTTAGATTCTCCTCAACTCTGAGATCTTATCACCAATTCTGGAGCAATAGAAAAAGAAAATTCCCACTCATTGTCATGTTATACATGCGTCTAGTGGGATTTTAACAGCATCCAAAAGGCAGGCCAAATTTTCAGCAATGCAAAGAGAAAAATGGCTCCTCTGTTGTCCATTGCTGCCATACATCTCATAAACACCTCTTAAGGCAATAGCACCTTGCCTATATGAACCTGGGTGAAGGTTCTATGATGCAGTGACATGCCTGCTCAGTGATTTCATGGACGATATACCATAAACATGGCTGACTTGTGAAATTATCTCTTTGCATTGCTGGCTGGAAAACTGTTTTCAAACACTGGTCAAGGTCTGGATGGCATCCTTCTAAGTAGACATAAATCACTACCTTGAGTATTCTAAACAACACCGAGAGAGGAAACGATCTTGGAAGTCACTTAACCCAATCCTTCATTTGATGTTTCAGTGACTTCTTTCTGCCTATGGTCACGTTAGGTTATACATAAAGCAGAATACTTGATAAATATAACCAGGCTAGGATTCTATATACGGAAGTCCTATCTAGAGAGTGAATGAAGCCGTATGCATTTTCACACCTAAAACATTGTTTTTAAAGCTGGTCATCAAGATTCTTGGTTGAATAAAAAAACATTGCCATTCTACACCCACTATATGACTGGGTCACCTAGTGAATAGTATTTAAAGTTAAAAGAAGACATCACAAGAATTTGATAGTCCATTCTTAGCCTGAGAAAAGCAGTTCATTGAATATCAGACCTTGGGCAAATCCACTGACCACTTTTGACTTTTTGTTTCTTCATCTTAAATCAAGAGGATGAATAGTAAAGTAAAAAACGTAGATCTCCATAAATGTTGCTTTCAGTTATTAAATTCTCCAAATCTCACTATATATGGGGTGTGTGTGTATACATATTCCAAAACAATCTGTCCTATCCTATTCTGCTCATCTAATTTTGCCTACATCCTTCTGCTAAACTTTTTCTAGCCATATTACCTAAGTCTCTACACCCACAAACCTTTCCACCCTGGGTGATGTTATCTCTGTGAAACATCCTCAAAACTACAGCTAACTTTCACAAAGACTGGAAGGAAACGCTAAGGGGGTCAGGTAGTGTTTATTTTTCTATCACTATCATAACAAATCACCACAGAGTAACTAAAATCAACACCAATTCATTATCTCAAACTTCTGTAGGTCAGAAGTTTAGGTTGGCTCAGCTGGTCTCTCTGATCTACGTTTCCCATCTGAAATCTAGAGGTTGGCCTTATCAGGAAGCTCTAGGAAGAATATGCTTTCTAGCTCATTCAGATTATTTGCAGATTCCTGTTTCTTGTGATTTTAAGATTAGGGTCCTATCAGCTGGAGTTGTCCTTAGCTCCTAGAGAGCCCTCGACAGTCCTTGCAACCTGACCCCTGTATCTCAGAGCCAACAACACCCTGTTGGATCCTTCTCATTCTTGAAAACTCTGACTTCTACCTCTGTTGAATCTCCTGCTTCCAGCCAGAGAAAGTTCTCAGCTTTTTTTTTTTTTTTTTTTTTGAGACAGAGTCTCACTCTGTCACCTAGGCTAGAGTGCAGTGGCATGATCTCAGCTCACTGCAACCTCCGTCTCCTGGGTTCAAGCAATTCTTCTGCCTCAACCTCCTGAGTAGCTGGGACTACAGGCACCCACCACCACACCTGACTAATTTTTGTATTTTTTTTTCAGTAGAGACAGGGTTTCACCATGTTGGCCAGGCTGGTCTTGAACTCCTAACCATGTGATCCACCCACCTTGGCCTCCCAAAGTGCTGGGATTACAGGTGTGAGCCACTGCGCCCAGCCAAGTTCTCTGCTTTTAACGCTTGATGTTAGATTGAGTCCATGGGGATAATCCAAGATAGTCCCCTTCTCTTAAAGTCCTTAATTACAACTGCAAAGTCCTTGAGACACAATCTATTCACAGGTTCCAAGTATTAAGACGTGGACGTTTTGCAGAGGGGCATTATTCTGCCCACCAGGGGTGGGGAGAGGAGAAAAGGAACTGGTGATATAGAAACTACTTTCTCCGTAATACTGATCTGTCCAGGGGTTTTTCTTTTCTCTAATTTCAACCAGACACTTATAACAGTAACTCATATTTAATGTACATAATTTTACATGTGCAGCACTTTATTCGTATAGGCAAACCTCATTTTATTGTGCTTTGCTTTATTGAGCTTTACAGATATTGCATTTTTTACAAATTAAAGGTTTGTGGCAACCCTGTGTCAAGTAAATGTATCTGTGCCATTGTTCCAACAGCATGTGCTCACTTCACATCTCTGTGTCACATTTTTTAGCAATAAAGTAATCTTTAATTAAGGCATGTACTTTTTAAAGATATATTGCTATTGTACACTTAATAAACTATAGTGCAGTATAAATATAACTTTTACATGCCCTGGAAAACCAAAAAATTTCATGTGACTCACTTTATTGTGATACTTTATTGCATTGGTCTGTAACTGAACTCACAGTATCTGCAATGTATGGCTGTATTTAAATGCATTCCTTTTTTTAATCCCCATAAAATCAAATGCAGCAAATCTATTGTTTTCCCCATTTTATATTTAAGGCAGCTGAGGCTCCAAACCTTAAATACCTTCTCCACACAAAGTTAAGTAGAAGGGTCAAGATTCCAATCCAGTTTCTGTGACTTCAGAGCCCACACTCTCAACATTGTATGGCAGAGAAACCAGAGGTTCATAGAGATCTTACGACTTTGCCAAGATAGTAATGAAAGCGTTGGAAAATAAATCAGGTGTACACCAGCCTTGGCACAACCTGCCCCTCCATCTCACACGTGCTTCCTGCCCTTCTGTCAGGTTGCTCCTACCACACATTTGTTCTTAATTTTCCTTATTTATTTAAGACAGAGTGTCGATCTATCATCTAGGCTGGAGTGTGTTCATGTGGTCTTGGCTCACTGCAACCTCCGCCTCCCTGGTTCAAGCAATTCTCCTGCCTCAGCCTCCAGTGTAGCTGGGATTATAGACACCCGCAACCAGCTACTTTTTGTATTTTTAGTAGACATGGGGTTTCACTATGTTGCCCAGGCTGGTTTCGAACTCCTGACCTCAAGTGATCCATCCACCTCGGCCTCCGAAAGTGCTGAGATTACAGGTGTGAGCCACCATGCCTGGCCACACATTTGTTCTCAAGTCACTAATTTTTATTACCCTGTTCTCCCCATCACTGAAAGTACAGCTTCTTTTGTGGTCATAGTAGTTTTTAGAAATAGTGAGACTTTAAAAAAATACTCTAAATGGGCTGGGGCACGTTGGCTCATGCCTATAACCCCAGTACTTTGGGAGGCCAAGGTGGGTGGATCACTTGATGTCAGAAGTTCGAGACCAGCCTGGCCAATATGGTAAAACCCCATCTCTACTAAAAATACAAAAATTAGTCGGGAATGGTGGTGTGTGTCTGTAGTCCCAGCTACTCGGGAGGCTAAGGCAGGAGAATCACTTGAACACAGGTGGTGGAGGTTGCAGTGAGCCAAGATCCCACCATTGCACTCCAGCGTGGATGTCACAGCAATACTGCCTCAAAAACAAAACAAAACAAAAAACTCTAAATGTCACACATTTTTGTGCTAAAATATAAATTTGATAGAGCTAGTTTTTGGAGCTTGGACTCCCATAGTTACCTTCCAACACAGTAGGCAGAAAAGACAGTAGCTACTCTGACCAAAAGGAAATGGAAGAAGGATAGCACACTATCAAAAATGTTGCACAAATGACAAGAGTTTATAATATTTGCTCTTCTGTTTCATTTGCAAGCACTTGCTCAAGCTTGTATACAGGGAGGTGGTCCCAAAACTGTTATGACCCACTGTATAATTGATGACACACAGTACTAAGGATTTATTCATGCCCCTAAGGCTGAATATTCATTTGAATATAATACAGAAAGCAATTAATGAGCTCTTTCCCTAACTAATTGGTAAGGCATGTTTTGAAATGTTACTGAAGTTTCTTTCAAGGGTGGATGTTGACATCCTGGCCAATGCTGTGAAGAGCATTATTTTTAAACACATTCAGCAAACTCAGGAAGTTATTGGGTAAGCTTCATTTATTCAATATTATTAAGGAATGGGACATTTGGTATAAATTAATTGTTCATGATTATTCTTACATAGCCAATCAGTTAATGATAATCTCTACATATACATTCTCATTTAATTACCAGAGCAGCCCATACTAGGTGAGTATTTCCAATACCCAATACGTACATGAGGACACTATGGCCTAGGAAGGATAAGTAGCTTATCCAAAATTAGACAACGAGGAAAAGGCAAAAATCAGGATTCCAAACCCTATTAGTCTGATACCAAAGTCCCTAGTCCCTTCCCTGATCCTGAATTAGTAGCATCTGAAGAGCCAAAAATTTTAAGCAAAGTTTGGTATTTCTTCTAAACTGTTCTCAGATTCCTGTCTTTTGAAGCAATAGTGTTTTCACATAATTTAACAATAACTGCAGTAATGGATCTAAAGATTTTGATGACAGCTCTTTTGTTTACTTCCAGGTTAGAAATGTCTTCTGAATAGCAGACCTTGTTGGAAATATGACTGCTTGATAACATGGGATGTTTCTCTATATTAAAAGTTTTAAACATTTCCCTACTTTTTAAATCACTTTTATTTATACTCCCCCTCTACCTAATCTTTTCGAAATGTCTTGTCATCTTCCATTTTAATTTGCAAAGTAGAGCTATTATTCACTACAGCTAAACATGCCAGCAAGTCATGCTGAGAAATTTAATGAAGAAATATGGTTTAGCAAACCTTTAACTACTCCAAAAAAGGAAGACTTGACAAAGTACAAATTATAGAATGTTGGCATCATGGCTCTATTATATCTAGAGTGAAGGCATTGGAATAAGAATTAAAATATTATTATACTTCAAATTAGCTATGGAAGCTAGAACTGATAGACTTGTTTAAAGTATAATTACCTGAGAAGTTCTATTTATCCAAATCCGTACATAAATGTGTGCATATTCCGATTTCATAATGGAATCTAGTTCACAAGTCTTAAATATCTCTCTCTTATCTTGCCACTAAAATAATTTTTTAAAGTAGAAAAATATAAAATGTAATAAAGTAAAAAAACTATAAAGATCTCAAGATCACATCCAAATTAAAACAGCCTTTTTAATCTTAACAGCCTTTTAATAAAACAGCCTCCAACTATGGCCACAATCTTAGAGGAAATCCCACTTACTAGTCAGAGATGAATTGAAAATCTTCCTGGGGGCTGAGCTAGGCAGTGCTGGTGGGAGGAGGGCAGGCTGACCAGTCCTAAACATGGTGGACCATTGGAGGAGGTTTTATTTGTTTCCCACTTTCTGCTGCTTAGTTAGATGCTCAAGATTCAGATGAACCAGGAAATAGATGGCTGCTTGCCACTCTGCTGCACAATGACAGGTTTTAAGGTGGCTGGTGTCCTGTTATTCCTCCCCCAACCAATACCAGGCTCTTCTGTAATTCTGCCACTCTGCACCTGTAATTTCTGTTATTCAACAAGACAGAAGTTGGGGAAAACCAGAAGACTGGGTTCAAAAAAGGGAAGAGAAAAGGTATGATCTCAGAACCAGGCCAGAGTGTCCCCTGTCCTCCAACTTCAAGGGATGGAATCAGATAAGGAGGAAAAGAGGGCAAGAAAACCTATGGCTTGCTGGGGGAAGGGAAGGAGACAATATCTGAAGGAGAGCAGATCTGAGAGCGAACTAGACAGTTTTTAATCAGAGTTCACTCTCCAAGATTCTATCCAGGACTGGAAAAGGAAACTTTGACAATCATTAGTCAATAAAACATAAATCCACGATATATTTTTGCCCACTAAATTGAGACTTTTCAATTAACTGGTCATTCACGCTAGAACTGCATACCTCCCATTTATGGTTTTGGGGTAACCCCTAATCTAGTCTCCATTGCTTTGATGTTATCATTTCAAAAATGTTATATAAACAGAATCATGTGGTATATAACCTTTTGAGATTGGCTTTTTTCATTCAACATAATTCACTTGGATATCCATCAAGTTGTTCCTGTCAGTAGTTTGCTACTTCTTATTGCTGAATATTATTCCATGGTATGGATATCTATCAATTTGTTTAAGCATTCACCCTTTGACCAAGGGCCAACTTTAAAAACCTATAGTAGGGTATTTGAACTTGCCTGCCTCATGAAAAAAGATCTGTCAGCTTACCTAAAGAGATTTGCTTTGGTTATGTAAAAGAAAAATAAATTCACCCGAAGTTTGAGAAAATGGAAGGAATTAGCAATTGTTAAGTACTTATTAAACGGTTGACATTGAGTTTTCAAAGTAAGCCTAGACTGGAGATTTCATTTTACTAGTAATAAAAGCAAGGTTCAAAATGGCTACATATATTCCCACAGTAGTTGATGTATGATTAAACCCAAGTCTTTTCCAAGTAAATACTATAGTCTCTGGACTCCACTACACCACACTGTCTGTGATGTGGAAGAGAGAAACCAATGGGCCACCATGAATTAAGAAAGAGCACCCATCCCAGAACAACAGTGAAATCAGTCACAAATGAACTGAGAGAATAAAAATTTGATTGCCACCTTTCCAGTTTATTTTGACCACAACAGCTTTTTCAAATCTGAATTCTCTTACTTAATATTCCCATAACTCAGAACTATAAACCAAAAATTCTCTGACTCCTAACAATAACAACAACAACAAAACACAACTGCAAAAAAACATGAATGAAAAAGCTAGAATCAATTGGTGGTATTTGCGGGAAATAGAGAATGGCAAAGAATTGTCTGATAAGGGTGCTCCCATAAGAAAGGAAGTGCTTGCAGATAAAATAGTCCCCCTTCAGTTCCTCTCACATGCTGACATGGCACTGCACCATAAATTTTGTCACAAGCTTTCAGATAAATGATTAGAACCACTACCTCTCTTGTCAAGCTGGTTTCAAATGACACCAGAGCACTGAGCTGGGGTCGCAGGGCTGTCCTGCTGCTAGTTTCTTGAGCGTGGCCACACCCCCGCCTACCTTGCAGAAGGCAGTGTCTTGCTTACTAGACAGAGATAAATCCCTCACTGGCACGCTCATCAGACACTAAGCCAAACTCATCTCCTTCCTCCTCTCCTTTCCTCCCTCACTCTGGTTATTTATAGAGATCACAGGTGAATCGAGGGAAATCATTACAGTGCAATGACTGCTGAAAGGCTAGAAGCAAAAGAAGATGGATTATCATGGCTCTGACATGATTTGTATGGATTTCCAAAATTAAGCTGTTCGCTTAGAGTGACCACCCTCCTCCCGCCCCAGGCTTCGCAGCCGCTCTGGTGATAACCTTCACCTGCACTTGTGAGCCCAGAAAGCTGAGCACGTTTCCCATTACCTTTCAAGCGAGTGTGTAGGGTTCTTCTGGCCCCTCAGTAATAGCAGGGCTGCTGGTGAACAGAGTGATAAACACCTATTGAGAGGGATGTAGCATGAAAAGATCTCATCACCTGCCATTAGCTCCCCAATGAATAATGCAGCATTTTCCGTAGCAGGTGTCAGGGGTGGGAGGGAGAATTGCTCCTGTGAATGCTCTGGTGAGCACATCAGCACAGTGTAAGAGGTGAAAGCAACAGATGTATGTGATGAAATTACACAAGCTATTGTGTTTTAAAGAAAGAAGAACTTTTTACTTCCCTGGCAGATTTTCTTTTTTTTTTTTTTCTTTACCTTTAGAGTTAGGACATGGCAAATGCTGCTTTCTCTTAAACTCTTACCATTTCATCTGGACCCTTTGCAAAGGGATAGTTTCTCTTTGATTTTGTTGTTTAGCTAATAATATATTTCTCCCTTTGCTTCCAGTTTTTCTTTGGCTTACATATCTTGAACTAGGTTTGTATATGCAGATTTGTATTACTCTTTATAAGCTTGGATTAAACAGAAATGCCAAAAAAGAGCATATGTAATAATTTATGTGTGCATTTGTACATACATTTGCATGCACATAAACGAAAGTTGTAATTTTTGGCCAAAAGAATGGGTAGCTAATAGACCTATTGCCTTTGAGAACCTGCCTGAAGACAATAATAGCAGACCAGCAAAACCTAAGGCAAAAATGGGATCCATTCATTACTGGTTATCTCAGCACACAAATTCATTTGTCCTGAGAGCCACAAATGGAAACATGAGAAAAATTTCTGATGAACTTTAGATCAATTTCCCTCAAAATCGGCACAACTAAGCACTTACAGGTAAATTTTGCATTTTGGGGGCAGTCGTCATATAAATTCCAAGCTGGCCAGAACATGAGAATTAAATTCCAGGACTACTTAGCCACCATCCTTCTCCCATAAATCCCTCATTTTCTGAAGCTAAAATGTTGAATTAATTTGTTATATTGAGCTTCACCATTAAAGGTAAGGAAGCAAATAAAAAAGACAGAAATAGTTCTCTGGTTAAAATTAGGCTAGAGAATTTTAAAATGTGGTGCACACTACCACCACTAAAATAGTTGCTGAATAAGACTAGCAATGGCTTACTCCCTACACCTAATTCTGGACCTGCCCATATCAGTGCACCAGATAAAATTTCCATCCATTCTCCACATCATGAAGGATAAGAAAGAGCTGCACCAAATTAAAGCAGCTTGATAAATTAAACAAAGCTCGCCTTTGACTATTGATGCCCTTTCCTCATCACTTTGGCCAACATTTTCCGGAACAAGTATCTTGACAAGAGTAAGAGTGCTTAGAGAGTTGACAGGACAAAAATGGAACTGTCCCAGAGAAGCAGGGACCTACAGTCAACATATCACCTCTTTTACCTTGTTATCCTGAGACCAAGACCCATACATTGCCTTCTTCTGTTCAATAATAGCTAGTTTAGTCTTACTCTCCTCCATAATATGCACATTCCCATATTACCAATAGTTCCTTGCTTCCTCAAAATTTGCAGCCCTTTATTGGGAAAGCTATCAGAATCCATTCATTAATTCAATAATATCCATTAAGCACATGTGATGTGTCACATAATGCAGCTAAGTGCCAGAGCTGTCATGTCCCTGCCCAAAAAGAAGTACATGCCAGCAGAGGAAACAGGTAATAAATAACCAAAAAAAGAAAACAAACTAGTACTTAAGTATTGTGATAATTTCCATAAAGGAAATAAAATATCCAGCAAGATGACGCACTAAACAGTAACCAAGAAAGGGGGCTACATTTGTAAAGTTAAAGAAGACAATGTGGAAGTGGGCATTTAAATAGTACAGAAAGCAGTGCCAGCTGCGTTAGTACAGGCCTTCTGTGAAGCAGATGCCAAGACAGGATTAAAGATGCAAGAATTTTATTGGAGAAAATGCCTGTGATGAAAGAAAAGAGGGAGCGAGCAGGGCAAGGCTGAGCTTGTCATCAGACCACAGTGCAAGTTTGACCATAGGTAAAGGAGAGAGGGAGAGAAGGTTGGTGAGAAGAGTCCTGGTCTTTTGCACAATCTAAGAAAGTTTTAGCAGAGCTGTCATGGATTCCTGGAGTCGAATCAGCAGACAAAGCAGCCCTACATCTCCCAGCAATGAGGCTTTTCTGGTATCCCCACCACACTTGACTGTTGGTGGCGAGCAGCGCAGAGAGGCATGACCTCGAAGCAGAAGTGGTGACCGGCTTTCAGAGCACAGCATCTGGGGCCCTCTATCAGTCCCACTCCCTCAGATGATCTGCAAGGCTCATTCTCGTGGCTGCCATAACAGCCATGTAAAGAGCAGGAGGAAGACAATTCCAGGGAGAGGGAAAAGCAAGGATAACTGCCTGGGGGTCAAAAACTCCCTGGAATAAATGAAAAAAGTTTGGGCAGATTTGACAATGGTAGAAAAATAGACAAGGGCCAGATCATATGGGGCTTTATAAATTAAAGAAATAATAATGGCTTAGATATTAAGCACATACCATCAGCTAGGCATTGCCCCAATTGTTTCACATACATAAACTCCGTTCATTTTCCATATAACTTTGTAAGGTGCTATTATTATCCTAATTCTACAAATAAGCAAACCGAAACCAGAAAGGTGAAGGAATTCACTCAAGGTTACATTAGCTTGTAAGTGACAGAGCTGAGATTCAAACGCACAGCCTACTCACAACCACCATGCTTACAGCATCTCTAGTAAGGAGTTTGAATTTCATCCTAAGAAAAATAGGAAGACACTGAAGTGGCATAAACAGAATTAATTAATATACACTAATATTTGGTTCCAGGGCATCTGCTTATCCTCTTAGCCCTTTGAGAATCTTTTCTAATCAAACCAAAATAATTGCTTATACTTTGAACTAACAAAATATGCAACCATGGAAGCTGTTAAGATACTTGAACCCATTTACAGAATGACCCCAAAGGCTGTCAGTTTTGCATAGGCTGAAAACAAGGGAAGATTCTGCAACTGGTCCAGGCTTCCATGTAAGCTGTTCTGCCACATGGGCTTTACTAGATCTTTGAGGTGCCTGTGACAGATCGGAAGACTAGATGATGCTTTTGGAAGGTTTCTAAGGGAGGCCTATAGACAATTCACACACAGATCTTTCGGATTTTGTCATGTCATCCTCTGCAAATTACTACTCTTCTGAGAAAGAGCTTTTGACTTGCTACTGGGCTTAGTAGAGACCATGAACCTGTGCTGCTCATCATGAACAGGGTGTTGTCTGATCCACAAAGCCATAAAGTTATGTGCACACAGCAGAACTATCATCAAATGTAAGTGGCATATACAAGATGAGACTCGGGCAGGTCCTGAAGGAAAAGCAAGTTGCAAGAAGAAGCAGTCTAAATGATCATAGTTCCTACTTTTTTTTTTTCTGAGTCAGGGGCTCTTTCTGTCACCCAAGCCAGTGTGCAGGTTCAGTTGCATGATCATGGCTCACTGCAGCCTTGACTTCTCAGGCTCAAGCTATCCTTCCACCTCAGCTTCCTGAGTAACTGGGACTATAGGCACACACAACCATACCCAACTATTTTTTTGTATATTTTGTAGAAACTGGGTTTGGCCACATTGCCCAGGTTAGTCTCGAACTCCTAGGCTTCAGTGATACACCCACCTCTCACCCTCCCAAAATGTTGGACCTACTCTTGATTCACTGCTTTCTTCTTCTTAACACAGACCTTTGACCTTATGGGGACTTCTTCATGGCTAGTTAACAGATGATTTACAGATAGTTTGCATGATATGCCAGCAATATCCAGAAGTGGATGGCTACAGCATTACAGCCCCTCTTATGTTTGGCCCTAAAGGACAGTGGTGAACAAAAAGCTTTTCATGGGACAGAACTTCAACCAGTGCATCTGGCTGTTCACTTTGCCAAAAAGGAGAGATGTCCAGAGGCGTACATCTGCAATGATTTATAGGCTATAGCTAACGAGCTGGCTCATGGCCAAGGGCTGATAAAGAACACAGTTGGAAAACTAGTGACAAGGAGATCTAAAAAAGAGATATACAGAATGATGGCCCCACAAAGATATCCTAACCCCTGGAACCTGGAAGTGTTTCCTTACATGGCAAAAGAAGCTACAGATGAGATTCAGGTTAAGGAATTTAATATCAGGAGATTATTGTGGATTATCTGGGTGGGCCCAACCTAATCTCATTATTTCTTAAAAGTGTAGAACCTCTCCAGGGTCAGATCAGGGTCTGAGTCAGAGGGAGAAGTGACTATAGAGGAATGGTCAGAGAGACTGCATGTTGCTGGTCTCTGAAGATGCAGCTAGTCTCTGAAGATCAAGAAAGGCTGCCATTAACCAAAAAAATGAGCAACCTCTAGAAGCTTAAAAAAAAAAAAGGCAAGGTAATGGATTCTCCCCAGGGCCTCCGGAAAGAAATGCAGACCTACCAGCACTTTTATTTTAACCCAGGGAGACCTATTTCAGACTTCTGGCCAATCTGTAAGACAATCAATACAACCATCATAGTATTCTACAAAGAACAGTTTTTGAGCAAGGACCTCATTTCACAGCAAATGAAATATGACAATGGAACCATACTCATGGAATTCACTGGTCTTATCACGTTCCTCATTACTCTAAAGCAGCTGGCTGGATAGAAAATGGAATAGCCTTTTGAACACTCAGTTATAGTGCCAGGTAGGTGACAACACTTTGAGAGATTGGGGCAGTGTCCTCCAGGATCCAGTCTGTCCTCCAAATCAGTGTTCAATATATGGTGCCATTTCTTCCATAGTCAGAATTCCCAGATATGGAAAATGGGAGCGACTTATCTCACTGTTATACCTATCACCCACTAGCAAAATTGTTGCTTCTCATTCCTTTGAATTAAGACCCTGATACTTTAGAAGTCTTTGTTTCCAAGGAAGAAATGCTTCCACAGGGGACATAACATTAATTTCACTGAGCTCAAAGTTGAGACTGTCCCCCAGTCGCTTTCAGAGCTCAGGCCAGTGGAATAACAGGGCAAATATCAAAGGGCTACTAGTTAAAGAAACTGATTCTCACTCTCAAGGGAAAATTAATTTGCTACTAAAAAACAAGGGTGTGCTTTTAGTACTTCAATGTTCTGCGATTAAAGTCAATACTTGTGTATATATATGTGCAAAGAAAGGGTGCAATATAATGTTTAAAACTCAGAAAAATAACCGCTTGATAAGTCTATTACCAAATAATCCATTTGACTGTCTTCTCCAGTAAGTAGATTATTTAGAGGTTGCTTTTTAAAAAAAGCAATAGGTGATCAAAAGAAGTTAAATACACTAATAAAAAACACAGTTTAAGCCTATTTTTATGTACAGTAATTATCCCCCAATGAAGTCCAATGCAAACAATAAGACTTCGCAATTCAGAAAAACAATCCAGTGAAATTACTCATGAATCTGTACTGCATGCATCTAAGGTTGAACAACCCCTTCCTTCATACCGCTCAAGAGCAGGAACAAGATGTCTGGCATTGGTTAGGATTCTGGTAAAAATGTGTCTAATGGTCATTTGTAGCATCTTAAAACCTTTCCTCTTGACTCCTGTGGTTCCACCAAATGTCCAAATCAGTTTCCAGCTTTCTAATCAATTCTCTAAAACATATGTGGTAAAAAGCTTCCAAAATGCCTTACAGTGCCCGCTGCCTCCTCATATTAATACCCTTGTATAATCTCCCCACTCCTTGTGTGTGGGTTAAACCTAGTGATTTGCTTCTAATGATCAGAAATGGAAAGGGCAATGGAATATCACTTTTGAGAGTCAGTTATGCAAAACTGACTTTCATCTTGTTCACACAATTTATGTCTGCATCTTCTTACTTCTTTCCTCTGATGAAGTAAGCTGCTATGTTGTAAGATGATTTACAGAGAGGCCCAGTTATCAGGGGACTGAGGGAAACCTCCAGCTACAGCCCATGAGGAACTGAGGCTCTCAGTTTAATAGTTCTTAACTGGATCATGCTAACAACCAGAAGAATAAGTCTAAAAGTAGATTTTTCCCCATTTGAGCCTGGAGATACCCACAGACCTTGCCAAACCCTTAATTTCAATCCTGGAGGACACCCTGAACTAGATGACCCAGCCAAACAGTGCTGAGATTCCTGAGTCACAGAATCAGTGAGATTTAAAAAAAAAAAAAGTGACTCAGCAGTTCTCTGGAACAAGTGCTGTACTTGGCATGTCTCATTCTGGGACACAGGCTGAAGAAACAGCATCTACCTGGGAAATATTCTCTGACCACCAAAAAGTAAGAAATGAAGCCCAAACACACAAGCGCATTTCAAGCTTCTACTCATATCATGTCTCCCAAGATTCCATTGGTCAAAGCAAGCCATATGGCCAAGCCCAAAATCAAGAGGTGGGAATGTACACTATGTCTACCATAAGGCGATGGCAGGGGTACAGATATATATTCGTACAACAGGACCACAAAGCATTGAGACCAAGCTTCCATCTCCCACACATCCGATAACTTTTCTTCTCAAGTTATCAAGTTTTCTGTTTGTCTGCAACCAAGAATCCTTACTCATACAGTGTATGAAAGTAAAAGGAAGCAGTAAAATGAGGAAAAGTGGAAACAGTACACAGGTTCGATGATCACTTAAACTATGGCATTTTCATGAATGAAAGGCTGTATGGTCAATAATGTGGATTTTAAAGTAAATAATTTTAATGTCTCTCTTCCTACAAAGACAAACATTTCGCACCCCCAGGAAAAGCTTCAGATTTGGCAGGTTCAAGGATGGTAGCCACTTGGCTGGTGGGATGAGTATGTCACTGTGCTAGCCAAAGAGATGAAAGTCAAATACCCATGTAAAGAGGCATACCTTGTATTTTGTATTGAACTGGCACTTTTCTATGGGAAATTAAGACTTACTGGTCTGAAGATCTGGTACCCCATCTAAAAAGAAGAAATTATTCAAGTAACAAAGAGACAGCCATGCTGAAAGATGAAAGGTTGACATGCAGCAAAAGAAAAAGGGGTGAAAATCTAGATCTATACTGGATGTATCCAAACCAAGCTTAGAGCATTTACGTCTCAGATATTTAAATATACGAACACAGTGGCCACCAAGCTAACTTTCTCTTAGATGAACTAGTTTGGAAAATGATTAATTGGTTAATCTAATTTGTGCTATTTTACTTCTATTTCAAAATAATTGGAAACCAATTAGTTACTTGTGGTTCTGTAGTGCAGATACACTGAAGTCAAGATGTACATCTTTTCTGTTTAGTTACCCTAAGATCTTAATACTCTTGTTTGCCCTTAGTGGGAATCAAAGACTTCCTTCTTGAACTAAGTTTTCATCTATTAAGTAGATGAAAGCATTGTCCGATGGAAATACCAAGTGCTATTAAAGATTCTGTTAGACAGTTTTCCCTAATATCTTCACCCAGCTATGAGAGTGTTTAAACTCATCGATTTTTTAAATTGATTTTATTTTTTATTTTATTTTATTTTTGAGACAGGGTCTTGCTCTATCACCCAGGCTGTAGTGCTGTGGCACCGTCTCGGCTCACTGCAAGCTCCACACCCCGGGTTCAAGTGATTCTACCTCATCAGCCTCCTGAGCAGCTGGAATAGCAGGCATGAGCCACCATGCCCGGCTAATTTTTGTTTTTTTAGTAGTCAGGGTTTCTTGGCCAGGCTGGTCTCAAATTCCTGACCTCAGGTGATCCACCTACCTCGGCCTCCCAAAGTACTGGGATTACAGGCATGAGTCACCACACCTGGCAATTTATTTATTTTTTGAGACAGGGTCTCACTGTCATCCAGGCTGGAGTGCAGTGGTGCAACCACAGCTCACTGCAGCTTTGTGCTCCTGACCTCAAGTGATCCTCCCACCTCAACCTCCTCCCCAGTAGTTGCAACAATACAGGCATGGCCACCATACCTGGCTAATTTTTTTTATAGAGACAGGGTTTCCCTATGTTGCCCAGGCTTTTATTGGTTTTATTAACAAATATAATTCTTATTGATTGTTGATAATATTTTTTTAAAGTTCTGTGCAATACTCAAGTCTACTGAAGAAATCTGAGAAAGTAGAATTTGGATTTTAGTGATGAACTAGGGGAAGAAGAAAATCATGTGAGTCAAATACAGCTGTAGAGCAAAACCCAATTGTAATGAGTTGAGCTCTGACTCCCAGAAAAGATCCATTCAACTCCTTCAAATGTGACTATCTGGAAATAGTGTCTTTGCAAGTGTAATTAAGATGCAAGTTGAGGTCATGCTGTATTACAGCGAGTACTACGTCCACTCACTGATGTCTTTATAAGGAGAAAAAGACATAGAGAGACACACAGAAAAGGTCAAGTGATGGTGGAAGCAGAGACTGGAGTGACAACCTAATGAAAGCCAAGGGTTCTTAGCAACCACTAGAAACTACCAGAGGGACATGGGACAGGTTCTCTTTCAGAGCCTCTAGAACGCACTAACCCTGCCAACACCTTGATTTTGGATTTCTAGTCTCCAGAATGTTAAAAAAAAAAAAAATACACATCTGTTACTTTACACCACGAAGTTAGTGGTAATTTATGATGGCAGCCCAAGAAATCTAATATGCAACCTGTGGCTTGTTTTATGTTTTGTTTGTTTCTGTTCTTGATCCATGTTACCAAGTGCTTAACAAATAACAAAGAACTAATTTTTTAAATTGTTAAATTAAAGCAGAAGGCCATGTGTAGAGGGCCACACCCTTTACACATGTCCTGTGTCACAATGGGCTTGAAGTCTATCAGAGCCAGAGCACATACCAAGGGGCCAGGTCCCACCATCTTACATTCTAGCCTTTTCAGATGTGCAATTCAACATTCATAACGCTTGGTGAATGCTGTCTTAATGAACAGCATTTGGGACACTAGGAAAACAAAACAAAACAAAACAGGCTACGACCCCCTCATCAACTTTGAGCAGCTGTTGCAAAGCCAGCAAGACTGGGCCATGTGAGCATGTCTGACCAGGTTCATTAGGACGTGCCAGCACACATTATTATAACTGAGAATCTTAAGCTAGACTCTCCATGCAATAGGTTATTATCACCAGGCTGTTCAGTAACATAGTTTCTCACAGACGTTGTTAACTATATCCACTGTCCTTGGACAAAGCTGAACTAGGATGACCCATTTTTCAAATTATAACGATCATATCTTTGTATGTCATTATTCTTGAAATGTGATGAATTCGTGAGTTTATCAAAAGCCTGGTCTCAAAAATGTTAGCATTTCTCCTAGCAAAAACTATGGCTCTATAAGGACCTTCCCAGTGTTAGGGATAAAAAATAGAAAATCTTTGGAAAAAATAAATGCATGCTATTGTTAGTGTTCTTGCTATTTTTGGCTTCTTAAATTATCTGGGTACAAATTTAACCATTCTCTTATATATGAGAAAAGGCTTTTTTTAAAGGTATCGGACTTTCTAAAACATATGTGCATACATGTGTGTATATGAACATTACATACATATGTATATGTACATATGTGTACATATACCTATCTGTATATATAGACACACATGCACACATGTGCACATATATGTAAAGGGCATACAGAAAAAGAGAAAAGAAAATAGATGTGAAGTACATAAAAATTAGATGTATTTTGATACTAACGCACCTTGAAATAAATTAAAAATTTCAGCTTCAAGAAAATTTAAACACATACTTCATTTTAATATAAATGATGCTAAATAAATTGCTTTGAGATATCACATCTATGTAGAATCATTCTCTTAATGAATGTAATAGGCTTCCTTGTCAGTAACTTTGATAACCAAAATCAAAACAACAAAAGAACAGAGCATTAACTTCTGCAATAGCAGATAAAAGAAAAGTGTTATAAAAGGATTATTTAACAGTACTTAAAATATTGTCAAATGTGACAATACTTGAGGCTGGAGGCTAGAGGACAGCAGGACAGAGCTTTTGTTAAAAACATTGAACAGTGAAGATGTAGCCTAGAGCAATAGCTTGGATATGGGGAAGTTTAGCTTATAGTTGGCTCTCCAAAACAATATTTTTATAAATTTCAAGATTCTATTGTATGATAAAAAGTATCTAAGGTTCTACACTTCAGTAGTTTTTAAAAGAGCTTCTAGCTAGCCTATATACAGAAATTTGTTATATTCTGGAAAGTACATCTTCCACAAAGTAAAACAATATAGAGACTAGCCTCCAAAGAGAAAGGACGATTCTGCCCACACTTACTTTGGGTTTGTCTGCCAAATTCTCCCTCTCAACACATACAATTACAGCAATGGGTCTCCAGAAGCCATGTCCTTAAAATGTGACATTGCCTGCCTGGTCCAATTTGATTGGACTAGGTTGGGTCTTTCATTCCACTAGGGCAATGAGTTTGTTCCCAGGACACTGCAATCAGGCATGCTATATTATAAACACAGTTTGGTTGGTTTGTTGAAGAGAGGAAATATAAAACTTAGGAAACTTGAGTAGCTGTTTTCTGTTATGTCTATGGCAAGCTTGTCTAGCTCATGGCCCACAGGCTGCATGTAGCCCAGAACGGCTTTGAATGTGGCCCAACACAAATTCATAAACCTCCTTCAACCATTATGAGATTTTCTTTTAAAGTTCATCAGCTATCTTTAGTGTTCATGTATTTTATGTGTGGACCAAGACAATACTCCATCTTCCAGTGTGGCGCAGGGAAGCCAAAGGACTGAACCCTCCTGGTCTATGGAATAGTTATGAGTCTACAGTAAAAGAGAAAAAAAGAAAAATGAAAAGGAGAAGAGAAAGCAATAGATGCAGGAAGAAAGGGAAGATAAAAATATTTTATCTAGCATTTCAGTTTCTGGTTCTCGTTGGCTCTTGAGAACCACATACAACCTATATTCCAAGAGCTGACCTTTATAATCATTTTCACCATTTATTTAAGATATTTTGGGTAAGCTTTTAATATTTTTCAGTTAGAGAGTTCCAATAATACAGAAATTGGTAGAAAGATGAGTTAACTGGTAAAACTGAATGAGTTAAGACACAATGATGTGGTTAAGGTTTCACAAATTCCAGGATGGATATTCACAACCTTTGTCATACCTTATAATACAAGACAAACCAGACGTATGTACACATACACACGAATTTGGGCACAGTGCCTCATGCCTGTAATCTCAGGACTTTAGGAGCTCGAAGTAGGTGTAACACCTAAGGTCAGGAGTTTGAGAACAGCCTGGCCCACATGGTGGAAATTCATCTCTACTAAAGATACAAAAATTATCAGGGTGTGGTGGCAGATGCCTGTAGTCCCAGCTACTTTGGAGGCTGAGGCAGTGAGCTGAGATCACACCACTGCACTCCACCCTGGTGACAGATGAGACTCTGTATCAAAAAATTGAAAAAAAAAAAGATCTATGCACATAATAAGACAATTTAAAAATAAATAATAACAACAATAAAGAATCTTAAAAGCAAACATAAAAGATACCTTACTTTCAAAGAAGCAACAATAAGACTGACATCTGGTTTCTCAACAGAAACAATACAAGCCAGAAGGTAATAGAGTGTCATCTTTAAATTTGTGAAAGAAAAGAATTGCCAACCTAGAATTCAAAACCTAGTGACAATATCTTTCAAAAGTGAAGGTAAAAATAAAGACATTCTCGAGGCGGCACCAGGACGGTGGAGAGGAGACAACACTGGAATGCAGCTCCCAGCAAATGAGACGCAGAGGACTAGAGGACTTCAGGATTCCAAGTGAGGTGCTGGGTTCATTTCAGGGGGACTGGGAGGACTCTGAAAATAGCCCAGGGAAGAAGCCCAAAGCAGGATGAGAGCTGCTCAGGGAGAACGATCCAAGACTGGGTGGGGTGCATCCCCACCTGGAACGTGCAGCCAGCTTGGAGGGTAGGGAGCTTCACCCCCTCCATGCTAAATTCAGATCCTGTGCTTACCTCGTCCCTCCTGCAACCCATGGTCCATGAGAGCCCCGCCAGACTGAGGGGCACCATGGCTTGTCAATGCAAATCTGAGGGATGGCTCCCGTCTGGTGCCATAAGTTGTCAGCCCGGGCGGAAGCTTGGACTAACGCCAGCAGGACGGAACAACCTGTCCCAGGGAGAGAAGCAGAGTTGAAAGCACGGAAGCAGGCCATAAGGCCAGGCAGGCCCCATCCCCTACAAAACTCAAACTGAAGCCCACGCACCAGAGAGCTTAGCAGCAAATACACTAGTGTGACCCCAATATGGAAGATCAAGCTCAGGAAAGGAGACGCGTCATTGCGAAGGTGGGACTAATTTCACCTGCAAACAAATTCCAGGGGAAGACCACTCACCCAGAAACTTGACTGAATCTGAGGCAGCCCATCAGCGCCTCTACAGGCCAAAAAAGATATAGCTCTAACCTCAACAGAAAAGATGTCCATTCAAAGATTCCTCCCCAAATCACCAACTTCAAAGATCAAAGGGAGATAAATCCATGAAGATGGGATAAAAACAGTGCAAAAAGGGTGAAACCTTCAAAGACCAGAACCCCTCTTCCCCTCCCAGGGATCACAACTCCTCACCATCAAGGGAACAAAACAAGACAGAAAAAGAATTTGATGAATTGACAGAAGCAGGCTTCAGAAAGTGGGTAATAACAGACTTCTCTGAGTTAAAAGACCATGTTCTAACCCAATGCAAAGAAACTAAGAACGCTTAAAAAGGTTAGACGAAATGCTAACTAAAATAAGCAGCTTAGAGAACATAAATGACTTGATGGAGCTGAAAAACACAGCACGAGAACTTCGTGAGGTATGCACAAGTTTCAACAGCCAAATCAATGAAGCATTGATTATCAGAGACAGAAGATAAAATCAATGAAATAAAATGAGAAGGCAAGATTAGAGAAAAAAGAGTGAAAAGAAATGAATAAAGCCTCCAAGAACTATGGGATTATGTGAAAAGACCTAATCTACCCTTGATCAGTGTACCTGACAACAAAGATCAAAAGAGACAAAGAAGGACATTACATAATGGTAAAAGGATCAATGCAACAAGAAGAGCTAACTAACCTAAATATATATGCACCCAATACAGGAGCACCCAGATACATAAAGCAAGTTCTTAACAACCTACAAAGAGACTTAGACTCCTGCACAATAATAGTGGGAGACTTTAACACTCCACTATCAATTTTAGACAGATCAATGAGACAGAAAGTCAAAAAGGATATCCAGGACTTGAACACAGATCTGAACCAAGCAGACCTATAGACATTTACAGAACTCCACCCAAAAACCACAGAATACACATTCTTCTCAGCACCACATCGCACTTACTCTAAAATTGACCACATAATTGGAAGTAAATCACTCCTCAGCAAATGCAAAAGAACAGAAAACATAACAGTCTCTCAGACCACAGTGCAATCAAATTAGAACTCAGGATTAAGAAAAGCACTCAAAACCACACAATCACATGGAAATTGAACAACTTGCTCCTGAACGAAAAATGGATAAACAACAAAATGAAGGCAGAAATAAAAATATTCTTGAAAACCAACAAGAACGAAGACACAATGTACCAGAATCTATGGGACACATTTAAAGCAGTGTATAGAGAAATTTTTATAGCAATAAATGCCCACATGAGAAACAAGGAAAAATCTAAAATCGATACCCTATCGTCAAAATTGAAAGAGCTAGAGGAGCAAGATCAAAAACTCAAAAGCATACAGAAGACAGGAAATAACTAAGATCAGAGCAAAACTGAGGGAGATAGAGACACAAAAAACTCTTCAAAAAAATCAATAAATCCAGGAGCTTGTTTTTTGAAAAGATCAACAAAATAGACCACTAGCTAGACTAATAAAAAAGAAAAGAGAGAAGACTCGAATAGATGCAATAAAAAACAAAAAAGGGGAGATCACCACTGATTTCTTGGAAATACAAACTACCATCAGAGATTACTACAGTTATATGCACATAAACCAGCAAATCTGGAAGAAATGGATAAATTCCTGGACACTTGCACGCTCCCAAGACTAAGTCAGGAAGAAGTTGAAACCCTGAATAAACCAATAACAAGGTCTGAAGTCGAGGCAGCAATTAATAGCCTACCAACCAAAAAAAGCCCAGGTCTAGATGGGTTCACAGCCAAATTCTACCAGACGTACAAAGAGGAGCTGGTACCATTCCCACTGAAACTATTTCAAACAATACAAAAGGAGATAATCCTTCCTAACTCTTTCTGTGAGACCAACATCATCCTGATACCAAAACCTGGAAGAGACTCAACAAGAAAAGAAAACTACAGGCCAATATCCATGATGAACATTGATGCAAAAATCTTCAATAAAATACTGGCAAACAAAATCCAACAGCACATCAAAAAGCTTAACCATCACATTCAAGTAGGCTTCATCCCAGGGATGCAAGACTGGTTCAACATATGCAAATCTATAAACATAATCCACCACATAAACAGAACCAAAGACAAAAACCACACAATTATCTCAACAGATGCGGAGAAGGCTGACAAAATTCAACAGCCCTTTATGCTAAAAACTCTCAATAAACTAGGTATTGATGGAATGTATTTCAAAATAATAAAAGGTATTTATGACAAACCCACAGCCAATATCATAGTAAACGAGCAAAAACTAGAAGCATTCCCTTTAAAAACTGGCACTAGACAAGGATGCCCTCTCTCACCTCTCCTATTCAATATAGTACTGGAAGTTATAGGCAAGAAATTAGGTAAGAAAAATAAATAAAGGGCATTCAATTAGGAAAAGAGGAAGTCAAATTGTCCCTATTTGCAGATGACATAATCGTATATTTAGAAGACCCCATTGTCTTAGCCCAAAACCTCCTTAAGCTGATAACCAACTTTGGCAAAGTCTCAGGATACAAAATCAATGTGCAGAAATCACAAGCATTCCTATACACCAATAATAGACAAACAGCCAAATCATGAGAGAACTCCCATTTGTAATTGCTACAAAGAGAATAAAATACCTAGGAATACAGCTAACAAAGGATGTAAAAGATCTCTTCAAGGAGAACTACAAACCACTGCTCAAGGAAATAGGAGAGGACACAAATAGGTGGAAAAACATTCCATGCTCATGGTTAGGAAGAATCAATATTGTGAAAATGGCCATACTGCCCAAAGTAATTTATAGATTCAATGCTATTCCCATCAAGCGGCCATTGACCTTCTTCTCAGAACTGGAAAAAACCATGTTAAACTTCATATGGAATCAAAAGAGAGCGTGCATAGCCAAGACAATCCTAAGTAAAAAGCAAAGCTGGAGGCATCACGCTACTGACTTCAAACTATACTGCAAGGCTACAGCATGGTACTGGTATCAGAACAGAGATATAGACCAATAAAACAGAACAGAGGTCTCAGAAACAATGCCACACATCTACAAACATCTGATCTTTGACAAACCTGACAAAAACAAGCAATGGGGAAAGAATTCCCTGTTTAATAAATGGTGTTGGGAAAACTGGCTAACCATATGCAGGAAGCTGAAACTGGACCCCTTCTTCACACCTTATACAAAAATTAACTTCAGATGGATTAAAGATTTAAACATAAGACCTAACACCATAAAAACCCTAGAAGAAAACCTAGGCAACACCATCCAGGACATAGGCACAGGCAAGGACTTCATGACTAAAACACCAAAAGCACTGGCAACAAAAGCCAAAATAGACAAATGGGATCTAATTAAACTTAAGAGCTTCTGCACAGCAAAAGAAACAATAATTAGAGTGAACCAGCAACCAACAGAATGGGAAAAAGTTCTTGCAATCTACCCATCTGAAAAAGGGCTAATATCCAGAATCTACAAAGAACTAAAGCAGATTTACAAAAAACAAACAAATCCATTCAAAAGTGGGTGAAGGATATGAACAGACACTTTTCAAAAGAAGATATATATGCAGCCAACAAACATATGAAAAAATGCTCATCATCATTGGTCATAGAGAAATGCAAATCAAAACCACACTGAGATGCCATCTCATGCCAGTTAGAATGGTGATCATTAAAAAAATCTGGGGACAACAGATGCTGGAGAGGATGTGGACAAAAAGGAACACTTTTGGTGGGAATGTAAATTAGTTCAACCATTGTGGAAGACAGTGTGGCGATTCCTCAAGGATCTGGAAATAGAAATTCCATTTCACCCAGCAATCCCATTACTGAGTATATACCCAAAGGATTATAAATCGCTCTATTATAAAGACACATGCACATGTATGTTGGCTGTGGTGCTGTTTATGACGGCAAAGACCTAGAACCAACCCAAATGCCCATCAATGACAGACTGGACAAAGAAAATGTAGCACATATACACTATGGAATACTATGCAGCCATAAAAAAACAATGAGTTCGTTTCCTTTGTAGAGACATGGATTAATCTGGAAACCATCATTCTCAGCAAACTGACACAAGAACAGAAAACCAAATGCTGCATGTTTTCACTCATAGGCAGGTGATGAACAAGGAGAACACTTAGGCACAGGGAAGAGAACAACACTCACTGGGCTAGGTGGGGGCATAGAGGGGATGGGAGGAAAGGGACAGTGGGGAGTGGGGAGGATGTAGGCGATGGGGGGTGTGGGGGATGGAGACAGCAAACCACCATGGCATATATGTACCTATGCAACAATCCTGCAGGATGCTGAATGTGCACATGTACACCAGAGCCCAAAATACAATTAAAAAATAATGATAAAAGGAAGACATTCTAAGAGAGCAAAAACTAAGTGAATTTTTCAACATGATAGCTCTACAGTGCGGGAAGGAGAGAGGGGAGGGAAGGGAAAGGGAGGGAAGGGGAGGGAAGAGAACAGGGGAGGGGAAGGGGAGAAAGTGGGGAAAGGAGGGGGAGAAAGGGAGAATGAGAAGGGGAGAAAGTGAGAGGAAGGAAGCAGGGACAGGGAGGAAAGAAGGGAGGAAGAAAAACTCTTCTTTATAGTAAAAGACCAGCAAATAAACATGAAGGACTTTCGGATTCTCATGGTGCTAAGTGTCATCTCACCACCATACATGTTAAGGATAGAGGGAAAACTGTATCTATATAATAAAAGACTAAGATTGTATCACCTATAAAACATTCTTGCAGAAAACATTAACCTGAATATAATCAAGCGTCTAGATCTACCTTCCAGTTTACTAGCATTTCACCAGTTACAGCAACAAGTTAAATTAGAAACAAGTCAATTGTAGAAACAAGCGGACTGATTCACAATAAAGGACATTGATTGATCCTACTGGCCTGGACTCCTCAAAATGTCAAGATCAGCGTGTTAAGTGAAAGCCAGGAACAGAAAGATAAATACCCCACGTTCTTAGTCATATGAGAAAGCTAAAACAGTTGATCTCATAGAAGCAGAGGGTAGAGAGTAGAATTGTAGTTACTAGGGGCTGGAAAAGGGAGGCAGAGATAAAGAGAGGTTGATTAAAGGATTCACAATTACAGCTAACTCAGCTAGACAGGAGGAATAGGTTCTAGTGCTCCATAGCACTGCACAGTGACTACAGTTCACAATTCTTATATATTTTCAAATAGCTAGAAAAGAGGACTTTAAATTTTCCCAACACAAAGAAATAATTGTTTGATGTGATGAATATTCTAATTATCCAGAATTGATCATTACACATTGTATATATCAAAATATCCTTGTGTACCCTATAAATATGTACAATTATTATGTGACAATTAAAAATATGAATTTTAAAATGGTTTGAAAAATTTTAAGGTCGATGTCATTTTTTTAAAAAAAGACAGGAAAGAGTTCTAGAGTAAAGAGATATAATAATCAAAATCAATGGGTAAACCTTGACAGGATCTTTATTCTGATTTTTAAAAATCTATAAAGGGCACACTTGGGAAATTGAAGAACTTTAAATATGGACTGAATATTAGAATGTATTATTGTTAACTTTCTTAAGTGTGATAACATTTTTGTTTATCTAGGAGAATTCTTTATTTTTAGAGAATATATATATACACATATATGCATATATTATATATATATTACACATATTAAGTAATGTGTCAATTATATACCTATTAAGTAATATGCACATGCATATATACATATTAAGTAATAAACACATAAGTAATATACACATGCATATATACATATAACATATACATATTATACATATTGAGAAATGTGTCAATCATATTCATATTAAGTAGTATGTCACACTATCTAAACTGTACTTTCAAGTGTTGCAGCAAAGATGAGAAAGAAAGAGAAAGTTGAAATCTGAATGGGGCATAGGTGGGTGTTGAACAACGAGAACACGTGGACTCAGGGAGAGGAGCATCACACACTAGGGACATTTGGGGCGGTAGGGGAGAGACAGCAGGGGGTGGGGAGGGAGGGGAAGGTGGGGAGAGAGGGGAGGGTGGGGAGGGGTAACACGGAGAGAAATGCCAGATACAGTATACACCTAAAGTAAAATAAATAAATTTTAAAAAAGAAAATCCGAGTGGAGAAGATATGGGAATCTGTGTTGCTATTCTTCCTCTTTTCTATATGTTTGCAACTTTCTCTAATTAAAAAATGGAGACAGGAAATCATTTTATTTAAATCTCTAGTGAAAGCAATTTAACAAATAGTATAAGGATTGATGAGTCAGTTCTTTATCTGTTATAAGTGGCAGAGGCCATTGCAAAATGACTTGTGGTGGGGGGAGGGCAAATTATTGTTTCTCAGAATAGATATTCTATACTAATTACTTAAAAATAAGGGACCACTTCTAAATAGTCCCAGCCAAAGTATCTCACATCAGCTTAGGTCAGATGTCAGAACAAATCATTGTGTGCAGCATAAATGAACACAACAGTGGGCCAGTTCTGAAATACACATCTACCCTTGGAATCACAAGTGGTGTCAACTGTGCTGGCTGACTGAAGTCTTTTGGTCATTATCCAAAGGTTACTTTAAAAAAAAAATCTGACCATTGTCATCAAAAAGGGAGGGGTAAGGTGGTCAGAAAATGGTCAGAAAAAAACAGCAGATGAGCAAGAGGTAACTAATAATATGTCACCCTTAAGGGGGGTGGTGGATACCAATAATGACCAATTGCAGATTCTTCCCTCTTCAATGGTGGCATGGGCATTCAGAGACCTGGGCTATATATAGGGCATGGGGGGCAGAGTCTAACACATCCAGTGAGGAAGGCCCAGAGAGCGGAGACCTGTGGCAGGAATTTATTTTATTGTGATGAGTACATTAAACAGGAAGCTTTCAACTATGAGACACAGAATTTCAGAGTAGACTGTCCTACAAAGGAGGTTCCTGCTGCTGCGGAATTCTGGAAGCATTCGCAGAGGCAATGTGTCCTCTATTGGCCATAACAACTGCCCCTCATCACCTGGTTTTCGAGGATCCATCTACAGACTCTCTCTCTAGGCTCAACTGCCCTTCCAAGTGGCCTGCTCAGGCAAAGTCCCTGTATATTAATTACAGACCAGCTTTCTACGGAACAGCCTCCATCGGGTCTAGACAGAATACTCATGCATCACTGGCACCAGAAAATCTATTCATTGCCATGAAGCCATCTTTTTGCTTGGCTGTGAGGATAACCTGCCAGCATAAGGGTCAAACACCAGTCCCTTGTGCTCTTTCAACCTTAAAGGTACCATAACAAGATCTCTGTACTCCTCCAAATACCCTCTCACTTGGAGTAAAGTGAGGAGAAATTCCCACCCACAATGAGAAAGTAAAATGCCACTGTTCTCCAACAGCCACTTCCAGGAGGTACTCTCTCCCCTCATTTTAACCTTCGTATTTTCACAAAGAGGGATGATGACTGAGAGTTTATAAAGCTGGATTTTTTGTAGCTTCTTTGCAAATCAAGCATTGGTGATCTGGTATCCACCACCATCCCTTAGAGTGACAGATTATTAATCACCTATTGCTTTTCTTCTTGGGTCTTCAGTCAATACTAAGATGGAAAGAATTCCATATTAACATCCCATTACATCTGACTGGTTTATGCCAGTAAGGATTTATTCCCAGGCACTGATAGTCCTACCATTCAAGCAGAAATGGAGTTATAACTTTAAAGGAGAAAAACTATCTGATAGGCAACCAAATGCATACCACATAGCAGAATTCACATTTTTAGAATGAATCTAGAATTTCATATTTCTAGAATGGGACCTGTTTGCCTTCAAACGGTTGGAGATACGTAGAAGGTTTAGGAGTAGGTATTGTCTTGGGAATAGAAATATTTGAAATGTGACTGTTTTTTTTAAAAAAAAAAAAACAAAAAACAAAAAACAGGCCACTAGATTCTAAGCTTTTAAACTTCCCTCTGTGTTTTCTGACCACCATATTTTTGGTGCCTGGAATGAAGCCCAAGGTCTATAAATACTTATTGATTATCTGACTACAGACCAGTTACTTCATTATAAAAGAGTTTGTTTGTAAAGGATTCATTAATGCCAGTACCCCTGCATATGTGATTGTGTAGTATAAACATGGGCAATGCATTCTATATATTGTAACTCTTGTTCTTGGAATGTTTCCGCTGCGCTGTGCATTTGTCAAGAGTTAAAATTTAAGAGTTTCTGCGTAAATGCCATTTAAATCCACAATCCAATTAATGCATTAAAAGCTGATAGAGTTTTGCTAAAAATCACCATTTGTCATGTAGTCTTTGCCCTGGTATTATCCCCACAGATATATAAGGCTAAAAAAGGCCACCTATTACTGTAGAGATGTATCTAAAAAATCTCTCAGGCTGCCTGTAATAATCTCCATTATGTATAATGACCATTTTGATAATAGTCTTTAGAAGAGGTAATGGCCCTGCTGAACAGTTATTACCTGTCTGTTCATGCTGGAAGCAAGATGCAGAAGCCAGAGGGGACAGTCAAATGGTCCTTGTGGTGTATTCTGAGGAAATAAGAAATATTTAACAGAATGCAAGAAACAGACAAGCGAGTGCCTTTTGCGGCAGGACTGGCGGCCTCTCTGCCACAAGCCTTCTGAATTTCATAATTTAAAGCAAATGCTCCCAATAATGGACCGGCTCTCAGCCTTCAGACCAATTTTGTCCAAAGCATCACCACCTGGTCTATTAAGAAGAAGAGGAAAAGACAACTGAAAGTTATCATATTCCTTCCCATATTGTTGCTAGAGGGATAAACTGATGTCTAATCAGCCCTCAAAAGGGAGGCCTACCTGTGTCTTAGGTCAAATTGTGGACATGTCCAATTTACCCAGATTCAGCTGCAGCTATAATGAGAAAACATACTTTGCCTCTGCAAAGGGTGATTTCAGAGATTCAATTGTTTCATGTCTATGGGGCAAACTTTATTCCCCATCTCTGGGAGCAGAACAGATTTTGTAAAACTTAAAGAACGCTCCCCTTTACTCTGACTTATGTCAGATAGATAAATGAACTAATAGGCTAAGGTATAACATAAGTTTTTAATGGAGTAAAAGGTCTAAAGGAGACGTTTTTTCCAAAAGAGTTGAGAATGAGGTCACAAGTTGTTCATAGGCATTATTGAAGGGAGGATGGAGGTGCAGATGCCAGGGACAAGAGAGATCAGAAAATTCTGAGTAAATCCAATGCAAACAGGTGTTTCCTGTTTGTTTTTGTAGTAATGCCTCTTATAGCCTTGAATCTGTCCATATATACTGTGAATTTCCAAAAAAGAAATATATAATACATAATAATACCATACTTTCATCAAAAACATTTAACTAAAGGCACCTTTTTTATTTTTGGAAATATGAGAGATAATTCTGTCAGTGGATTACATCTGCATTGCATGATATGCTAGCCGCTGACTACATATGACTACTTAAATTTAAATTAATTAAAATGAAAATTAAAACTTAGCTCCTCAGTCACACAGGACTATTTCAAGGGCTCAATTAGCCACAATGGCTAGTGGCTATCATATTGCACAGTATAGATACAGGACATTTTTATCATTCCAGGAAGTTTTATTGGGCAGCACTGCTCTAAATAATATGCCATTTTACATTGAACGTGAAATGCAGCTTTCTACCTCTCAAAAAATAATTGTTCTAAAACATACTCATTCTCAAAATAAATTCTCACTCCACAGAAAACAGAAAGAGAAATATAGCAGGATATCCAATATCCATATTTATTCTAAATTCACACAAATTACACCACCTATGGGGATTAAAATCTAAGTAATTCTTAAAATTGAAGAAAGTCAGGAGGATCTGAAATCATAGAAACTTCTAAGAAAAGCAGCAGAAAAGGCCTTAAGGGTAAGAAGAAAGCTAACTCAGTGGAAAAGTATTTCTGGCACAGACATTAAAAGAATCACGGAGGTCTGTTCAAACCAATCAGTGATCTATAACTGAAGCATTCTTTGTAAAATTCCAAGTTGTGAATAGTGCTCTCTTCTAGGAACCATAACTTAGGAAATATTCGTATTGATCTTTGCTGGGACCAAGGAGGGAAAACTCATTTGAACTACATGATGCTTAGCATAGCTGTTGGCACACAGTAATTATTCAAGACATGTAAATGGAAGGACAGGAAAAATTCAATGCAACAAATATTTTTAAGCATCTCTTGTGCTAAACGCTATGCTAAGGATGATACAAAGATATGTGAGATTTAGCCCTTGTCCTCAAAGAGCTTATAGTTGTTCAGAAGCAGAACGCAGTATGTACAGAGACATAAATAACGCATGTAGAAATTCAAATGAGGTCAATCACTCCCAGACAGGAAGATGAGAAAGAGTTTCATGGAGAACATGACATTTGAAATAGATCTTAAACGATTAGAATTTTGATCGGTTGAGATGGAAGAACAAAGGTGTGTATATTGTGGAAAAACTGAAAAACAATCTTGATAGTGAAACGGAAGCTTCACCTTCTCCATGAAGCCTGTGCTATCTCAATCTTCACAGATCTAATGGAGATAAAAAAATTATACTGGTCATCTATATGATCTAGAATTGGAAGTATCTATGACTCCTAAAATAACACTTGAAGTTGGACATTCAAAATCTATACTACTGTATTGAGAAATAGGCATGGAATCTGCTTAAAAGGGGTGGCTACAAACTGCTGACCATAGGAGTTGGAATTCTCATCCACAGAAATCCTTTCATTTTCCAGACTGACACTTTCTTACAAAAAAATAATCCAGAGTTTGCGTAACACCAAAGTCTCCTATTCTCTGGAATAAAGACTTGGATTTAGACCAAATCAAGATTTTCACAAGTAATCAGAGATCAATTATTTTTCTGGAGGAAATCAGAAATGAACCCAAAAATCAGTACCTGAGATAAAATATGAGTTCAGAAAGAAAAGACCAGGAATGGAAGCAATTAAGCCAGTTCAAGTTTATCCTGGAACTGGACAAGGTCAAATTTTAAAAATTAACAGAGGCAGAAGAAAGGAAAATCAATATTAATGAGCAACTTTTATGTACTAAGCAATACCTTTGTCTGGGTTCCCTAGACAAAGGAGACCGAAGCAAGAATTAAGTGTCCATGCTTTTGAGAGGTGATTCTAAGGTTGGGAAAGTGGAGGAATAGTGAAAGAGATATAAAGAGATAGGAAGAAATGTAAGGTATTGCATTTTCATGCTGGTCACAGATCATGATGATCCATGCAACGTAGCCTGCTTTCCTGGTAAATTCAGCTCAGCCCTACAGGATTTCTCCAGACAAGATATATGGAGAAACTTGGCCAAGAAACAGTCTATGGGAGGAAGGGATGGAGGAGAGAAATTTATCTTCCACATTTCTCCCATATCCTGTTGCCCACTGGTCAAACTGTGTGCCATAAGGAGTTAGCTGCCCCACATTTCTGGATAACATCACTCCATATGCCACATACCCTGCTGTGGGATCCACGTCAAGAAATGGCAAAATAAGTTAGAACCATGGGTCACAGGGCTCTTCCATCAAGCTGCTGTGTGACAACCAAGGAGGGCCCAACTTTAAGTGAGCAACTGGTCAGCCCCAGTCAAACAGTATGGACCCAAGCAGAGTCCATAGCCATGGTGGCTGAGGCTGAGCCTGCTGCTGAAGGTCTGAGAGACAATGGCACTTAGGTAACTGAGGGAGGCCCACAGGTGTATCTGATGTTAGCCACCATGTTAGGTGACTTATGTAATCCTATTGGGTCAGTATTATGATTGCTGCTTTACTCATAGTGCATTTGAGTTCTAAATGAATGAAGAGATCATGGCCTATAGTCACAGTAATAATGCAGCAAAAATTATACTTAATTTATGGTCTGACAATCTGAACTGTGAAATTTCACCTTTCTTTTCTATTTCATTTCTGTTTCACCTTAGATACTGAACTTGGTGTTGTGCTTACATGTGATCACGATTCCTCATTCATGCATTATGTTATTTCACCTATTTATAATACATATGCCAAAAATACTAATCTTCATAGAGTATAAACCCCTTGCCCAATGTCTCACAGCTTATAAGTGGGAGAACCAAACTTTAAACTTATGTCAATCAGAGTCCAAAGTCACTCTCTGCTTCATCATTGCTCACAGCCAGCAATGCCTATCCTCCACCTACCCCTGGCTCAGAGATCAAGCTCTGCACAGCATACATAATCTGCTCCTTCCCCAACAGGGTTCTCCCCTTTTGGAGATAACCTCGCAAAATATACTATACTCATTTTGTAAAGAATGCAACTGAGACACAGTAGTTTAAGCATTTCCAAGAACACAGGCATCAAGTCAGTGGTAGTATTAGACCTTCTCTTAGGTTACATGATTCTCTAGTTCTGAGGCTGGAATTACAAAGATAATTTACAGTCAAATAACCCAGACAGGAGGGCAAATTTGCATCCCCTTCCAGGGTTAAGTTCTAAAGGAAGCATGAATACAACATATTTCAGATAAGCTCAACATAAACAAGTTTATAAAACAAAAACTACTTTGTTAAACTTCTGAAGCTCATGTATACTTGCATCATTTCTGGAAATAAAAATATTGTTGAAATATTTGAAATGAAACTAAATAAAAACAAATTTTACCTATCAAATGCTCATGAACCATTTTATATATTTGCTTTCATTTTTTAATTTGAAGGTGGGAATTTTAATTTGAAGAGGAATAAAAAATTCCTCATTAGCTCTTTAGTTTTAAGAAATGCACTTCTTAGATGCATTTTATTCCCTTGGTTCAAGATTTCTACTTCTGATAAAATGCAAATAGCCTAAGAAAGCTAAGGTTTTGTTTGTTGTCCAGTTTTCACAATTTAAGCTACTATGAGGGTAAGATTCCATTGTTGAGAACAGGTTTAGGACAAGAAGTTGAGGCAGGAAAAAAAAGGAGGTTCCTCAACAGATGGCTGGGTCTTCAATAACAAATATCACCTGCTTCACACTTTTTCCTAGAGTCAGCATGACATGTCACCATCAGAAAAAAAACAGATCTCGGCACGATCTTAAAATAATGAGGGACCATTTACAGGACATGCTCCTTCTTAGCACCAAATCATATTTGCAATTGACAGGTGAGATATACCTGTCCACCTGTCTTCTCCTAAGCAATTTGAGCTACAATGTCATTTTCCTATATCAAAAAAAAACTCAGTCTTTCTTTCTACAATTTCTCAAAGACTTTAAGGACAGAGCCTTCAACAACTACATTTCTACCATCATAGCCATCCCTGGTTCTGTAACACTCTGCACAGCCCCATGCACATGCTAGAAATTTAGATGTGCACTCTGCAACATGTTTCTAAGAGGACACATCTCCTGATCTGAGGGGCATGTCTGCCACCACTCTCTGACTTATACTGTTTTAAGTCCCTTTCCAAGCACTCTTGCCTTTTTAATTTGAAGAGAATAGTGTGGATGGAAAACAATAAGAAAAAATCTCCCCCAAAGCTCAGAAGTCATAAAACCTGGCATCCTTTCTGAATCATATTATTGAAACAAGCTTTCTTCTCTGTTGCCTTCCCTGTATTTTATATTTAAACAATTTTCTGACCCTGCCTCCTTTGTGAAGGCCCCACTAATAGAACTGAACAGCAAAGCACAGAGGAGGTACAGGAATTTTAGTTACCAGAGAAAGGGCATTGACCAAGGATGGAATAGCTTATATCCCAAAATTTAGTTGGGCACACTTTCTACCCACTGCATCATGGACCTTCAGGTAATTTCTTACTAAATTTTTATATCCATTTAAGGTGAATGCTCACTTAATGGGAATTTGGGGTTTGAGTTGATATGCTTGCAAACTGAACCAGTTTCAGATTATGTACATTACTTCTGAGGTAGGTGATTTTGAATATGTCACTGTTTTTAAGAATTGAGAGCAGGCCAGGCATGGTGGCTCACGCCTGTAATCCCAGCACTTTGGGAGGCCAAGGCAGGCAGATCACGAGGTCAGGTGTTCAAGACCAGCCTGGCCAGTATGGTGAAAGCCTGTCTCTATTAAAAAAAAAAAAATACAAAATTAGCTGGACGTGGCGGTGCATGCCTGTAGTCCTAGCTACTCAGGAGGCTAAGGCAGGAGAATTGCTGGAACCTGGAAGGCAGAGGTTGCAGTGAGCCAAAGTCGGGCCACTGCACTCCAGCCTGGCGCCTGGTGACAGAGTGAGACTCTGTCTCAAAAAAAAGAATTGAAGAACTCTTTTCAGTCTCAATTTTCCCATCCCTCTGAAGAAGAATTAAGAAGCTACTAGATAAACATGCTGGTCACTACTGAACACTAATAAGATAGAATGCAAAATAGGAAAACAGAAGAGTTAAAAGAAAGATTCACTGTTTAGTTTATAAAGAATAGAGTAAAACATTAAAATTTTAACTTCTGGGCCTATTATTTGAAGGCCATAAATCTGTTTTAAAAATCAGAAGGAACAAAGAGTTCATATTTTTATGATGCTTTCTTTTAAGTAAGTAATGAAATCCATAGAGAGAACTCAACTGCAACAAACTGAATAAAATGCATTTACATGATATAAAAGGTATGTATTACACATAGTAAAATAGATGTAATTAACATATAAACAAATGAACTAAACATTGTCTAATGTGCCTGTGACATTAATTTAACATGAAAGCTAGATTGCTATTATAAAACTTTACAGAATTCAGTTAACTTTTGTGCTCACATTCACTACTGGATAATTTGAAGATGTCTTAATGCCTTTCCTGGTTATACATTTTTGAATAATAGTTCTCAGCCTAGTCAATGGGAGTTGATACAATGCTGCCTTGAATGAAAAACCTCAGCCGGAATTTGGTCTGCAAAGCTATGGGAAAAGGCCCTATAATAGAAACAAAATTAAGGCAACTAAGAGTAATGTTTTCATCTTCCCTCGGGACCAACAGTATAGTCACAACCAGACTCTCATCCATTCCAAATCTTGTGAAGCTCTTCAATTACCTGGATTTCAAAAGCATCTGTGAAAAGGAATAAAGAACTGAAAATAAGACAGGGAAAGAGAAGTCAGGAGTACATGGTTAGTCTTTTTTTACGGAGATTACCAACAATAAGAAAACTCAGTAAGTGTTGGTACACAGAATCTTTCTAGAAATTAATACATGATTTGAACAGGTATTAATAAATTAACTCCTCAAGTCTTAAATATCTGTAGCTTCATTTCTAAGATTGTTAACTAAAATTTGGATGAATATTGAATGGAATTTTTAACTACAGATATTACTTGATTGAAGCAGAAGAAAATGTCACATTAGGCCAAACACAAAGGCAAGTTCTCACTCTTGATTTCTCTTTTCTCTTCTTCTCCCATCCCCACCCACATCCAGTCCATTAGCCAGTCCTGTTGGCTCAACCCCTAGAAACCCTCTACTGTGGTAGCAACAGCAGTAGGGAATAGGTGGTGGTTTTAAAGGGGATAGGAAAGCCTGAGGGAAGAAAAAATTTAAATGGGAAAATCAAGAGTTCTATTTTATTCACCTTAGCTTTGAGATGCTTGTTAGACTTTTAAGTAAAGATGTCAAGGAGGTAGTTGGATACATGAATCTGGAGTTCAGTGATAAAGTCAAGGCCAAAGATATAAACTCGGGAATTATAGGTGTTAGATTTATGATGCTATGAATAGCTGCTCACAAAGTGTTCATTGGTCAAGCGATGATGGTCTCATCTATTCCACTTTATCAACATGATTCCTGTCACCTAGAAGATACTCAATAATTGCTTTCTTATTGCCCTGAACTATACTAGAATGCTTCATAGTTGTGATGATTAATACTGAGTGTCAACTTGATTGGATTGAAGGATGCAAAGTATTAATCCCGGATATGTCTGTGAGGGTGTCGTCAAAGGAGATTAACATTTGAGTCAGTGGGCTGGGAAAGGCAGACTCACCCTTAATCTGGGTGGGCACCATCTAATCAGCTGCCAGGGGAGCTGCAAAATGTGAAAGCAGGCAGAAAAATGTGAAAAGACTAGACTGGCCTAGCCTCCCAGCCTATGTCTTTCTCCCATGCAGGATGCTTCCTGCCCTTAAACATCAGACTCCTAGTATTTCAGTTTTAGGACTTGGACTGGCACTCCTTGCTCTTCAACTTGCAGACAGCGTATTGTGAGACCTTGTGATCATGCAGAGTTAATATTTAATAAACTCCCATATATATGATATATATATGTGATACACACACACACACACACACACACACACACACACACACACACTCCTATTCTGTCCCCCTAGAGAATTTTAATACAATAATACTAATTATAAGTATATAAGTTCCAAGTATTTTGGCTGTTCCCTACCAAAAAAAAAAAGTAGTTTTTGTGTTCAAGGTTAAATTTCCGGAAGGCATATAGATAAGAGGTAAAGAAGAGTCTTCTCTGTTTTGGGCACCCAGAGAGAAACTTAGAAGAGTGCTGCCTTTTTGTCCCTTCTTTATATTTAGAACTCAGGGGCTTCTAAAAGGAATTCAAGCACTGGATCTGTAGAACCTACTAGATGGGTTTTAAAGGTATTTCAGACTCTGAAATTATATGCCATTTAAAAACTGCTTTCTTTGTTATACAAAATATTCTCAGTATTCATGCCTAAATCTGCATCACAATGGGAGCTAGAACCACCAAGCTGGAGTGACTTAAACTTGTGTCCTGACAGTAAGCAAACACAGATACAAAGATTATACTCTGTTCTTTTTCTTCTAACCAACTTGGCCCTAAAAACAATTCCCTGACACTGTTTTTTCCCTATACCTTCTTCTTGTTCTTTCTTCCTTGTTTAAAATTAAAATAAGAGCAGCAGATGTCTTAGTTTCTGATACAGAGATCACAGATCAAAAGCAGTCATTCTTGTTAGTTAAAATACACCTTTGGCAATCATGATAGACACCGGTGTAATAACAGCAGATGAAAAAAGGTAGAGAATGTTTCTTGCTATTATATGAAAGACCTATTAGTATGAAATCACTGCTCCCCAAAGTTAAGAGCAGCCCAGTCTCCTTGTGTCTTCTACTCTGCCATTCCTCAAACATTTACACAAGAAAGCTCAAACAACTCATGCTGCAGCCAGAAGGAAGGGGAAGAGGTGAAGGGGAGGGCATGCTCTCTCCCTTAACGGATGGTCCCTGCAAATACAACTCCCTCCTGCTCACATATCACTGCCAAGATCTTATCCTCACATGAGAAATGGAGATTGGACAACAATGAGCAGTATCTACTACATGCCTACTTTTAAAAAAATCTTCCCCCATCATTCAATTATTTGAAAAGCTAGCAAGTGCATGATAAAAATCTCAAAAAGTACCAAACAGTCTACGTTACAAAGCAAGTCTCCCTCTACCCACTGTCCTCTGGTTCCTCTACTTCTCTACCCAGGGATCGTTTCTTCTGTCTTTGCAGTCTATGTATCAAATAGACATCAAAATGTTAAACATTTTCTCTGTTATGAACCTGTTTTTCTGCCAGTCTCAACTAATTCCAGGCTTTTCTCTCTTGAAATTACTCATATAGATTCCTGCTACTCTTCTTGGCCAGCATCGGTCGTACGGCATTCTTTCCATTACCAAGTCACCCTTTCCCTCACTCTTGCAATTTTATGGCTTGTATAGTTTAGGAGTAATTTAAAATAGTCCATTCAACCCATATGAATCAACCAACTTGAGCCCACTTAATATCAGGCTCTTATCAAAAGATATAGGGACCAATGTATTGATGACTACACTAGGACGGTGAAGGATGTAGCATTGATCCGTGTCATACTGGTTCCCTAGCTCTGCTTCCAAATCCAAAGATTTTTTACAGAACAAGCATGAGCATGTTCTCCCTCTAGAGAGCTGATAGTTCAGTTTGAAACAAGTTAGAGAAATTCACTTTGGACATCAACACATTATCTAAATATGATGGATATGAAATCTGAATACGGTCCTGCCCACGACTGGGTCTCATGCCTCTTTCAGTGTTTCCTTTCCTGCCCCAATCCTGTGCAATACAGCAAGCCAGATCCCACCGTCCCCAAGGACAGCTGTCTCAGAAGTGGGAGGAAAGCCTTCTGTTGCCTCATTTACTCCTCAGATGAACTCAAAGAAGTAGCAGCTCAATATAATGGCTGGGGCATCAGGTTTAGTTTATTTGGGGAGACAGAGTTAATCAAATACTAGAAATCAAAATGTTTTTTGGCTACACAGTGTTAGTCTGTAACAAGTTATCTTAGAATTCTGTTTACCTAAAATACATAATTTATATCAAAATGTTATTTATTTCACTTTTATTCATAGTTGCATTGACCAAAACATACATTATTAGTTGTGAAATTCCCCTACGCAATGTTAAGTATCCAATTTTAAGAGCTTCACCTTGCTCACTATTTGGTTCTAATTTCTAAAATCTACCTTTCCTAAATCTAGGATTCTTTGCCCCTATGTCTCTAGAAATGTATTTGCATGTTTCTAATATTTCAAATCACACACAATTTTTGGGACACAATGGGAAGGAATGTAATAAACAAATTATGTTTTCCAAACTGTTCCTCTCATTTGATCAGGATTAAATCAAGAATAGTGATCCCATTGTTAGTTCATCAGAAAGATCACTTTAGTGAGTAAAGTGAATCAAAAATGATCAAAAGCTCTGTTTTTCAGCTGAGTGAGACTTCCAAAAAGTACCTCAATCATAGCAGTCTCTCATCACTATTATACCCAGTCTCTGTGATAGTTCTGTGATTAAATTTGGAATGTTTGGCCAGACAGCTTGTAGTATGTCCTGCAGAAATATCACTTCCATTCCTTTCTTCTTTTATCTTCACTCAGCTACTCCATAATGAGATCCACTCCTTGGAGTTACTGTTTACTAGTAAATGTAAATCTGCCTTCTGCTAGATACCTTCTACCATATTGGTATGGCATCTACAACCCAACCCATCCCATCAATCTCTTGCTATCTATGGTGTTGTATTTACTGCTTGGTGTTGAAATCTCAAGATCATCTCCCCACTGATAGACAACTGAATTACAAATTAATATCTTACATCAGTTTTTTAGGTGTTTCCTCCTATGCATAACAGGAATGTTCCCTCATGAGGTATTTTTATTTCTCTACCTGAAACCAGCCCCTCTGCTATTTATCTGTATGATTTATTAAGATGTTAGTCTACAGTTTCCTTTTCCATTTAAAATTCTTGAGTTTATCTAATTCGCTGGCATTTTTCAGGGTCATGAATCAAAGAAGTCCCTACGGGCAGAAGAGCATGAGGGCAGTCCCATTCACGGAGTAAATCCTGGAGAAACAAAACCATAAGGGACCCAAATAACAGTGGAAACTTTGAGAGGAGAAGGATATTACGGACAAAGTGGGATGTGTAGGAAGTTATGATGAATGCTAATGCATACTCTTCACTTTAGGAGGGCACATGGATAACATCATTCACGAAAGATCCTGCATCATAGCACTACGAAACATCAAGGTTGATCATTTTACCAATATCATGGAAATTTCCAGTGAATTAACTTTTATAGGTATCCCAACTATAATTCTTATTTGCTTAGGCCTTTGCCAATTTCTACATTTTACTTACCAGTTAACATTGTACTTAGACAATTACCAAGTGTTTCGTCTCTGATCATGACTCTGTGTCCTGTAAGGTACCATCTTTAGAAAGCAGAAGCAAACAGAGCTTGCTCCCTGCAAAAAAGGGAATCAATCCACTCAATATTCGGCATAATCCTGTTTAAAACTCTCCTTAAAATATTTCTTAAAAACCCAATAGCTCCTCCCCAAAATAGGAATGTTTTGAGAATGAAACACTTCATTGGCTTGTTTTTGCAATTACATAAGATAATAAAGGTAAAGGGATACTACAACGTAGGGTATATTGTGTACCTACAATAAATGTTTATGATCAGCATTAGCTATATGTATCTTATCCTATATATATTAAATTCAAAAAGAACATCACAGAACATATTCTAAATTAGATGAGAAACATAAGAACATGAAAATGACTACATGTGAAAGCTATAGCGAAAATATCACCATTGTGAAAGCCAGAAAGAGACCAGTTTTTACCATCTTCCATACTGCCTAAGTCTTAGGATACAACAGCATCAAAATTGGGAAACAGATTTTCTCATTGGGGAGTTCATGACAAATTCAGTTTATAAAATAAAATCAGAAGAATTCTTGAGACACTCTCCCTGGGATATATTTCATTCTTTAAAAAAGAAGAAATGATTTTAGCTCTTACCCCTAGCAGCTTGGCAATGAGCTAGTATGTTATTAAGATATCTGTCAAAAACAGTTCAGTTAGCAGGAACGGAGCTATGTCCTTAGGGAACTTTCAAACCAATGCCATTAATTTAATATCACAAAACAGGAAACAAAATAGACAACATAAAAATAAAGGGTGAAGGCAAAACAACCCCATCATTAGCCATAGGGGGAGACCTGAAAATTTCAGGCCATACCATTCTTCAAAGGATGACTCATGATACCTGAAAGGTGTAAATGATCCATGAGATAGAAATGTGGCCCAGAGAAGGTAAAAAATTAAAATTAAAATTAAAATGCAGAAAGACAAAGGAAGTCTGCTTCTCAGGCATTAAAAAAAAATCAGTTTTTGCTTCCAAGGGCAAGCAATGGATATTTTCTTTGAGAATGAACTCTTTCGTCTCAGCCATGTCACAGTTCAAGGCCCAAAGAGCTTTGGTCTAACAATGCTGTTTCTAGCCTGATGCGTTCTCACCTTGAGACAGGCTGTTCATGACAAAAAAGAGGCAGGGCTATTCAAGGCAGAACAGGCATCCCACAAACATATCGGAGAAGTGCCATGACATTTCAGAAGGCCAAAGCACTCCAGTCCCTAACAGCTCTTTAATTTGTTCTCCATCTATCTAATGGCATACATTTGGCCTCCTCTCCCTTGGACCACTGCTCCCAGCATCAGAGCCCAAGCATCTGAGAAGAGACTTTGGCCCGGTGCTTCCTCATATTTTCAGGTCCTCTTTTACTTCCATTCTTTGGCTTCAAAATGAGTACAAATTGACAAAATGGAATCATTTCTGCTTGGCACAGAGCTTGGCAACCAGATAACACCAGCAAAAAAAAAAAAAACCTGCATTTGCTCTCCCCAACATCCATCGGCATGCAAAGTTCCAAGATGGAAATTTGTTTCTCCTGCAGTTTTATGACACTTCTACTGCCTGATTATCCCACTTTATGGCAATTTGCATCGTTATGGGCCTGCGGCAAATGAAACAAATTGCCATAAAATGTTGGGAAAATCCTAAATCATGGCTCTGTCTGGCCTGCTGAATGATGACGCTGGGGTTGAATTCAGATGGTTCCGTTCATTTTGCTACAAACAGTCATGCCGGCCTTAATGGGTGTCACTGGCTCGCACATCAGGCTGCGTGGTGACTACTAAATGAGGCAAACTAATAGAATTTTTTTTCCAATGCACTAAGCAAGTCTTCAGTAAAGAAAAACACATTGATTCTGAAGTTGTTTACTACCAACTAAACAGAACCCCTATAGCTTTTCCCATGCAGCCCACATTAGAGCTAAATTAACAGCCCACATATGTATCCATTCTACTAGTAGCAGACAAAAGTGCTTACACCATTAGGAATGTAAGTTGCTTCAGTCTAAATCATGATCCAGAAGATTGTCTTTCTCATTTAACTGCCTAGCTATCAAAAGTTGTAATACCAGGCATAGACAAGCCTTTAAAGAAAAAAATAAATGCACTGAAAGGTCATAAATAATTGCTACATTTTAATTTAATGGTGATGTGTTAGCTTTAAAATAAAGGAACAGGAACTTAAATGAGAAAGATTCAGGCAGGCTGACAACTTTGGTAAGTATTATGATCCTTGTTGATCACAATCTTGGCTCTGCTTGTCAACTTCTTCATAGGAGTAAATTTATGAAAGGAGAATCTTTGTAGTAAGAAACTATCTTGGCTCACAATATGGAACAATCATTTGGACCATGAGGCTGAAGTAAAAGCAATGAATTTTATTTCTCATAACCTCCCATATGTCACATCCTACTAACTTCCAAGTCATCCTCAGCGTCCTGACCCAAGACACTTGCAGGGAATGCTTAGCTCTTCCTACCCACAGAGGTAACTCTTTCAGAACCACCCTTCCCTCCCCCATCTCCATCACGGAGGTGTCTAGTGTCATGTAAAACAAATAGCAGAGAATACCTAGATGGGAAGAGAACCTGAAGGTGATACAGATTCCTGGGTATAGGATTCAAATCATGATGAACAAGCTACACCAAGAATTTGCTTTCCAGACAATTGTATATATTCTAGAAAGCAGGGAGCTTTTATAGACCGGTTTCATGTGTCTTAAAATACACACATTTTTCGTGTAATACTTGACTAAAAAGAGTCATTAAATTAACAATTATCATTTACTGAGGATTTAGCACATGCTAAGCAGTGTACTGAGAGGTTTAAATGATTTAATTAGTCCACTTCTCTTTTAACCACTTATAGATAAGTAACCTAATTCTTAGAGAGGCTAAGTGACTTCCTCCAGGATGCATGGATAGTAAGTGCAAGGTCTAGAATCTAAACCAAGATCTAATCTCACCATTAATGACACGCTTTTAACCACTGCACCACACAGCTGCATTGTAAAAATCAACTTTTCTGCTAAATTAACATTATTATTAGCCTGACAATAAAGTCCACAAGGATAAAAGATCCTTGCATAATTTTAACAAGTATCACACATTTGGCTTCTCCTGGATGATTTTTATGACCCATTAGTCTAGTTAATTTTTCTTCTAACTCATTTATCCTTTTCTATCTTACTGTCATTTTTTAGAGAAAGTATCAAATTCTCTCAATACAGAAAAATAAAAATTTTTTTGACTCTGGGCTTCACCCTCTTTCTTGAACTTAACTCATTTTAGGAACAGAAACTATTGGTAAGCCAAGCCTGTAACCCTAAGCAAATTAAAGTTCTTGAGTATTTGCTATTTATAGCAGTTCAAATTCATGTTATATATGACAAATAAAGGTGAATATTTCAAGACTCTACATATTTATTCTGATTTCCCTGAGGTTTCACATATGTCCTTATCTGTTTGGTTTCTGAATTAGGAATCATAAAAGAATTTCTAGAAATCTACATTGCCTTGAATCACGGGTCCTGGTTTGCAGTTTCTAAAGCACTTGTTAAGTTTGTGTATCTGTATATTATATTTAGATTTTGAAGCATCACTTTGGCATATACTACCTATTCAATTTCTCATTTGAGAGGACCATGACTGAGCTAACATTACGCAGTGCCAACGAAATTTGTGTTTGATTTTAAACCAAGTGCTTGGTAGTTTTTGAACCCACCTGAATTGTTCAGTGGCAGTTTCCATCCATCAATACAGACACACTGGCAATTCCTCAGGAAATGCTCATGTGCTTGTGTGCCATCGATATGAACCATGAAAACCAGACAACCCACAAGTTTTCAAACTTCCTCTCAACTATCCAAATGGGTAGCACAAATGCAAGTTTATTGACCTTTTTTATGAGAAACAACCCAAATTATTTTGTGGTTCAAATATCTGTATTCCAATATGCATTTTTAAAGATAAGATGCAAACTCATTAAACTTTTTTCTATGTTTGAAGCAACATTAATCGATTAACCTGTGGAAATAATAGCTAAATCATGCTATCAATAATAATTTAAAACTTGCTTTCATTTTGAGGACTTGACCTATTGCTTATAGCTTGTAGGCAATCTCTAATAGGTTTTATCTATCAGAATCCTAGTTGAAATTTTCAAAGAATCCAGTCCATCAAAAGTTTTCTTAGAACTCTCCTGTGAGTTGAGAGGAAGTATGTTATGGGGTTAAGAATGCAGATTTGAATCTCCGTGGTTCAAAATCGTAATTCTGAATTGTGCGACTTTGGGCAAGTTACTTATATACTTCTCAGATACACTTCTTCATAGGTAAAATGAAAACATTAATAGCATCTACCTTATAAGATTCCTGTAGAGATTAACTAAACAGTAAATAGGTGATAGACACATCTAACTGTCTAATAAAACTTGTGTTCCCCCTTAGTATGATATTGTAAGTGGGAAGTTACTTCCTAGGCAGGAATCACATCTACCAGTCACTCCTTGCATCCAGGGGTAACATGTCACCACCTTTCACGAGTGAAATGTGAGGAAAAACAATATATTTTGCTTCCAGACCAGGACTTTTAAGTACCAATGTATCTTGTCCCTAGCTTCTACTAGCTGAAGGCAAAGGATAACAATGTCCTGTGGGAAGATGTGATAGAAACAGCCTGGGTCACTGAGTCACTATGAGAAGGAAAGTCACTCATCAACCAGGAGCACCCACGAGCTAAGAAAAACTCGTATTGTGAGAAGCCACTAAAATTTGAGCTTTATTTGTTATAGCAGCCAACATTATCCTACCTAATTCAACCTCCAAAGAGCTTAGCATAAAGCCTGGCATGTAATAGTTATCAGAAGTTTTGCATACTTTTGGCCACAACCTAAACACTGGGATCACATTCAGGATGCTAAATTTCCTTTTTTTTTTGGGGGGGGGTGGGCGGGGATGGAGTATCACTCTGTTATCCAAGCTGGAGTGCAGTAGTACAATTTTGGCTCACTGCAACGTCTGCCCCCAGGGTTCAAGCAATTCTCCTGCCTCAGCCTCTATAGTAGCTGGGATTACAGATACGCACTACCACACCTGGCTAATTTTTATATTTTTAGTAGAGACTGCGTTTCGCCATGTTGACCAGGCTGCTCTCAAACTCCTGACCTTAAATAATCTGCCCGCCTCAGCCTCCTAAGGTGCTGGGATTACAGGTGTGAGCCTCTGTGCCTAGCCTCAGGATGCTAAATTTTCAAAATGACTCTTGCCTTGATTCACATTATAGTTCAATCATATTCGCTAAATATTTGCTGAGAACCTATATTATTAATTATTATAATTATTAATAATTATTGCTAGGCACAATTCTGGGTTCTGGTATACAGTGGTCACTAAGTACATTCCAATCTTCATTGCAGCTTCTATTCTAGTCTGGCAAGACACAATATAAATACATCAATACTGTATAAATAAGTACATAAGGTGATTCTGGATAGATTGTGATAGAGAATGACTTGTAGTAAGAGATGCCATTTTAGAAAGAATTTTCAGGCCACTGGAAAAAATATTTCCAGTTAAAATAAGTACTTTCTTATATATATGTCTTCTAATTTATAAATGTTCTCTTCAGCTATGTCTAAATGAATATTTAACTTCTCTATTGAATTTTAACTCTAAACTTCTAATTTTTTTCATTACTAGAAGTTTGACATTATTTACTTTTTTAAAACCTGTCCTGAAGTTAACTTTTTTTTTCTTCTATTTCTTGATCCTTCTCTTTTCTTTGTTATTCATTTAAAAGATACTAATTTTATAGCTTTTGATTATTGCTTTATCTTAGAATTTGCACGCTAAACTTTTTTTTTCTACTAACTCTAACATATAATGGATTGTTCTTAATATTTTTAGGGTAAGCTTATTTTAACTGGAAATATTTTTTCCAGTGGCCTGGACTATGGAAAATACTCTCTAAGTGTGTTTGCATTTATTTCTTGCTGGTATTGTAGGGATATCACCAGCCTGGGGACCACTTTCATACTAATTTATCAGTTTGGTAGTATAGAAAAGCATAGGTTTAACCCAAGTAGGGCACACATTTGTGGCCTAATATGCCTCTCCTTCACCATTAAACATGATGCACTTTACTTTTGGATGTGAATTAGTCATACCTTAGAACTCCAATTTTCACTGAATGTTTCAGTGACACTCTTTTGCCAATTGCCAGAGCAACGTCCCCTTGAACTCTAGTGTATGAGAAGATATATAAGCAAATAAACAACATAAAGTAGTTGATATTACTACAGAAGTATTTATTTTTAAACAGCTATTTCAACATGAACAAAGTGGGAGTTAGCTGCAGTATATTAGGAAGGGAGAAGAGCAAATCCAAAGGCACAGAAGAATGCAAGCCTGACACTTTCAGAAACAGGGAAGAGCTGGAAGTTGGAAGACAAAAGATGTGATGTATATGAGGAGAGACTTACAGATGAGGATGGACCAATTGGCTACAGTGATCTTACGAAAGCCTTTTATCCATAAAGAGGTGTTGAAGTTTTGGTTAGATTACAATCTTTTTTTCATGGAACTATGAAGAGTTACACATATAAATGCTGTTTTGATAAACTAAATTATTTTAAACCTGGTTTACATATACATTTAATAGGTTTTTGTACTAAAAGTTGGCAATTTCTAGATTAATACCAGTTCTTCTTTAGGTTCTTGAGAAAAGGAGGAGCAGCTAAGCAGGATATTTCTCTTGATCACTGCCCAAGGAAGGGGTTAAAGAAGAGGTTGGGGGCTAAACCCAGCCTTGTCAATATAAAGACAGAGCATAAAACAGGAGGGAATAAAAACACTTTCTAAAGTATATTGCCAGCTATGCTTTTCAGAGTATGGGAGAATTGAGAAATTCCTATGCTTTCAAAGAATGGACAATAGGCATATACACATACTTGAGCTGTAAATTATATAAATCTGATACCTTTTTCCTAAGGAATATCCTGGTTTTATACATAATAGGCAGAATAAAAATAGAATAAACAATATTCTGTGACAATGTGAACCCATGGTTTCCAAATCCGGCTTTACTCTCAAAATTATCTAGGGAGCATTTTTTTAAATGTAAATGCCGGGAACCTACCATAGAGACTAGAGTTTCTCATCCTTTTCTTTATATTCTTCATGTCATTCTTGTGTAACTAGCACAACTTGAGTCAGCAGACCAGGAAAAATACAGATAAAATATACTGTGATTATACTCTAACTTTTGTACTCTCTTTAAATTGTTTTTAATTAGTTATCTTTATCTTAAATGATGTTCGTTATTTTTTAATTACCTTAGTTATTTGGTTATTCTTCCAGAGATGAAAAAGGATTACCCTAAATTTTTTCAAAATTTTTGCCTAGTTTTTTTCTTATTGTAAACATTTTACGTGGTAATAAAGATAGAATTGTAAGCCAGTAGAGAAAATACGTGACATTAGGTAGCCATCTGAAAAAAAAAAAAAAGGAAACTAGATTGATTCCTCATACCTTACTCCAAAATGGATTTCAGAATTATCAACACTGCAAAACTTAAAAATTAAATAAAACATACTAAATATTTTTAAATCTCTGAATTGGAAGAAAGCTTTTTAAGTATAATAGAAAACCCAGAAGCCATAAAAGATAACTGATAAATTTGAAAACAAAACTGAAAATCCTACATGCTTAAAAAAAATTCATTTTAAAATGTTAAAAGATAAATCACAAATTGGAAAAAGATATTTGCAACTCATCACAGAAAAGGCATATCTATATTTATAACTGGCTATTTACACAGAGATAGATATAGAGACAGAGATATATAAATAGGCTTAATATAAAAAGAGTTCTTAACATCAATAAGATAAAGACAAATCGATAAAAAATGGCCAAAATGTAACAATGATTCTCACAAAAAAAGAAATAAAAGTCTTTTAAAAGTACAACATAATGCTAAGCTTCATTATATATAACCACACATAAAATATATACATATAATCCTATGAATGCAAATAAGAAACAGATATAAACTTTAACCTCTCAAAATTGAAAGATCAGAATCTGACAACACATAGCATTTGTAAGAGTGTAGAGAATCTGAATCCTTCCAATATCCTTTGGAGAGTATAAAATGGTACAACCTCCATGGAGGAAAATTTAGCAATATCTACCAGAACTTTTAAAACATATATGGGACTCAGAAATTCCACATCCAAGAAATTATGCTACAACTGTAGTCACAAATGTGCAAGATTACATACGTACCAGAATATTCAGTACATCATTCTTAACAAAAATTAGAAACAACTGAAATACCCAAGAGAGAATTTGATAATACAATGCTGCCTTTAACAAGAACAAGGCAGTCTTGAGATAGAGAAGAATGTATCAATTATGTTTTTTAAAATTTTACTGTATGTAATAGGTTGTATTGTTGTCTTTGGTATATTTTGAATTTTGTAGTATGTGGATATATGACTTATTCTAAAACTTCAGATGCAAACTGATGGCATTTCTGTCAAACATATGCAGTAGAATGGCAAATAAAAAGCAATACTATAAAAATTATAATAATGGTGTTATACTGATCAAATTTGAGGTTTCACTTTGAAAATTTGTATGCTTTATGTACAGACAATAAGAAAATAAAATGAGAAATTATAAACTTAAAAAATATATATGTTCTGGCTCATCATAGGCAGGTTGTAAAATAATGAATAGTAGAGGAAAAAAAGCAAAAAATATAGAGATACAATTTTCCCTCCTATAAAAATATATAATCATTATTAGCCTGGTTTGATTTTTTTATTTCTATATGTGCTTGCTGCTTGTGATTGTGTGTATGGTAGGTTAAAATCAATATACATATACATGTACATATATATTATAGAAGGCAATATGGAAGTATGTTCTTTATACTGGTTTTTAAAGTTTGAAGGATTTAAATGATAATAGAACCATAAATTAAAATATATTCAAATGAATTAAATCTATTTAATAATTTATTATATTATTTAATTTATTAATAATCTATTATTCTATATTATATTGCTAACACATTAAATATAATAAATAATTTAATATAATATTAAACTAATATAAAATTTAAAATGAAGTCTCTGAAAAATATTTACTCTTTACATATATTTATTTGGGGGAATTAATTAGGTTAATATTAGTAGATATGTACTCCAACCGTAAATTTTAAAGAATACTTCTTTGACCAATAATACATTTGCAGTTCCTTAAAAACAATAGCAGAATCTTGAATAGGCTCTTAAGAAATAATAAATTAAATGTTATTAATATATTGCTACCATTAACAATGCACACTTTTAATAATCTAATTCCTGTCCTAACCCACCTACTAACCGTAATCTTGCAAAATATACTATAAGGAATTAACGGGCACTTCACATTGCAACCAGCAGCAAGCAGAGTAAAGATTAATGTAGAAGTACTAAATTAAATTTTTCTCATTTTATAGTCACATTTTAGGGAAAGGATCAAAACAATGTTTTTTAGTGCTTTGCAATACTACAGAGAAGAAATCAATTATACTACAAATTATTTATTGAATTTTAATAATTTTATTTGTATCTATCAAAAAATGCAAACCAAAAAGCAGACATTAATATAGAGTACTTTATAATTCCTTTATAACGTCCAGGAAGGTATTGTTTCAACATATGAATTCTGTTGTCACATATTGAATTAAAGATTAATGTGTTTTCCTTAATATTGGGTTTTATTAACTTGAAAAAGAAGCAACCAAAGTATTTTTTTTTTTCATCTTGAAAAGCTGGCAACCAATGTTGCAAAATGTGATGTTAAAAATTTTATCTAAAATTTATACATAAAAGTCTTGACTTGTAAAGCTTTTCAAAAGTCCCCAATGTTGTTATTCTTAATTCCAGACTTTCCATTTTTACATAGGCCATTTCCCCCTATCTTTCATGCCCTTTAGACATTCAGAATCTGACTTTAAAATTCACATCTTCCAATCAGTCCTCCCAGTTACATTTTTTTTCATCCTCACTCCAGTCACCATTTGCAGGTGTCAGGTTCTGCCTTTCTGAACTGAAAAACACTCAAGATTAGGAATAATATCATGCCTTGTAATGTTTTTACATCTTTTTTATAACACCTACTTCATCGATCTGCACACAGTTGGCACTTAATGAATGTATTTAGTGATAGGTTCAAGGATCCTACAAATACTTGAGTTTGTAACAGACATGTGAAGTGCCACATGATAGACTTTAATATCACCTTCCTCTTTGTAGGGAGATGGAAGTGGGTGTTAAAGAAACCTAGCTAAGTGTTCAATCTACTTTATCATAATTCCCCTTAACAACTGTGTTCCAGGTCCAAAATTATTTGATTCTTGCCAAGATCTTATTTAGAAAAGCTGTAAAGTTCAATCCTATTTTATCAAGCCATATTGTCCTCTTCCATCATGACTTCTTCCTCTTACACAGAAAGAAAACAGGGTACTTCAGAAAAAGCGATTTACATTAACAAGTTAACCCCTAAACCTCAGTGACTTGGCCCAACAAATGTTTATTTCTCACTTATGCTATGTTCATATGGGTTGGGGAAGGGGATGGCTCTGATTAGGTGTGTAGACAAAGGGAAGCTCCAGTTTCTCAACACTATGCAGGGAAAGAGGAAGCTGCAGAGTCTCACATTATGTCCAAAAACAAACAGGTTTCCTGCACTCCCAGCTAAGGGCCAAAACTTGCTCATGGCCCTATCTAATACAAACGGACTGGGAAATGAGCAGCACACGCATACTCAGTAAGTAGCAACCATTTTCCCCATAAGAATAAATAGCTCAATTTCTACAAAGAGAATAAAACATCTAGGAATACAACTGACAAAGGATGTGAGGGACCTCTTTAAGAACTACAAACCACTGCTCAAGGAAATAAGAGAACACAAACAGATGGAAAAACATTCCATGTTCATGGTTAGGAAGAATCAATAACATGAAAATGGCCATACTACCCAAAGTAATTTGTAGATTCAATGCTATCCCCATTGACTTTCTTCACAGAACTGGGAAAAAACACCTTAAACTTTAGATGGAACCAAAAAAGAGCCCACATAGCAAAGACAATCCTAAGCAAAAAGAACAAAGCTAGAGGCATCACACTAGCTGACTTCAAACTATACTACAAGGCCACAGTAATCAAAACAGCATGGTACTGGGTCCAAAACAGAGACATAGACCAATGGAACAGAACAGAGGCTTGGAAGTAATGCTACACACCTACAATCATCTGATCTTTGACAAACCTGACAAAAACAAGCAATGGGGAAAGGATTCCCTATTAAATAAATGGTGTTGGGAAAACTGGCTAGCCATGGGCAGAAAGTTGAAACTGGATCCCTTCTTTACACTTTATATAAAAATTAACTCCAGATGGATTAAAGGTTTAAACATAGGAACTAATACCATAAAAACCCTAGAAGAAAACCTAAGCAATACCATTCAGGACATAGGCATAGGCCAGGACTTCATAACTAAAACACCAAAAGCATTGGCAACAAAACCCAAAATAGACAAATGGGATCTAATTAAACTCCAGAGTTTCTGCATGCCAAAAGAAACAATCATTAGAGTGAACCGGCAACCAACATAATGGGAAAAAAATTCTGCAATCTACTCATGTGACAAAGAGCTAATATCCAGAATCTACAAAGAACTAAAACAAATATACAAGAAAAAAACAAACAACCTCATCAAAAAGAGAGTGAAACATGTGAACAGACACTTTTCAAAAGAAGACATTTATGTGGCCAAAAAACATATGAAAAAATGCTTATCATCACTGGTCATTAGAGAAACACAAATCAAACAACACTGAGATACCATCTCAGACCAGTTAGCATGGCGATCATTAAAAAATCTGGAGACAACAGATGCTGGAGAGGATGTGGAAAAATAGGAACACTTTTACACTGTTGGTGGGAGTGTAAATTAGTTCAACCATTGTGGAAGACAGTGTGGCAATTCCTCAAGGATCTAGAAATAGAAATACCATTTGACCCAGCAATCCCATTACTAGATATATACCCAAAGGATTATAAATTGATCTATTATAAACACACATGCATACATATGTTCACTGCGGCACAGTTTACAATAGCAAAGACTTGAAACTAACCCAAATCCCTATCAAAGATAGACTGGGTAAAGAAAATGTGGCACATATACACCATGGAATACTATGCAGCCATAAAAAAAGGATGAGTTCGTGTCCTTTGCAGGGATGAATCTGGAAACCACTATTCTCAGCAAACTGACACAAGAACAGAAAACTAAACATCTCATGTTCTTACTTCTAAGTGGATGTTGAACAATGAGAACACATGGATACAGGAAGGGGAACATCACACACTGGGGTCTGTTGGTGGGTGAGGTGCTAGGGGAGGGATAGCAGGGGGTGGGGAGATTGGGGAGGCATAACATTAGGAGAAATACCTAATGTAGGTGACAGGGGGATGAAGGCAGCAAACTACCATGGCATGTGTATACCTAGGTAACAATCCTGCAAGATCTGCACATGTACCCCAGAACTTAAAGTAAAATTAAATTAAAAAAAGAAAAGAATAAATACCTCATTCATTCTAATTCTGCATGGCAGTGTCACTATAGAATCTTGGCCATGATGTGTGTCACTTATCCTTACAATCATTCCCAAATGCATCCCAAATTTTAAAAATTCCAAATTACTAGTTTGTATTCTTCAATCCTCAGTTCTCAATTAGACTAACTTTTACCCAGAAACAACCTGTTTTAATGTTTTATTTTGTATACTTCATGTCTTGCCCAGACAATAAACTTGCCTCATTCATTCTTCTTTTTCCTTTCAGAAACATTATCTGTCTTTTTGCTCTAATAGTTGTGTCCTCCATGATTTTTTTTAGAAGCATCACAATCATAAGCAACTCAGAGACAAAACAAAACAAAAATAGGATCTGACACTGCAGGGACTCTTCTTTCCCTTTGTTAATCATCTCCCTCCATTCTTTTAATGCATCATTTCTTAACTGTGGCTACACATTAGAATCACCTGGGCAGCTTTTAAAAATGACTCGCTCTAGGTTCTGGGGCCCATAAGAGGGAGCTCAGATGTCTGCCCTAGGATGTAAGAAGAATCTTACAAAAGGCTGTGCCAAGGAAATGCCACTGAAGACAAATCTTTAAGATGAGTAAGAGTTGACCAGGTAAAGAAGGAGATTATCCCAGCTACTGGTAATATCAGATGAGCTCCCCAAGAGCAGGGCTGGGACAGAGTCAGGTCTGTGAGTTGAAAAATGATCCCTCTGGAGCCTACACAAGACACGAAATGGAGAGGAAAGACACAGCAAAGAGGCATTGATAGGATAGCCTTGGCAAGAGGTGGGCACAACCTCCATCACCATATTTACTCACCAACAATTGCTTATTTGTGTGTCCACTTGAGATGGACACACAAATTATCTCAACTTGAGATGTGTTCAGCTTTAAGTAGCAAAATCACCTGAATTACCACAGCTTAAACAAATAAAGGTTTACTGTTATCATACACACAAAGGTGCAATTTTAATGCTTGGCTTTCAGTTTTCACTTAAACCATTGAGCATCTCTGGGGTTTCCCAAACCCATCTGCTCACCGATGTACTCCCAATTTGTTTTGTTTTCTTCTGCCTCTCACTTCCCCACTCCTTCATAGCCCTTTTGGGATCACTCCCAAATACAGTTGGCCCTTAAACAACACAAGTTTGAACTTCACAGGTCTATGTATATGTGGATTTTCATCCACCTCTGCCTCTCTTGAGACAACACGACCAACTCCTCCTCTTCCTCCTCTTTGGCCTACTCAATGTGTAAACCATGTAGATGAAGACCTTTATGATGATCCACTTCCACTTAATAGTAAAGGACATTTTCTCTTCCATATGATTTTCTTAATGACTCTTTTATCTAGCTTACTTTATTGTAGGAATACAATACATAATACATATAATATACAAAATACATGTTAATTGATACTTTACATTATTGGTAAGGCTTCCAGTAAACAGTAGCCTATTAGTATTTAAGTTTTCAGGGAGTCAAAAGTCATATACAAATTTTTGACTGTGCAGGGGGTTGCTGTCCCCAGCTCTCCATCATATTCAAGGGTCAACTGTAAATTATTGGGATCTAAATCTTTGTTTTAGTATCTGCTTTGAAAAATAGGAATAATAATAGTGTCTATCACATATGATTGCTGGAAGGATTAAGTGAGTTGATACATGTGAAGCATGTGTTACCTGCACCTGCTCTTCCCTCCTCCTAGCAAGCTCTAATTCACACTCCACCAGGGATAGCTTCTACTTTTCACCCAGCGTAAACATCCCCTCCTCACAGAAGCTTTTCTGTGACCTGAAGTCCACTCTTGTTTTCTCTCACAGTTTTGATTGTTTTTCTTTCTTAATACTCAATACTTGTCATCATGTTTACTTAAATCTGTCTCCTCCCACTGGAATGAAAGCTCAAATAACAGGCACAGACTTGTTAACTACAATCTACCGGTGTTCACTAGTTTACTGTTGTCTAACACATCATAGGGGCCCAATGAAGAATTGTTGAGTAAATGCCATCTAGACATATAGCCTAACTGTACTACACATCCTATAACTTTTCTAAAACTCCAGGTAAAGAACAAATTAGGAAAACTGAGAAGTTAGAAACCTATTGTGGCAGACAGAATAATGGCACACAAAAAAATGTTCATGCCCTAATCCCTGGAACCTGTGAATATGATACTTTACACAGAAAAAATAAAAAGGCATTGCACACGTAACAGACCTTAAAGTGAAGAGATTATCCTGGATTACCCCAGTGGGCCCAATCTAATCAAGTGAGACCTTAAAAGCTATGCATGTTCTCCAGCTCATTACAAAAGAGGCCACCAAAAGAAGATGGAGAAGAGGAGCCAGAGAGATTCTAAGTATGAGAAGGACTCGATCACACTTGGATTATACTTTCTGGAGTAGGGCCAGATAACAAGCAAGCAAACTCTTCCAGCCCTGGATTCAGCCAGCAAGGAAACAGGAACCTCAGTCCTACAACCACCCTGAACTAAATTCGGTCAACCATTGGATGAGCTTGGAAATGAACTCACACCCAGAGCTTTCAGAAAGGAAAGCAGCTTTGCTGACACCTTGAGTTCTGCCCTGTGAAACTCTAAACAGAAAGCCCAGGCCATGCTCTGAGTTTGCTGAGCTGTGAGATAATGAATAGGTATTGTTCTAACCTGCTAGGTTTGTGAAAATGCGTTATGGCAGTAAGGGGAAACTGCACCATCTAACCCTAAAACTCTCTCTTGGTGAGATGTCTAAAAGAGAAAGAGAACTGGAAGCCCATTATTCCAGAGTAATAACAGATCCAAGGGAATCTCTGTAATAAGTAAATCTACAGTGCTCAATAAGATTCTTTAACTCCGGAAGACAATGTGTTTCTGGAAATGAGGAATGAATACTATTTCCTGTGCTATGAATGAATGTGCTATGAATAGAATGAATACTATTTCCTATGTGTTTTCTCATAGACAGTATCACTTAGGGTAGAAAGAGGTGATCATCCTAAGGCAATGTACAAGATGCAAACCTATCAAGACACTCAGCAACTTTTAATGTTCTTCCTGCCTGGTTAGTGACTGATAATTAGGAAGAGACCCACGCTAAAAAATGCCACAGTAAATATCAGATATTGAAAAAAATGAGAGGTATCTTAACACTCCATTTCTCAGAATCAAGCTATCCCCAAACATGAAGTACTCATGCGAGTGTGTACAAATGCAGAGGCACTATGTATCAACGATTCTAAAGCGGTCTTTTTCAGGTTTTGATATACTTTAAGTTAGGATGCATCTTAAAAATAATGTATACTCTTCAGGCCAGGTGCGGTAGCTCATGCCTGTAATCCCAGCACTTTGGGAAGCCGAGGCAGGTGGATGATGAGATCAGGTGTTCAAGACCAGCCTGGCCAAGATGGCGAAACCCCATCTTTACTAAAAATACAAAAAAAAAAAAATTAGCGAGGTGTGGTGGTGGGAGCCTGTAATCCCAGCTACTCTGGAGGCTGAGGCAGAGAATTGGTTGAGCCTGGGAGGAAGAGGTTGCAGTGAGCTGATATCATGCCCCTGCACTCCAGGCTGGGTGACAGAGTGAGACTGTTTCAAAAAAAAATAAATAAATAAAAGGATACTCTTCAAATAGTTTTCCCCAAGAAAACTATTTTTAAAGGAAGATTCATTTCATAGAGTGAAGAAATATGGTATTTAGCACTTAAATGATAACATGGTGCCTAAGTCTGCTTCGGCTGCTGTAACAAATGCCACAGACTGGGTGGCTTAAACAACAGACATTTATTTTCTCACAGTTCCAGAAGCTGGAAATCCAAATCAAGGCATTTGCAGGTTTTGTTTCTCCTTAGGCTGTTCTTAGATGGCTGTCTGCTCGTTGAATTCTCACACAGTGTTTCCTCTACATATGAGTATCCCTGGTCTCTTTCTCTCCTTTTGTAAGGACACGTACTGGATTAAGGCCCCAATCCATTACCTCATTAAACTTTAATGACCTCCTTTAAGGCCCTATTGCCAAACACAGTCACATTGGGGGTTGGGGCTTTAAAATATGAATGAGAAGGTATAATTCGGTCCATAACATATAGAGAACTGAAGCTAGTGATTTGAGTAAGGAAAAGCAAAGCCAAAATGGAAATTGGATTTTGCCTTTCCATGGACCTTCCTCTGTGGTCTCCTGGCATGCTGGATGGCTTTCTGGACTGACAAGGTCCAGTAGGCACATTTCATCAAAGCTCAGCCACAGAGAGAACTGGTAAGTGAGGCTGTTGAGGCTGCACAGAAGGAAATGGATGTGGGAGGCGACATGAGGAGCTAGATCAGAGCAAAGAGTTTTTCGGGAAGCAGAGGTTTTATCTTGCAGAAAAAATTTCAGCCAAATTGCTAAGCCACGTTAACCCCATTCCCTTCTTGCTAGAAGTTTAAAGGAGTTTAGAAACTTGTCCTGAATATAGTATGTCTTCACGTCAGCAAAACGTTTAGAACGACTTCATGGTGGGAACTTTGTGGTGGATAAAAACACTCAAATTCAGTGTTAAGCTCCAGCTGCATCTAAAATTGAGCTCTGCAGAGTTCTTTCCTTGGTTCTTTTTGAAACTTGGTGTCAATGATTTAGATAAAAATGTAAAACACACTTATAAAATCTTCACTATCAAAACATTGAAAGGAATGAGTATTATGCTGTATTGAAGATTCAAGATCCGAAGAGATCTTGATAAGATAGAAAGTTCAGACAAAGCCAACACAATGAAATTTAACAATAGTAAGTGAGAAGTCCGGCGCTGGAGGAAGACAACTGTGTAACAACAAGGTTAAGCAAACCCCACTCAACAGCAGGAAGAAAGATCTATTGAAATTGGAGATAATAGAAAAAGAAGCATGCCAAAAGCAGGACCCAAAATCAACGCATTTGACATAAAATGGTACAAGGCAAGAACTTACTGGAGCTAGAATCAAAATTCTTTGCATGATAATTTACTTATCTACCCCCTACCCACTCTTCTTTAACTTTTAATAAAAATGAATATTTATAATCTCATTTGTTTCTATGTATTGCAAACAAATACCAAGATTAAAGAGAAGGTCAGCCAGTTCATCATCACCACATATTCCTGAGTAAAACATTCTGGATTCTCATACGCTTAGACTTGGAAGGAATTGTGGACACTTGGGTCTTCTCCATATGCTCCATGTTAACCTTCTCACATCTTCTCTGTTTGAATGCCAAGCTCCACTCAAATAGGACAGCTTGATATTACTCGCACACTTTCTGGTCTCTCCTACCTTTAGGCCTTTGCTCAGCTGATTCCTCTCTTTGGAATGCCCTCCTTCCAACTTCTTTGAAGACATACTCTAATTTCAAGGTGTAATACAAATTCTGTCTTTGGATACAGTTTCATGACATCTTTCTATACCTCATTTCTTACAATCCCAAGTTGATGCCCCTTCTCTTTTGAATCTGTAAACCTTTATAGCAAATACATATGCTTCCTTATGATACTTAACATGTTGTTTCTACATAGGGGAGGGTGTCTTTGTCAGGAGGCTTTCTAAGCAGTGAGGCCCAGTTTTCCCCCTGTTGCTAACACAGGGAATGACCAGCCAGCCAGGTTCTCTGCCCAGCCTGGTAGTCACATTCCCATCTTGCTCTCTAAACTCCTCACCATGGAGATGGCAAACCATATCTCACTCATCAAAGCCGAAAAACCTTAGTTTTCTCTTATGTAAAACTTTTTGTCCATCCCAAGCAGAGATGATCACCATTCCTTTGTATTATGCCTTCACCTAACACATGCTTCTATTAGACAGGTTTATAATACTGAAATAGCCATGTTCCCTCAGTTATAAAGCTATGTTTATAAAACACTATTTATATATATGATATAACATAAAATGTTGTATTAACACTGCATGTCAGTTGTGAGATACATAATGACTCTAAAAGTAATCAAATGCTTTAAAACATGCATCCTATGGTTGAAGTAATAATTGTTGACTCACATTCCTTATCCAACAGATTAGTAGGCCTTCAGCAGGCAGCAGAATCACATCACATTTATCTTATTATCAATTTTTGCCCAGTGGCTAGTATATAGTATCGGCTCAAGACATATTTGTTGTGTGAATGAATTAAATATGTTTTTAGCTGACTATAAATTTAATTTGGTTCAACACTCTAGTCTGGCCTTTATGAAAATTCACGTAATATAAGACTGCATCATATTAGAATGTTCAGAGGATAGAAAGCAGTAATCATAAAAAGATTCAATCACTTTAGGAATATGGTATTCAATATTTTCACTACCTTAACTAGTAAAGGGAACACTGACTGTCCAAGATGATCAGGATGAGAAAAGGTCCAGAAAATCTTTTCATACAAAGAAAGCCTGAGAGAACTGGGTATAGATAGCCTGCAAAAGAGAAGCAAGTATAAAACATGATGGCTGTCTTCACACCTTCGAAAGACTGTCTACATAAGTGTAAAAAGGCCTGATGTGTGGCACTCCAGAGAAGCAAAGACCCATGTGATGATAATTCCAGGAGTAGATCTGATTCTCTCTTCAAAATACCTTTACAAAGTGCTACTCCAAGGCAATGGAACAGGTTGTCTTATGATATCCTTTATGTCTTACACCCAATTTCAGGACACCAAAGCAGAACCTTAAAGGCTAAGAGTTATTCAGCATTGGATAAAATCGTAGACCAGATGTCTCATTAGGCTTTCTGCAATTTCAATCTTTTATGATTTTCATCAGTATTAATTTCTTTTCCAGAGAGGACTACCATAAGAACGGGCACAATTGAAAAATGACAGGTGCTCTACGGGATGACCTGAAAGTTTCCAGCCCCAGATCTGTGACAGATTATCAATGAACATGAATCTATCCATCCTTTCATTTATGTATGCAACCAATCAACAATCACTGAATGTCTACTGAGTGCCAGGCACTGTCCAAATCCCTAGGGATACAATAGCAAGCAAAATAGGCATAGTCACTATGTTCATGAACTTGATGCCTAGTGCAGACAATAAGAACACATAGAAATTACAACCCCTGATAAGTGCTATGAAGAAAAGCATGGGATAAGACAAGAGCCAGTTGAGCTAGTTGGAGGGTTCAGAAAAGGCAGGCTGCTTTGACATTTGAGATAAGAACTAAGGCAAGTCATTTAATTCTCCATTCATTCACAAAGGCTGCTGTTAAATAGGGCAAAATATTCTGGCCTTACCAAGACTTTGCGGAATCTAGTTACTATCTGGGGCACTAAAATTGTCTTTGTAACCTTGAAGAAGTTCATTTGACCTCTGTAAACCTCAGCTTCCTCATCAACAAAATGGGAAGGATAACAGCACCTAGGTCAGGATGCTGTCAGATCATGCATGCAAAGCCAGTGTCGGCCACAGAGACCATCTTCAATAGTAGATGGCGACTACTGTTGTTAAAATACATAGGAAACACTCTGAGTGCTTAGACGGAAAAATGCCACACACGTTTTAGATGTTATTTCTACTCTTCTAAAATCCCCAAGCTGCCGGGTGGGAAGAAGGAATTAGCCAGTAGGTGTGGCGATATTTATCTCAACCACGTTTGAGGACATCAGCAGTCTCCCTGTGCGCCAGGCTTCCCTCCTTGGAGTCAGTTGTCCACTAGAGGAGGAAAAACATCCTCCTTTGTTTCACATTCAACTTTCTTCTCTTTAAAAGATCAGAGAAGGTTAGAAAGAACACTCCTAGAGAAACGAGACCACGTCTGCCTCAGCCAGTGCAGCCACCAAATGAAAATTCACTGCAGCAGCTCCCTGGCGTTTCAGGAGGAGACCAGCCCAGTATGAATAAATAATCCACATTTCAAGCAGGATTACGGATATAAATGAAAGACGAAAAGCACATCAGGGTACCAATTCGTCACACATCTCCATACAAAAGTGCAACCTTGTTTCTCTCCTTCCTCATCCCCGGCTTACCCAACTTCCTACCGCACCTTGCGGCCAAGCGTGCACAACACTGAAAAAGAGAAAGAAAAACGTAGGGCAGAGAGACACTCAGACATCCAGACAGACGTGTGACTGCAGTGGGTCTGCGAGTGACACCCATCGCCTCCCTTCCTGTCAGACTCCGTGGATCCACTTGAACTTCTGCGGTCAGATGGTATCCACCAGAGCTTGACTGGCACCGCAGCCAGTGGTATCACAGGGCGCCCTGCCACAGTCCCCCAGGACCCTGCCCTGCATAGCTGTGGGGTTATCTCCCTCTTGTCTTGATAGCTAATACAGCTCCGACAGTGGCTCTATCCCATTAGGTCACAGCAATGAAAACGAATGCCATTTTCTTGATGGCTTATGCAGAATTGCTGTAATTCGAAGCAAGCCTCTCTGGCCAGCTTCTTCTTTCTGTCTCCATCCCTCACCCCTGGAACCTCAACCCCCTTGCCTGACTGCTCCCCTTCCCCAGCTACCACCCCCCACCTCCCCATCTCTGTCTGTCCTCTCTTTTCATACTGAATATATTGGGGCCCTGGCAGGCTGCCATTCTAACTGCACATTAGAAATGGTAGAGTTTTCCTCTATCTGATTCTATAAAATGAGTTCACCAGAAGGTGCAGACCCAGCACATTAGTGGCTTTTCCTATAAATTACTTTAACACTGTGTCCAATCATATATATAATTTCAGATTTTCAATTTCAACTCACTGCTGTGTCAGCACAGACTCCACTGATATGTCTAACGTATTTAGCTTAAAATGAAACGGATGGCATTTCATTACCAGGAAGATAATATTTTTGAATATGTTTCCTGCATGGCGGGATCCATCATTATTCTGCCATTTTATGTTCAGTGTGTGTAATAGCTTTTTAATGCTTTGACGTATTTTATTTATACGTGTAATATTTTTCTAATATCATAGGACAGTTTAACTCATTGGACACATTAGAAAATCTTAATTGACTGCTTTTAAATATTAGCAAAAGGGGGAAAGGCTGAACAAATTGCCAATATTTTTATTTAAGATTTCATAAAGAGTAATGAAAAAAGGCACAAAAATTGTTCAAACCTTATTCTTTTATCTATTCTCCCAACCTTCTCCCTGCCTCCTCCTACTCAGTAGTCTCCCATAAATATACACACGTTGGAGAGGAAATAGGAAGATAAAGAAAAATCCCCTAGTCCCCTGAGACTCACAAGCTGTCAGGGTGAAGGCAAAGAACACAGGAAATAGTGAGCAAGCCCCGGTGTGAATGACAGGAACCCTCTCATTGGCTGAAGCTTCTGACAGCACTGAAATCTTTAATACCAGGTTCCCGGCTCTTTGACCAAAGTCATGGAGTGTTTGAAAGAAGACTGTTCTCAAAAGATGTCTTTGCAAAGAAAATGCAAAGGAAAGTGTTTCACCTTAAAACCTTGCAGGTAGCCAACTTTGCTAAAGGCATTTCAAGCAAACAGGTAAGAGCTAGAGTGAGCACTTCATTCTCATTCTTTCTCTCTTCTTTCAAAGCACTACCTTACTCCAAATGAAAAATTTGGGGGTCAATGTGGGAAAAGTGATTTGGTTTTCTCACTTTAAGTCAAACCAGTGTAGTGGGCTACTGACCAGTGCACATTGCTGGAAGCCCCTAGTTTTGGGTCACTCACAATGGAAGGATGTGAGAATTAACACTGTCTTTTCAGAGAAAAGACTGCCATTACTGTATTAAAAGTACAGCCCCTGTTTCTCTAACTCCTGCTGTTCTAGGGAAGAGTAAACAGAAATGAATTCTAATTCTGGTCCATCTTTTATCACCTATGGGACCCCAAGCAAGTTACTAGAAGTCTGCAGAGCACAAGGGGATTTATCTGTAAAACTGAGATAATAACTCCCAACTTGGAGGTTGCTGCAGTAATAAGATGCAGTTCCTGCAGGCTCCTGGCCCAATGCATGGCTTATGCAGTCAACACGATCATCATTATTATTTTTGCTATAATTAGCAAATTTCTTTTTGATGTTAAAAGACAGCTACTTTTACCCCACTCCTTCAAATTCTGTAATTTAAAACCAAACTCTAATACGCATGCTGATAAAATAATAAATACAAGTTATAAAGGCACAGACAATTATGGTATTTTAGTTACTCAAACAAAGTTCATTTTGGAGTAAAACTTCCCAACTTTATACTGAGGATACTTGAAAGAGTTTTGCTGCTTGCTAGCCTGGAGTGTATATATACCTATATTCATGTTTATTCACCTTTTTGTTCTTAGAAGAAAATCATGGCATAAAATCCTGAATAGAACACACCACTAACAATTTCTTGTATCAAATTCACTTACTTGAAGCTTCTTGTAACTTTTTCGAGTTCTCAGAGTTGGAAAACAAGGCTCTAAGACAGAGGTGAACAAACTTTTCTCTGAAGGGCCAGATAGTAAGTATTTCTGGCTTTGCTGGCTCAATTCTGCTATTGTTACCCCAAACAGCTATGGAAAACAGTAAATGAACCAGCTGTGTTCTAATAAAACTTTATTCACAAAACCAGGCAGCTGGCTTATTTTGCAGACTAACACCTGATTTAAGACATTAATATATCTTAATTTTTGTATTTTTCAAGAACCAAAAGTCCCAAAGAATATAATCACAAAATCAGGCACAGAGAAAAGGAAGTGTTGACAATATAACCCTTTAGGTTGAGCACAGGAATTTTAAAAATCATATTATAGGATACTGTATCTTCTATTATTCTTATACTGGCTTTATAGAAATTTGCCAAGATGAAGTTTCAGTTTTTCACTCCAAGGCTCTGTTACAGTTATGTCAAATTAACCTAATCTAATGACCAGATGAACAATTTTGATCAAGATCAAAATAGCACAAATAATTTATACATTCAACAAACTCCACTGAACAACCGCTATACACTGAGCAAACCCAAAGGCAGAGAGTGAAAAGACACAATCCACGTCACTGCACATTTAGGTTTTAGTCACAAGACACAGACAATATATAATCAAACAAGTCAAGAACAAGATAAATGGATTTACCAGTAAGTGCCAATGGCAATCCAAAAGACTGCTGTGACAGAAAGGAATGGGCTTGAGGGAAGAGGGGAGTCCTGGGAGAGTAGTCTCTTTGAGAAGAGGGGCTAATCTGATATTTGAAAGGAAAAAAGTGATCATGCTCAGCCCTTTGAAGATAGGAATAACAATGCAAAAGTCATAAAGCAAAATAAGAGTTTGAAGAGTAGAAGGAAAAGAAAGGAAGCCAGTGTGGTTGAAATACAGGAAAGTGCTGTGAAATATAAGACCGTGCTGTTCTGCCTGGAACTGAGTTTGCATAAAGTTTGTATCATATTTACAGGCACATGGATAGTTAGACTTGCAAAATTATAAAGACTAGATTTTGTCCTCATCAGTAGAAAAGTGTTTGTACCAGTTAATTCTCAGTACATTATTTGTTGACAACATTGAAGAAATTATCTTGAGGTGAAACCATGGGGCCAATCAGAAATTCCTTATTACTCTGTTATAGACCTTCTGAACCAAATTTCTAAATTCCTGCTTTCTAAATTCCAGTTCTCCTGAAGGAGGTGGAAACATTTAGATAGGTGTGGGCAGATCAGCATTGCCTTATTTGGAGTTGCTCTTTCAGGAAACAAAGCAGAAGCTATTTAATAATATTCCTCTTCAAAGTTATATGGCACTTTTCATCTAAGAATATCAGAGCACTCTGCCGCAATTAAATTATTAATCCTCCTGACAACTCCATCAAGAAAGTATCTGCTTTATTATCAGTGAGAACACTTGGCATTTACATGCTCGCCTTGAGAATGCTATTCAATCATACTCAGTTAATTAATGCGTGCAACACATTTAGGAGGCAGGTCAGCATTCTGGTCCCCAGTTACAGGTAAAGAAACTGAGGTCCCAAAATGATAAGGTGTTTCCAGACAACTTACCCAAATGAGACTGGTAACAGAAAATGCTTGCTGCCTTAATCATGGTTAAGAGTCACTAATTCATACATTAAACTCTCAAACATTTAAATGCCTGTAACCGTATAGCTGATTATAAAATCATCAACCTAAGGGAGGGAAACGAGCTTTCTTTAATCATCCCAATAACAATGTCTTTATAGCAATATAAAGCAGTCTGCATAATATTTCCACACACTTCTCATTTGACTTTTATTATGACCTAGGATGTTGATGTCATTAATTTTGCAAGCAAAGAAATGGAGTCACAAAGAGAATACAAGATTTGCCCATCACATTATATGGATAGCTAATAAGAATTTTGATTTTAAGCAAGGTGCTGTTTCTTCTATTCCAGTGTTTCTCCTCTAACCTCTCAGATTTTTATTATAAAATGATTTGCCCTTGACCTCCATCCAAGGCATTTTGTTTTCTGACCCCCAAGGTGGTGCTGATCATATTTTTATGTCACCTATAAAGTTGTTCCATAGTATGGACTTTGACAAAAGGGTTATAATAAAAGTTTTCTTCAGTTGATAACAGAATCTACCATAAACAAAAGAAAGAAAAGCTGCACGGTTGTTGCTTTTAACTCAATATGTTGTATTTTGGTATAGTCAGTCCAAATAATTGAAACCATTCTAGGAATTTCAAATGGAGGGAATTTAATTCAGGGAGCTAACAAAATATGCTGAAAGGCTGCAAGAGCAGAGGAGAGAGGGGGCCATATTTGAAAAAATAATAATAAAAGTGGCAAGACCCAGATGCTACTAATGGCACTTAGTTGAATGAAACCCATGAGCTGAATTGGCGCTACACAATTGGAGACACCAACTGCAGTCAATTTTAGATTTACAGGAGAGGCATCTCCTCAGCTAAGGATGGGAGCACTAAGACAGTGCTGTTCTGCCTGGAGTTGAGAATTACTACACCCCAGCAATTGCCACACTGAGTGAGCCCAAAGCCGCAAGCTTCTTTCTTCTTCCCATCTGTTGATCCCTTACCAATGCCTAATGGTAGATGCCAAAAGAAAGCCAACTGGAAAGGGAGCTGGGAAATGTAGCCTCTGAGACTCTTCCCTAGCAGGCCATAGTATGGGGAGGTATGAGTCTGGGAGACATTGGGGAAATCAATGGCAGGCTGTGCATTGTGAAGGCTCAGGTAGATGAAGCAGGGAGGGACAGAGCTTTCCTCAACCCCAGGCAGTGCTCTGCACCTCAATGACAGGCAGAGGAGGCATGATGAAGGCTTTGCCCACAACCACCCTGAAAAGTCTGAAAATAAAACATGTCCCCCAGTAAAACAATATGTGCTGAACAGAAAGCTTGGCGTTCTTTGTACCTTAAAATCCATAACGGAAGATAAGGAGCCCATCTAGGCAAGAAGGTCAGTGTCATGAATACAAAAACATATCATGTGAGTACTTGAGAAAAATATGGATCTCTGCTATACAGAAGCCAGCAGTGATAGTGGGAAGAAAAAAAAAAAGCAATAAAACAAGACATCTATGATGTTGGCAAAAGAGTTCTAAGGAGGAAGCTGGGAGAAGAAAAGGTGAGCTGTAAGAAGAGCCAGCATTACAGAGAAACCAGGATATCTTTTCGGTGTGGAACAAACAAAGAAAAGATTTCAGAAGGAACCTATTGCTAAGGACAGAGAAGGAAAGAAAGAGAGACCCAAAATGGATTCACCGAGCTGGACAGGTTGACAGCCAGCCCGAAGAGCTCACAAGAAAGCATCAAGCATAAGGCCAGCAAATGTCCATCAAGATCTGAAGGACAAGGCTCAGAGGAATAATAACCAAATGCAATATGCTGCCTCAGTTTCCCAGAGGTGATTAGCCCCCAACAGAATGAAGACACAAAGTTCTAAGAGAGACTCTGAAGCAAGCACAATGCTCGTTTATGGCCACTGCACCACTACCCTCTACCCCTCAATCCCCTGACCCACTGATGCCATACATTAGAGAACTGCCTTTCCAATCTCTAGATCCCCTCACTTAGTATATACATAGATGGTCATTGGAGCACTCACTTTTCTAAGTATCTTGGTATAGTACAGGTTTCTCAGAATTCTAAATTGATTAATTTTCTAAAACAAAAGAGTGACAGTTGCTAGGAGGTGTCTGATTTCTTCCATTGAATAGCTTAGTTAGTTCAACATCAAGTTCTTTCTTCTACCTATCTTCATTTCCTAAGGTTACAGAGTTGGAGCTCACGGTCCCTTTCACTGAATTATAGACATAAACCCCACTATGTGACAACAGAAATCAATCTAGAAATGTCCCATAAGGTAAGTAGAAATGTAGTTCAAGAAATCCACAATTAGTTTTGGGGAGAAACTTTTTTCTTTGTTCAGGATGAGTTTAACCCTCCTCATGTGGAGTGTACAATTAATGCAAGCCGATAGGTAATGATATGGCTGGGTACGTATGTAGAGATGGTGGGAGATCAAGCTGACATTTTACGTCTGTGTTAGGATCTGAAGGAACTTGAGTGGTTTGCTAAGAAAAAATTAAATCTTATATGGTAAGAAATAAGGAACACACTACAGTACTTCTATTACCATGAAGAAAATGTCACAAATCCCATACAGGTAAGTCTGGATGTGCAGCCAGAAACTACATCTTAAGTCAGTCATTCCCTGCTCCATGGTCCTTCAGCACCTTGCACATAGCAATAGAGATGAGTACTCTTAGAATCTGTCCCTCCCTCTCCAACAATCATTTTCCTTCCTCTTGGTAACTTTCCAAATGTTTATTTAGATATCCATGCACGCCTATGCATCTTACATTGTTGGGGGCATGAGGCTCAGGCTTAAGCTCATCATCCTAACCCTTGACTACACGTAGCAATTCAGAAGTGGACACAGGCCCAAATCAAGCCAAATGTGCAACAGAAGAAAGTTTGCTGCTCATTTTGGAGAAAGAAACTTCCCTGTTAATGATTTCTTGGTAAAGGAGATAGAAGAATAAACCTTCTTGGAAATGTGAGAAGTCAGTTTTTTTAATGACATTGATATTATGGAAGACAACCATGAGACAGAATCTTGAAGAATATCCTTGATCCTAAATTAAATCAAACAAACATTAACTCAATCAAGCTAGATATATACATTATATTAAATTTTTAAAAAGATCATTTTTGTTTAATTCACTTGTAGGTGGGTTTTCGGTTACAAGCAATGAAAAACCACTCTAATTCATACAAGTGCCTATACCACTCCATATTATGATTAAGGTTACATGTGTGTGTCCTTCTCCCTTAGAAGACCGTGAGCTCCCACCATGCAGGGAGAAGCCCTAACACCATCTTCAAATCCCCAGCATCTGGTCCACATTGAATTGTCCCCAAAATGCTGTTGGACATGCTGAATTGAGGCAGTTACCTCAATTCCATGAGGAATTACCATGGAACTTACCATGAGGTGGCTCTGAAGCAACGTGCTGACATTTCATTTCTTCGCTTCTCAGCACAGTCCCAGCCTGCCCTGCCTTTCATCTCTGTGATCATCACTCATCTCCCAATTGCCCAAGCCACTAATACCCCCTCTATTCCACACTTCAAAAACCTCACTGCCAGCCAGGCACAGTGGTTCATGCCTATAATCCCAGCACTTTGGGAGGCCGAGGTGGGCAAATCACTTGAGCTTAGAAGTTTGATACCAGCCTGGGTATCACATGGTGAATCCCTGTCTCTACAAACACAGGAAAATAGGGCATGGTGGTATGTGCCTGTAGTCCCAGCTACTTAGGAGGCTGAGGTGGGAGGATCACTTGAGCCCAGAAGGTCGAGGCTGCAGTGAGATAAAATCATGCCACTGCACTCCAGCCTGGATAACAGAGCAACACCCTGTCTCAAAAAAATAAAAATAAACTCGCTGCCACTTAAAGGCCAATTGATTCTAAATCCCCAAAACTAAGGCCCCTGCTTCTCTCTCCCCAGTTCTAATACCTTGTTCTGACCACCCTGATGACCATTTCAGATAAAAGAAACTGTCTACAAAACTGATTCCCTGATTCAGGTCTTGCCTCCCTTGTCTTTCTTCTCCAGTCTGCAGCCAGACTGAGGATGCATATGCAAATCCGGTTATGGTGTTTCCATGAATGGGGGCCTTTCCTGGCTTCTCAAAACTCTCAGGTTAAATCCCAGAGTCTTCCTTATTACAAAAGCAGCCCTTGGCAATCTGGCCCCTTTCATATTTTGCCAGAGCCATTTTTCTGTACCATACCCCTCACCATATACTATAATACATCACCTTTAGACTATCGCCAGTACCCTAACACAATGAGTACTCTCCTAAGTCCTTTAAATAAGCTGCCCTATCTGAAATATGCTTCCTGCTTTTTTTTTTTTTTTTTTGAGACAGAGACTTGCTCTGTCACCAGGCTGGAGTGCCATGGTGCGATCTTGGCTCACTGCAACCTCCACCTCCCAGGTTCAAGCGATCCTCCTGCCTCAACCTCCCAAGTAGCTGAGACTACAGGCACGCACCACCACACCTAATTTTTGTATTTTTGGTAGAGACGGGTTTCACCACGTTGGCCAGGATGGTCTCAAACTCCTGACCTCAGGTGATCCACCCGCCTCGGCCTCCCAAAGTGCTGAGATTACAGGCATAAGCCACTGCACCCAGCCCTTACAATTTTTCATCTATACAAATCTGTCTCCTTCAGGGCTCAACTCAGCCATCACCTCCTCTAAGAAGCCTCCTAATTCTCCCCTGGCTACCTAGTCTATTAGCAGCCCTTCCTCTGTAACTCCAAAACAACCCAAATTCACCTATCTCACGGTACTTGTCATATTGTATTATCTTCAACTATTTATATGTCTTTTCTGCCAGGCTTTTGACCAATTTTTAGAAGCCAACTACATGCAGAAACCTTGTCATATTCACCATTGAAAGCCCAGGACCATGCTTAGTTCATAGCAGATGATCAGAAAACTATTAAAATGAATCAATGAAAGAAGCAAATATCAGAAAGTCAAAAACATTGCAGCTTCCAGCTTCTTTTTCTCACTTTAAGACCGACAAAAAATATATTTTCTTCCAAAATTAAATTGTAAAACAAATGAATTCATTCAGGGGCCCACAAGGTAGTGTCTCTAAAGCCAATAGAAATCATTATCAAAGAACACTTTCGTGGCCGACTTCCCACTTCACTACTCCATTGCCATCTTTCCACTACGCTTGAATGTCTGCATGTATCCAGTTAAAGATGAATTTACAGGTTGGAGTGGTTGGCTGGCCATATATAGAAAACACAGACCATGAGTATACCCAAAAGAAAGTCCCAAGGCAGCTCTTCTTTTCTCTAGTCTCAGTGGGAATAGAGGGGAGTGATGCATTCTAAGTTATCGGTGCTCCCGACAAAAGTCACTGCATACTGGTAGGATGGGGGCCTTGTTTCAGTCTGAGGGTCTCCACAGAGCCTGGTGAAAAACAGCTCCTCACCAGCAGATCTCTTTGGGAGGACTGCAGCATGGCAAGCCTCAGGCTGCCCTGGGGGGTTAACCACAGACTGCTTTGTTACCAGCACAACAGAGAGTTATTCTCCTTCTTAAGGAAAAGGGCATGGTATTTAGGAGCAAGGTTGCCCAGGCAGAAGTGAATGTTCCCCTAATACACATCCATTCCCTCCCTTAAAATATTTACCTAAGAGCCAATTACACTCTTACAGTTTAAGGTTAGTATGGCTCTATGCTTGCCAGATAAAATACTGGACTCCAACTTAAAATTAAATTTCAGGTGAACAATAAATATTTTTAGTATAAGTAGTTAGTTGAACAACGGATATTTTTCATACAAACATGTCCCATGCAATAACTGAGACATATTTATACTAAAAAAAATTATTCACTGTTTATCTGAAATTCAAATTTTATGGGCAGTCCTATATTTTTATTTTCTAAAGCTGCCACATCCATATGGCATCAAAATTCAAACGGTTGCATTTAATCAGCCTACTTTTTACCTTTCTGGGTCCGCAGGATTCAACTAACGCAATTGATAGTCTTGAAAAAGATTTTGAGACATAGCAACAATTCTAAAAGGGGATTACCCTAGAGATCATTACCAATACAATGACCCAATGAGGGCATATAATATGGATGTTTGTTAATTTGTTTCTTTCAACGAACGAATGAATTATGGTGGCTTTTTTTCCCTTTCATTTGGGAGTTGTGTGCAAGTTTCATACAACTTGAGCTACCAGCTTTCTCCAAGGGCCAAATATTAAATACAGAGGTCTGTGAGACCTCTGCTCTTCTCTCTCAGAATCATCAAAAGCTGGCCCTGTTCTTTCTGAGAGTTCATCCTCTCATTTACTGATCCTTCCAGATCCAGAGATGGATGAGTAACCATACACGCAAGAAAAGAAGAACTGAGTTGTGTGAACAAAAAGACACTATGGAAATTCTCCTGGGGCTCCTCAAAAGAAAACGAGTCCAACCCTCTGCATTAGTTAGCTTGACTCATTTGCTGTTCACGGCAAGGAGACTGAATTACAGCAGCTTGTAACAGTTCAATAGTAATGTTTTCTTGGCTCATTGCTCAGTGGTGAAATTTCCCCTGCAGTAACTGATGCCATCCCCAGCACCCTAAATCTCAAAACGTGTGCCCCATTCTCTCTGCTGATGCACTCACAGGCTGTTGTATAAGGTGTCTATTGGGGTCTTCAGATAAGTACCCTGTCATTTGCCTTTCATTTTCTATGCACCGTCTAAAAAAAAGTCTGAACTCAAAATGTATTTCCAGTCAGAAAATAAGATTCTTAAGTCCCTTTTCTAAAGCAGAGACATCCTCTTCCCTTTTCCTGATGTGTCATCAGCGACTTTAAAAGCAATCCCCTTGTGTCTGTCACAGTGACTCAAAAACTAGGCCAGTGATGATTCTGTCATTTAGTGGTCCTGCAATATGTGTGCCCCACCGTCTTTCATTTCTGTGCTTCGAAATACTAAATGGGACACACGGAGACATCTTTTTAACACAAAGTACTCCGTGTAATGGCTTTGGAACACAGGGAGGAAATTGGAGATGCAAGGAGGGGTGACTTTTGCATAATTGCTGTTTGTTTCTGTGGCAAGTCACTAGTTGGGAAAACATGTATTTGAGGGACATTTAAGGTTTGGCATTTCGATCCTTGACTTCAGTCCTTGGAACTGCCTTTTGCATGATGACATTTGAAACTTGACCACCCTAGACCACCTGGTTGCCAGACAGCAGCCACTTTGGCATGAAGTAACTCCAGAGGGATGGGAAGAGGCTGTCTTCTAAATTAAAAAAAATTAATAAATGTCTGCTCAGAACCCTGTATCATCCCAAACAAGCAGCTGCAGTGAAAAGGTTTCTCCTATCTTGTACATCCAGAAAAGGTGAGCTGCTCCAGACAAGGCCAGAAAAAATCCACTAGAATGTGGCGGGGGGAGGGAGGGGCACCAGGAGGGGTATCACTTATTTTTTAAAGGAACTTGAAAGAACTCAATTGTAGGATAAGAACAGTAGCTTCCACCCCCATTTGACCCCCTTTTCAGTGTGTCTGAGCACGTAGTGCACAGTTAGAATCTGCAAACTCTGCCCAGATGCTGGTTATCATGAAGGCCTGACACTGGTATTAAATCCCTTTCAGCTGAGACCATTATGTTCTCCATATATGTCAGAGCCCCTATTCTCTTTGGACTGCTGTAAGGAGAGAAGTTAATTGAAACTCTTTTCTTTAGTTTCATCCTTGGCTCTTACCACTGCAACTCAGTCTTCCCCATTCACCTGTTTCCCTTTTTGACCCCCCAAAAAAATTTAAAGAGAGGCAAGATAGGCCAGGCACAGTGGCTCATGCATGCAATCCCAGCACTTTGGGAGGCTGAGGCAGGCGGATCACCTAAGGTCAGGAGTTTGAGACCAGCCTGGCCAACATGGTAAAACCCCGTCTCCACTAAAAATACAAAAAATTAGCCAGGCGTGGTGGTGCGCGCCTGTAATTCCAGCTACTCAGGAGGCTGAGGCAGGAGAATCACTTGAACCTGGGAGGCAGAGATTACAGTGAACTGAGATCGTACCATTGCACTCCAGCCTGGGTGACGGGGTGAGACGCCATCAAAAGATACAGTCAAACAGAAGAAGAATGGGTGTTGAGGGAATAGAAAAGGCCTGAAGAAAATCTGTAGAGTACTTGCAGCTCAGGTCAAAGAAACTGAAACCGAAAAAAGACACCAGGCCACTCCTCTCTCCTATAATAACATAATAACAAACATAAATATAAAGGCTACATTGTTCTAAGCACTTCACATGTTACCCATTTTAATCCTCACATGCCTTATGAGGTAGATATTAAAATTATCCCTTTTAGCAGAGGAGAGGCAAGCCCAGAAAAGGTAAGTAATTTGCTTGGGATCACACAGCATATATCTTGCAGAAGAACCTGAAAAACCACTCAACCCCCGCAGCCTAACTCTGCCATATCTAAGCTGCCTCCTGTGGGTTGAAAGTGTTCATGTCTGTCTATACTGTTCTCCCACTCTCTGTTAACATCCCATGTTTCTCTTTGCTTGGGGATTAAATATGAAGAGGTAGACTTACTGCTTCATAGATTTCACTGGATGTTTCCAGGGTCCAGAAATGAGGACCGTAGGCCCAGGCATGGTGGCTCACACCTGCACACCTGCAATCCCAGCACTTTGGGAGGCTGGGGTGGGCAGATTGCTTGAGGTCAGGAGTTTGAGATCAGCCTGGCCAACATGGGAAACCCCGTCTCTACTAAAAATACAAAAATTAGTCAGGTGCGTGGCAGGTGCCTATAATCCCAGCTACTTGGGAGGCTGAGACAGGACAATTGCTTGAGCCTGGGAAGCGGAGGTTGCAGTGAGCTGGGATGACAAGATCGCACCACCGCACTCAAGCCTGCATGACAGAGTGAGACTTCATTTCAAAAAAAAAAAGAAAGAAAGAAAGGAAAAAAGAAAGCAGAAGAATATGAGGACTGTTACAACAGAAGACAGGAACTATGCCAACTTAAATCCACAAATCAAGGTCATCCCCAATGTACTTGTATTCATTGGTCATTCAATCAGAAGAGCAGTAAAAAGTATGAATAAGATTGAACCCTGGCTGATAGAAGTAGGTTGGGGTGAGTTGGGATGAGTTTGTTGCAGGGATTTGACTTGTGCAATTGTAGGGGCTGGCTAAGCCATCTCTGTAAGGCCATTGTCCTTGAGAGTACTTCAGAAGCCTGAAAGCAGAAGCAGTCAGAACTCTGAAATTTCAGAATTTCCTGAAAGCAGGAAAGGTTGGAACCCCACAAGGATGGTATAAAGCCCATGAAAGTTCTTATTGACTCTGACCTTGACCTTGATAATATGAGTATCCTGCAGTAGCTGGTAGTGCGGCCAGCATGTCATCAACATACACACTTGGCACAGGAGTTGGAGGAGCTGAAGGAGGATGCAGGGGGCAGTGGTCAGATCTAAGCCCAGTCACTACCTCGAACCAATGAGGTGAGCCGCACCGCATGGGAGCCTCAACGTGGCTGTTGCTTCACTTCCACCCTCCAATTCTCCCACAGGATGCCTCTTATGGCCCACCCCATGTGGCTGAACACAGGGAAGGGAGTTCTGAAAAATGTGGTTCAGCCTAGCCAGATCAACAATTACCAACCCACCACCATATAACCTAATTGAAATTGTTCCACACCACAGTGCTTGTGTAATAATTTTATCATCTAACCAACTTCGCCACTCAGTAAATACGGAAGGCAGAAAAGTGAAACAATTAAGACACAGACTCAGGAATAGAAGAGACCTAAGTTCAAATCCTAGCCCCAAGAGTTATTCACTGTGTGACTTCTATATGCTTTAATTTCCTCATTTGTAACATGGGCTTAACAATAATGCTGTCTTAATTAAATACAGTAAAGGTCAATTGAGAGAATACCTGTAAAGTACTAGATTTTATGTCTAGTGCCTAGAAAATATTCAGGAATACTATATTTAATATAAAGTAACACATACATTACATATGTAAGTATATAGTAACAAAGTTAATTGTTATTAATAATTTCTAATTTTGCAATAAATTATACAATGACCAGATTAATTGAATGTGTTTTTTTCTCAGCCAAATAGAGTTCTGATTATACTTCATGAAATATTAACAATCTATGAGGTCTCCTAACATGGTCTCCCCATATATTTAGAGTTTTCATATAGGATATATTAATACTGAAATAAAAACTATTTGTTACTAAAATGTGGCTAGGGAGTGCCTTGAGTATTTGAATGGTTTCTGTTGAGGATCTTTGATCTAAATATGTCTATTTTAAGCCAGGAGAAACCAGTAACAGAAAGACAAAGAGAAAGAACCATAGATAGCTTGGATCCACCCCATAAATTAGGTTCATGACGTTAAGACTCATGTGATCTCTGTGAGTTACAGGATCCCTGAAACTCAAAATTAGTATGAATCATAGAAGTACTTTAATCAAACCCTGCTCTGACACATCAGTCTTCTCTATACCACTCTTGATAAATCTGTGACTTAGAAATAAGAAGTCACATTCTGATAAGAAATTCACCACTCCTGGAGGCCAGACCAGTCCATATAAAGAGAACCCCAAATTTTAAAATGTTATTACTTATATAGTCGGATGTTTCCTCCTTGTAACTTAGAGCTATTAGTCATTGTTCTGCCCTTTTTAGCCACATGGAAAAAGTACAGCACATTGGTGTTTAGTCTTTGAGACTCTCATTAATTCTATGGACCTACTCCACCCAAAAATATAAATGTTCCCATTCACACAAATTGTACATAAGCTCAGAGGCTCCTCAAGTCTCCTTTAACTCCTACTGATCAAGTCTCCACAGTACTTCCCTTCCTTAATCCAAAGACAATCGTCAAGTTCTTCCCAAGTCCTCCTGTGTGCAGAGATCCATCAAATGTTTTTTTGGCATGATTTCAAAATCTTTTACTATGATGGGCCTGTCTCCATGAATCAGCTCCTCCTTCCAACGTTCTTCTTAATGAGTGGCACTCAGAAATAAATGCAATACCATAAGAGCAACCTGGGAAGTTCAGCACACAGTGAAAACATCACCATCTGTGTACTCACGTACCAATTCAATGCAGCCCAATACTGCATGAGCTTTCTTGGCAATCACATTGTGGTGCCAGTTCATTTTATATTAAGCAGAGCTTCAGTTTTCTATTGTGCAGGATAAGGTGGTAGGAAAAGAACATCTCCAGGTACCTTCCAACTCTAAACTGTATAGGTCTACTACAAAGGACCCCCTGAAGGTGATAATCTCACCAACAAATTCCAGGGCTAAAGCATTGCTTTAGGGAGCCATGGAAGGAAATAATGGCAAAGACATATTGGGTAAGTTATGTTTTTTAAGGCTCTGGCCGTGGTTATAATGAGAACAGGTATAAAATGGAAAGATTTGTGATATTTACTAAAATGCCAAATTAAGGGAAAAAAAGCTTTTCCCATATTATCTTTGAAGAGCATTTTCAGATTAATAAAGAGCTTTCATAAACATTAATTCAAACTATCCTGTTTGGAAGACTACTTCTGAAGCTTTATTACACTGTCCTAATTAAGGCTCAGCAAAGAAACACTGTACTGGCTTACCAGTCTCTCAGAAATGAGGGGCCCCCAATCATTACCTACCTCATCATTTAGCATTTATGTATGTGTAGGAAGCATATGAATTTGTAGGCTCCGGTTCAGCTGGTGTTCTACAGCTGAACTCCACTAATTTAAACGACTTGAGGCCAGATGTGTCATAAAGTGGCAATTTATCTAGATTAGTCATTGCACATTGATAGCCACAATCCTTTCTGCAAAATGCACAGCACATTCTGATCCTAAGATGCCTCAACATTATGAATTCCTTTCACTTGGTTGAGTGTTTCATTTGCCTGCTAATATAAAATTCATTGAGGCAGCATGCAGCAATGGGAGCTGTTGGGAGTTCTAGTTCAATGCACCACAGACCCATTGCAGTAAGACTAATGGCAAAGAGGGCACCCCAGAATAACCCACTTGCCTGTCTGGCATATCAGTAGGCTTTCTGTATACGTGAAGCACAGGTACAGGGCTTACAATGGTTTGGGATAAATTTGCAAATCTCACCCCCAGAGAACAGGACTATTTCCGCTGCAGTTCTGTAACTACTTAGCAAAAATGCTTCAGAGTGCTCAGCGGGGAGAGGAAATGTGATAATTGTGGCAAGATTGGACATTATATTAGAGTGAACTCTTTGGCACAAAAGAATAATGTCTGTGAAATGCTAGTTTCAGGTCACATAACACTGAATTTTCATCATGCTGCTTTAAGGATGCAAAATGAGTGGGCAACAGGCAGTAAGGCTTTAAATCTGAACCAACTGGGCAACTGTTTGAGGGTTCTGCATCAAAGAATGGGGATAGGTGGATGGGGACAAGAAGACTCGAGGTTATTCTATCAGCTGTAACTTCCAGCTGCCAGGCTTAAAGCATTGCATTTCAGCTCATCAAGGCATGAATGAGGCTGTGTCTTCCAAATTCACAAGAGATTAGCTTGTGTGAGAAACACAACAGAATAATTTCCAGAGAAAAGCAGAGAAACCATTTTGGGACACTAAAATAAGATGTTTTCTTGGTAATTATGTTGTCTTGGAGCAGAGAGGACTTTAATCGGATTTACCTCAAGTTTTCCTGGACCCATAGCTTTCCTCTTTCCAGCATAAATTAAAAAACACTATCTAGTTCTTACCTTCAGGTTTCCTTGAACTAATGCCTAAAGTCCCACAATTAGTAAGTGATAGAATGGAAGTTGCAAGTAGTAATCTTGGACTACAAAACTTGCCCTTCACTCTTCACTACTCTGTTTCATTTAGTAATTGTCTTTTAAGCATGTTAATTGACAAATATTTTTCATCAATGCATTAGTCAGGATAGACTTGGCTAGGTTGCAGTAACAAATAATACCTTCAGTCCTACTGGCTTTATATTTCATACAATCTAATTTAGGGCATGCAGTTCTTCCAGGAAGCTCTTCTCCAAGTAGGGACTTAAGAACTTATTCAGTTTCCATCTTGTAACTACATCATCTAAAATCACTGGCTTCCAAAATCTGAGAGGAGAACATCACATTGGTGATACTTCAGTCACATGACTCTTGCCCTGGTAACCAGAAGGCAGAGAAAAGCAGGAGTATGAATCTTTCTGCTTTCTTGATTGGAGGGGGCAGAGTTCTACTTCCCAATGTAATGGCGGATTCTCCTTCAGTACTAAAAGGGATTGGAAGTTGGACAGCCAAAAAATTTTAATATGTCCATTTTATTCACAATGTGTAGCTCATTATGCTAGAAGCTATTCAGGATATAAGCAATCCATGACTACAGCTTTGAAAGAAAAAAATATTCAAAAGTCTGCAGCACTGATCTACAGAATCGGCTATAATTTCAAAGACAATACAAGTCAGTAAAACAATGGAGAAGAAGGATGACAAATGCTGTTTATAGAACTTGCCAGTCTCAAAATCTGAATGAGTATATTTACAATGTGTTCTAAGTGATAAGGTCTCCTCATTTATTCAGAATGGAAAAAAATGTCTAAAAAGAAAAAATGATTCACTTATTAGAAATGATTCACTTATTAGAAAATCACTTATTAGAAAATTTGAAAACAAAAACTTTTCTCTTGAACTTACTGCTTTTTCATTCTCTTAACATTACCAAAACTCAGTTTTCTTATCCGGAAAATTATTATACTATATCCTATATTTTTCCTTGGGTGAAGCCTATTATGTAAATAGTAGCATAGATAGTATTTCTCTCCATTTTCTTGACCGTTGGTCATTTTTCACTGCATTAAATGAAGGAAATGGTAATTGAGCCTATCATAGTTGGGTCTCCTGAATTTATTCTTCCTTTGACTTCAGTCTCATTGTCAGGTCCTGCTGTTATAGGTCACATTCACTTCTCTAGGGTCTTACTAAGTGGATGGCAAGGTGATTTGATGAAACATGTTTGCTATTGTTTTAATGGGTGATAATTCATTGGTATATTATTCCTCCAAAGTAAAATGTATATGAAAAGTGGTCCTCACTGTCTCAAGTCAATGTTATAAATAAATAGTAAGTTTTTTGACAATGTGTCAGCCCCAGAGGGCAATTATATCCATGTCAAGAATTCTCAACCTCAGCTCTATTGACATCTGGGGCAAGAGAACTTCCTTTGCTGTGGTGGGCGCTGTCCTGTGAATTGCAGAATGTATTCCTGGTCTCTACTCACTCAAAACCAGTAGCAGCCTCTCCCATCCCCACAAATGTGACCACCAAAAATGTCTCTAGACATTGAAAATGCTCCCTGTTGGTAGAGAGGCCAAAACTGTCCTTTTTTTCCCCATGCTGGCAGTTGGTAATCACTGATCTAGATAAAGGGTTATTTGTATTCTCTTTATGGTGAACACTGATGTTGCCTTCCAAAAGCCATTAGGTATGTTTGCCCATGATTACAGAATCCTGATTTCACTATAGTACAAACTTTCCAGAGATGAAGGTGATGCTATTCCAAAGTCAGAGGTAAATCCTCAAAGTCTAATCCAACATGGTAATCCCAGTGCCTTCCTTAGAAGTGGTTTAGGGACAGTCATGTGACTGAACCCTGGGTAATGAGAAATAAAGAGCACACTGCTGCCGGTCTTCTGGGACAGGTTTTGTGGCTGTCAATAACACAGGAATACCTGCCCTCTTTTTCCATTGGCTATTGCTGTGCCTGCATATGATTACTAGAACCACTAAAAATCATGAAGATTTTAGCTAGGATGAGAACAAAAGCAACAAGCTAAGAGCAAAGAACCTAGGTCTTTGATGTCATTGAAACAGGAATTTAATTGATCCTGAAGGTATACCACCTCCAGACTTCTTGCAAAGTATATTAAAAATGTGCCCTTTTATTTAAGCCAGTCAGTCAGGGTTTTGGATTAATTAGAGCTAAGCATCCTGTCTGACACACTCCACATATCACATCAATATAGTCAGCGTCAACTCCAGCTTTTATGGCCTACTTGACCAAGGCTGTTTCTATATAATTAAAAGAAACAGATCATATAAAAAACTGGCAATCCAGTGTTTCTTCTTCATCAACGAATCAAATAAAAAAACATTTTAGTGACTGCTTTCTCCCTCATTCACCAGATAAGCATGTATCACTGTGCCTTCCCCCACCACCAAAAAAAAAACAAGAACAACTGTACTTAGGTATGACAAATATGTCTTCAAATCAGATCTGCATTAAAATTACTCACATATTAAAAGATTTGTTTAACAGATACTTATGAATACTTATTTCATAGAAGTTACTCCATGGATAGCAGGGATGATAAACATATGAGGTCAAAATTCTTCCTGCCCTCAAGTTGCTCACAGTGCACTAAGAGAAAGCATGTGCAAAAATTACCATAATCACTGGGTTTTGATCATAGGAATCATAAGAGTGGTGGAGCTAGAACATTTTGGAAATTCAGATGAGGACAATGTTGCTGATAGTCTGTGCCAATCAAGGAACATTTCATTATGAAGGAGTAATTTTTTTTTTTTTAGACGAAGTCTTGCTCTGTTGTTCAGGCCGGAGTACAGTGGCACAATTCCTGCTCACTGAAACCTCCACCTTCTGGGTTCAAGCAATTTTCCTGCCTCAGCCTCCCAAGTAGCTGGGATTACAGGCACGTGCCTCCACACTCAGCTAATTTTTCAGTCGAGACAGGGTTTCACCATGTTGGTCAGGTCTTGAACTCTTGACATTAAGTGATCTGTCCACCTCAGCCTCCCAAAGTGCCAGGATTACAGGAGTGAGCCACCATACCTGGCCATGAAGGAGTAATATTTTAACTGTCCCTTGAAGTATGAATAATACTTATTTGTTTAGATTGAGAGGTGTTCTGGGTTGTGAGGAAGGAAGCAACAGCCGGCCACAGCCAACAGATACAACAGGGCTCTTATATAAAGAGCTGAGACATTCGCTTTAGCTGAATGTCTTAAGACATTCAGGAGAATAGAGATGAAGATGTGGAGAGTAGTAATGGCCACAAAGGAGGTAATGATTGTGCTCAGATGATGAACAGTCTTAAACATCACATCATGGTAAGGAAAGCTAGAGGCAAGGAAAGCACAAAAAAGCAAATGAAAATTAAAGAGAATGAAGATCCCAAATATTATAAGTGAGGGAATACACTTCTTTATGATCAAAAGATAGATGAAACCAGGAAAGAGGAGTATCAGAATGCTTTGATTTAGGAAAAATAATGTTAATCCAATTATCTGTAATTATTTTCTCAATATAAGAGACCAAGATGAGCAATTCACGGAATATCCAGTGGACTCTTCACCTTTTTCAACATTACAGAATTGATGCATCAGCAAGCTATAAACCAGAATAGGTTATAAATAATCTAGGTATACATCTAAAACTTTCGCCCCCTCTTTCTACCCTAGAAAAACTCTTAGAGTCTATTTTCTTTGAAGCTGTGCAAGTTTTCAGCCCTCAAGTAAACATAGACAGTGTTAGCTTTTTAAATAAAGATGATTTGGTTTCTAGTCCTATTCCCAAGTTGATTCAGTAATTCAACATAGATTCTGCTCTCAAATTATAGCATAAATCATTTACTGTATAGTAGGTGGTTTAATGATTTCACAGAAAATGTAAAATCAATTTCAATGCAAATGTAACTTCAATAGAAATCACCACTTTCCCCACTTATCAACCGTGTGACTTTAGAGATATTATCTAACCTTTCCGAGTCTATTTCCTCATGAAAAAAATGAAATAACCATATCTACCTTTGAATGTTGGTGAGAATATTGAACAAAATGATATGCCTAAATCACCAAAACAAATTCTGTGACATGGTAAGAGCTCAGCCAAAGCTGGCAGGGGTGGAGCTGGGGAAAAGGGAAACCATTTAATCAAAGCCTCAGAAACAGCCACTCAAAACAGAATAAAGGAAAGGGACCATTTATAAAAGGATAGATAAATACCTCATAGAAACCAAGAGAGGAAATTACAGCAGGGATTCACGAGTGACTGAAACTAGTAAACGGAAAGTCAAAATCTGAACCCACTGAATGTTCTCTTTGAGACTGTGGTATCTCTCATCCACATGTCTGTGTATGTATTCAGCTCCCTCTCACTTACAGACTAGCCACTCCTGCTTCACTCCAAAACTTAGTAGCTCAAGCCCAGCTGTATATCAACTTATATGCAAATACCAAGCAAGCCTTCAAACTATGTGTTGGTCCCACCTGGGTCTGGTGTACATTCAATCCACTGGGCATGTCCATTCATTTCTGAGAAAGGGTTTTCTAGGAAGAGAGAAGCATTTGTCACATCTAGTATATCAACAAAAAGAAAATCCAATAATGCCCTGACTTTAATATCCTCCAAGTTTGCATTAAACAAAGAAAATCGTGGACTGTGGTATTCCTGGAAGAATCCTGTTTCAGAGTCCACAGGAGCTAAAGAGTTTTCAACAATGGCCTCTGCCAACTGCTTAGTTTCAGCTAAGGCTGCTCAAGAACAACCCAGCTCCTCTCCTCCCCATAATATATTCAGGTCTCCCTCTTCCATTACGGCTGTGTGTGTATTTCAGTTTGGCATCTCCCTCCGTAGTGAAGCGGAGGTGATCATATTTCAGGAGGTGCTAGTTCCTGCGTGTGGAGATGCTTCTGTGTTATAATTGCTTTCCGCCATGCAGCTGCCGCACATGAGCTAATCTACATGCTGTATTGCTTCGTTTACAGCAAGCTGGCCTCACACTGAGTTTAAGAAGAGGCAGGCGCCACCAGCAAATCTTGCTTCCTGAAGCATGTCATTTCTTTGGACGATTTGCAGCCTGATAATGACCATGTCATGATTGTGCAGCGATAGTTCCAAATGCCCCAAAACACTTGATGGATCTTAGCATAAATTGGCCATTTATCAACATGTAGGACCTTCAGAATTTCCATATTCAAGCCGTTATGCCATAATGTTGATTAATTGTTCGAGGCCCCAATGTAACCTCTACATCCTGTGTTACTGGGAGGTTACAGCTACCCACGTGGCTTAAATAGATTTGCCTGGGAGAAAAGCAGTGCTAGATACTCTTGAATAATAAGCATTAATCTCTGGTTTCCCAGTGAATTCACAGGTTTCTTAAAGGAAAGCATGTAAGTACTTCTGTGTATCACCTATAGTCCCTTTGGAGAGAAGAAAGTCCCTTTGAAGATATTAACGAGGTACAGTTTGCAGACTTTTAAATCAGAAGCAAAAAAAAGCATAAAGCTATCACTATATTGAAAGTATGCCTTGTTCCCAATTTAATAAGTCTGAATTGATTATTCAGGGTTTTTTTTTCATAATTTTCTAATTTACTTATTGCTGGAATCTTTCATTGTCATTAACAAAATATATTCATCACTGCAACAAATATATACTAAGTACCTAAATATTTACTAAGTACCAGAGTCAGGAACAATTTTCAGGGATACTGTAGGATGAATTCTGACATTTATTACAAGGAGATCAATCACAATGGCCCCTGCTAATTCTGAGATTCTGTTCCTTCTAAACCAGTATCTGTTAACATTCCATTCCATTCCATTCTGCCCATCAAGGAAAATGAAAAAATATATATACAGCTGGTTCACATACCTATTCATAAGCAAAAGCTAAAGTATGCTTCTTCCTTCACAATGTTTTTTCCATCCTTTTTTCCTTCATGGATTCTTGTGTCGTATTTTTTCTTCTTACCCGTTTCTGCTTTTACAAACCTTATCTTCAGTGAGCCCTAAATTTCACACTCAAATCATTGTTAGTAGTCATCTTTTTTTGCATATCACTATCTGATTTTGGAATTTTCTAGTGACCTTTCATACATTGTATGTTCCTAGCTTCAACAAAAGGAATTCTGTATTAGCTTCCCATTGCTGCCGTGACAAATTGCCAATGTTTTAATAGCTTGAAAAGAGTACAAATATATTGTATTAGTCCATTCTTATGCGGCTAATAAAGGCTGAGACTGGGTCATTTATAAAGAAAAAGAGGTTTAATGGCCTCACAGTTTCATGTGATGGAGAGGCCTCACAATCATGGCAGAAGGCAAAGGAGGAGCAAAGTCATGTCTTACATGGTTGCAGGGAAGAGAGCTTATGCAGGAAAACTCCCATTTATAAAACCATCAGCTCCCATGACACTTATTCACCTCCACAAGAACAGTGTGGAGGAAAGCCCCCAAGATTCAATTTTCTCCACCTGGCCCCACCTTTGACACATGGGGATTATTACAATTCAAGGTGAGATTTGGATGAAGACACAGCCAAACCATATCATGTTTATCTTATACCTTTGAAGATCAGAAGTTCAAACTGGCTCTCTCAGGGATAAGACCAAGCAAGGCTGTTTCTTATGAAGGCTCAGCAGGGAGAAGTTATTTCCTTGTCTTTTCTAGCTTTCAGAGGCTGCCTACATTCCTTGGCTCACAGCCTCCTTTCATATTCAAAGCCACCAATTGCAGATTGGTGTTCTTCTCACATTGCTTCACTCCAACCCTGCTGCCATTGTCACATCTCCTTCTCTGACTCTGCACACCTCTTTCATTTTTTAAGAACCCTGTGATTACATCTGGGCCCATACAAATAATCCAGGATAATTTCTCTATCTTAACATCCTATCTTAATCCCATCTGCAAAATCCCCCTTGCCATGGAACATAACACATTGACAGACTCCAAAGATTCGAGTATGGACCCTTTGGAAAGCCATCATTCTCCCCACCACAGGACCTCAATATTGACTAGTGAAGTCTTCCATTTCACAGCTGAAGAATAAGTGGCAAGGAGATGGAAGTTCTTGCTCACCAAAGTGCCCTGGAGTAGAACTGGAACTACAATTCACATTGCCTACCTTCCATTCCAGTACTCTAGAATACACCACTATCACCCCCAGTAAAATCATAAATTTAAGATAAATCTAGTAAATAAAAAGAATATTACTAAAGCAACTATCTTGCTAAAACTGAAAGTTTTCTCAAATTCTATAAATTATTCTATGATTTAACAGTTTTCTGATTATTAAGTATTTTAAGGTAATTCCTCGGCTGCCTAAAAGAGTTAATATTTCCTTTTAAATTTACTTAATATGCAGAAATAATTCTTATTTCATGCCATAAAGAAGGATAAGGAAGGTCAAATTCACTTACTTTATAAAAGAATCTTCTAAATCAAATAAATTGCTTCATTTTATTTCACTTCACATTGTGATTAATATTTGGATAGCGGTTATAATTTCCTCTTTAGTTTTTTTGTGTTTTTTTTAATGAACTTTGTTTTTTTAAGTAGTTTTAGCTTGACAGCAAAACTGAGAGGAAGGGACAGAGAGTTCCCATGTACCCTCTGCCCCCACACATATACAGCCTTCTTTATTAAAAATATTCCCCCACCAGAGGGATATGTTTATTACAAATCATGAACTCACATTGACACATCATTATCCTCCAAAGTTCACAGTTTATATTAGGGTTCATTCTTGATGTTATACATTCCATAGGCCATATCATAAGAGGTCAGTCCATCCTCATGGGATAGTAAGTAGGTAATGTGAAGCTTCCCATCTGACTGGGAGCCACCTGGGCCGAGGTCTCTTGACAGCAGGAGATGTTTCATGGATGTTTAGTGAACTGAAGATAAGCAAAAAATGCCCCATTAGTTGCCCCTTTGAGCCTAGCTCCTCTTTCCATGCAACAGAAAATGGCAATAAACAGTCCCCTGAATCGCCCTGCCATGGAAGAGATGAGCACCATTAAGGACAGGCAGCACTCACTTCCTCCAAGTACCCTCTTGTTTCCTAATAAACTTCAGCATTTCAATTATTGGTATACATATCTTTAAAATGCCAGTTAGCAGCCACCAAGCAAACCTAAAAAAAAAAAAAAAAAACAGACTTTTCCAAGTCTCCACCAAGGACTGCATTCACCAGGGTGGTGAAATGGTCCAAGAACCTCTGACTGACAGCCCTGCCACGGAGCAGCACCTCGGGATTATTCCCACAACATCTTAACACCTTGCCTCCCCATCCACTTGACAGTAAAACAATACTTAGTGGAACATGGTTTCCACTACAACTTAAAGTCAACAGTGGACTGCAAGCCAGGGCCTGATAAGAAAAGAAAAAAATTAAACAAATCAATCATGAAGCTAATGTTAGAAAGGGAATGAAACTCAACAACAGAAACAAGGGAATGGAGGATGCATCGCCAGTTGAAATTTGAGCAGAAATACAAAGTTGATGAAGAAGAAAGAGGCAAGAAACTCTTCAACATGAGGCTGAGCAACCCTGCCTTTCCGCCAAAAACCAAGGCAAAGCTTTGCACATCTCCTGTAGTTCCTTTCTCTTGCACATCTGGGCTTCCCGCAGCCTAGGCAGCCACGGAGCACTTGGACGCTCTTAATAATAATGCTGGGTGCAGCCTTGTGTGCATCAGATATGGGGCTCCTCTCCAAGCAGAGCCCTCTGCCAAATGGGCCCCAGCACCTTGCCCCTTGCAGCCTGCTGATAATCTGCAGCTTGCCTATAATTATTGCAGGAACATGTACTTTCTTTCACTGATGATTTTGGCACCCTCGCAGGGCTCTACCCCAAAAGGCATTGAACAATGGGATGTGATTGTTTTGAAATGTACCCAACAGGAAGCCCTCCTCCCTCCGACAGGCACTCAGGCCCCAGGCTTTAGGGATTGAACGGATTAATGGAGTTGAGCTGCAGTTTACAGTTTATCACCAACCAAGTGCTGCTCTGGCGGCCTGTCTTCCCTTCTCCAGCTTCTAAAGAAAAATAAAGAGAAAGAAGAAAGGAAGGAAACGCAGCAGCCCCAGAACATTCATTGTATAACAATCTGAACAAGGGAAAGAAAAAAAAATGCCCTCAGTGACCATGAAACTGACAAGGCTCCCAAAATGGCTTCCAGCTTTCAGTTTGTCATGCAGAGTTGTCTCCCCTTCAGTCTCCCAACCCTCTCCCCCGTTTATAATCATCGTTCAAAGTGGTGAAAGGCCTAATTGCCCCGAGCAGTGTGGTCAATCTTCCTGGAGATTTAGCTGCCTGCTTTCATCTGGCAGCCTGGGAGGGAACTCAGTATTTCCCTCCAGGCAATCTATATGGTCTGGCAGTTCACTGCGGAAAGTGGTGCCTTATCGATTTCTGCCATAGCTTCCATGGCTGACTCAAGGATCAGAGGCTCTGACAATGACTAACAAGTTTAAACCATTAGTCCCATTTGTAACTACTCAGTGAAAGGCTTGTCAGTCACCGCGTACCATATACTGCAGCTTTTAGCAGATTTCTAATCCCATTCATTTTGCCACAATGACCCCTGTAGTTAATGGGGGTTATTGGAAAACTATTTTTTCCCTTCAAAAGTGGTGCCTTTTTCTTCTTCTTTTAGGAACATAAAAGCCATTTCGGTTCTGATGTTTCAAAATAGTGATGCAGGAAATGATCAGTGTCCCTCTTAGGACAAAACCAGCATCCTGGTGAATGGTACGATACGTCTGATCCTGCAAACGCAAACAGAGTCAGGTGGCAGAGAGCGATTCATCATAAACAGATCCTCCCTGTCTTATCCCTGTCTTACTTTTATAGAGGTTTGTCTTAACACCGTTTTTCTCCTCCCTCTGACCTAGAAGTATATCATTTTCCTGTGAGAAACTTCTCTCTTTCTGGATAACTAATCACCCCATGGTAGGTCTGGCTAAAGCCTGTTACTCAAAGTGTGGTGCCCTGAATCAGCATCACCCAAGAGCTTGTTAGAAATGCACAATTTCAAGCCTAGCCTTAGACATACTAAGTCACAATCTGTGTTCTTACTAAATCCCCGAGTGATGTCCGTGCATTTGAAGGCTGGAGAATCACTGGTCCAAGGAAGCTATGTTTTTCCACTTTTACATTAAATACAGCAAAATTTAACATTTCCACCATATACTAGGATATTTTTAAGGAAAAAAATGACTTTTTCTGCAAAATAGTTCCAGTAATATTCTCCTTATAGCTCTGACAATTGAATGTTTTTCATCTTCATATCCACAGTAGTTAATCCAATACCTGATAGAGGACAAGTCCAAGATAAATAGTTGTTGAACTATTTGTGAATATCTGTTGAATTCACAAGAATGAACAAATGAATGAGAATGAAGAAAAAATGTGATGTGTCTCTCAGTCATATGAAGAGCCAGGACTGATGAGAAATGAAAAAGCTGGCTCAGAGGACAAGGCTCTCCATTCATTTTTTATGGATATTTAATAGTCACATATATGTTAGGGGGTACATGTGATATTCTGATACCTGTATGCAATATGGAATGATCAAATCAGGGTAATTGGAATATCAATCACCTCAAATATTATTCTTTCTGTTGGGAACATTATACCTTTTCTGGTTTGAAATATACAATAAGTTGTTGTTAACAATAATCTCCCTGCCATCCTTTTGAATTCTAGAACTTATGTCTTCTGTCCAACTATATGTTTATACCTACCCATCAACCAACCTCTCTTCCTACCCTTCTCCACACACCCTTCTTCCCAGCCTTTGATAACCGTCATTCTACTTTCAACCGTCACGAGATCTACTTTCTAGCTCCCTCATATGAGTAAGAACTTGCAGTATTTGTCATGCTGTGCCTGGTTTATTCTCCTTAACATAAGGACCTCTAGCTCCATCTGTGTTGCTACAAATGGCAGAATTTCACCCCTGTTTATAGCTGAATAATACTCCATTACGTATATGTGACACATTATCGTTATCCATTTATCCATTGATGGACACTTAGGTTGCTTGTGAATCTTGGCTATTGTAAATAGTCCTGTGATAAACATGGGGATGCAGGTATCTCTTAGATATGCAGATTTTCTTTCTTCTGGATATATGCTAAGCAGTGGGAATGCTGGGTCATATGGTAATTCTATTTTTAGTTTTTTTAGAGTCCATTCATTTTTTATTATCTTAACTAAATGCTCACACCACCAAGTTGATCCAGTCCTAAGAATGGATCACAGGCAAAACAACGCAGCAGATGGGGCTTTTCCTAGAGTATCTCTTTCCACATCTAGGTCATCCTCTCTCCTCTCACCATCATACAGGGTCTCTGTATGTTTGCTTATTCTGATCATCAGTCTCCATCTCTTAAAATCCTGTGCTCAGCCAGCTGAGACCAAAGTATCTGAAAACCAACACACTAAAATGGAAGTGATGGATAAGAGGTGACTATGTTGAGGGCTATTTCTTGACAATCTGGAAATCATACCACCTAGGCAGTCTATTTTATCTAGGGGGCAGATCAGCTCTATTGCTGCCAACTTTACACCTGAAAAGGGAAAAGTAACTTTCCCACGTGACATTTGGGAAAGAGATTCCCTTCTGTAGCTGCTTCTTGTGTAAGCCCAGCCCTTCCACTTTCCAAGGAATGTGTTTTCATCACGTGGCCACCTTGGCTCGTGGGCATAGGTCTTTGTTTAGACACTGGTCATAAAAAAGTATGTGTAGGGAAGGCTTGCCTCTATCTTATCTCAAAAAAATTAAAACATATAAATTTAAATGTAGGGCAAATTTGATGGGAAAGTTAAAGACCACAGCCATCTTTATCAAAGAGAATCTTCATGATTTTTTTTTCCTAAGACAAGGACTTAAGGACTTGGGAAATAAAATTACCTTCTTCCAGTGATTACCTTTGGAAACAACTATTTCTGGAGCTTTCATCTATGAACTGCCATGTTGTGACTACTTAATTGCTGCCTGAGAAACAGAAAGCTGATTATGTGTTTTTGTTTTAAGGTAATCCTTTGACATTTTGAATAGTTACAAAAATAGGTTGTTTTGTGAGTTGCTAGGAAGAACCAGCAGGAAACCGTTTCATTTTGGGGCAATGGTGCTAGTGAGTATACAAAAAGGGCCGGGTAGATGGCAGGGCAGGAGTAGACAAGTACACACACTCACAGAAGCTGAGGATGCCACAATTCTATGGTCTGAATTCTCAGCCTGAATCTGTATACCTTAAATAAATTATTCATAGATTTCCCACATCCAAGTTAAAAAGTGCCTTCAGAGTCAGGGTCTCCTCCCTGCAACCCACCCACTATGAGTTTTAATATGTAATTGGAGAGCATGTAAAATAAATGGAAATATCATTTGGCTTGTAACAAAGACGTAAATCATAACGGATTATCGAGCGGCATCTTGTGGTCCAAAGTGAGTATGACAGGTACAGAAAGCCATTTGGCTTGCTAGCACGCCACTCCAAAATGTGTTAACGTCACCTCTTATCTGGCTTTTGATAACGTTAATAAGGGGCTGTGCAAGGTTATCAGTGCAGCCTTATCATTATGCCACCTTAAAATATTTTTGTGAATGAGCATATCAACTTATAATTAATCATCATGCATTAATGTAAATGTATCCATGTAGGCACGTTTAATCAGTGCTCTTTCTCTTTCATAATATTTTAATAACAGAGCACTAAAGGAGACTTACAGGATATAAAGTTACAAGAGCAGTGTTTATAATCTAAGCCACTTCAGCAGAATTTCAAAATTAGTGCTTTTCTATGAGATGAAATATGAAACCATTCAGTCATTTACTAAGTAAAATCCACTTTCTCTATAGTCTACAAAACCATAGGAAAAGAAGAAACTACTACTTCCTCGTATCTGTGTCACATAGAATCATGTGTATTTTGACCACGAAATAAGTTAATGGACCTTCATAAACAGAGAGACAGAACCCAGACACAGCAGCTATATATCCAGCCACATTTGTTTTTTTGTATTTTTGTTTTTTTTTTTGGTCAGGGTCTTGCTCTGTCACATAGAGTCCTGTGGTATGATCATGGCTCAAATGTACCCTCGAGTTCCTGGGCTCAAGTGATCCTTCCACCTCAGCCTCCTGGGTAGCTAGGCCAGGCCGTGCCTGGATAATCTTTAAATGTTTTACAGAAACAACGTATCTACTATATTGCCCAGGCTGGTCTCAAATGCCTGGCTTCCAGGGATCTTCCTACCTCAGCCTGACAAGACACTGGAATTACAGGCATAAGCCACTGTACCTGACCTCCAGTTGTGTTACTTTTATAATACTTTTATAAGACAGTAAGACAGCCAGTGACTGCCAGTTCAATTTTCAAAACTCAATTCAATATTTTAAAATTTTTCACTGTAGACATGACTTGGCCATCACAGCATTATAAACAAAAAAAAATACCTAAACAAAGGCAGAATATGAGCTATCAAGTCAAAACTCAGATATCCAAAAAAGTACTGAAGGAATTCAGTAATTCTAATAAATTCTATCAAAAATCCCAGTATATGCTGGGAAAGCATTATTGCTTTTTACCAACCTACTGTAACAAATTGTTTACCCTTTCTGGCACTTTAAGTCTTCTTCTGAATAAAGAGAGGGCTTTCTATCGCTAATACATCATATTATTTTAAATTTTGTAAACTCTGACGTTAAAAGTGCTACTGAAAACAAAAGACACCCATGTAAATAAATTTTCTATATCAGATAAGATCTAAACGGGGGGAAACATTCAACTATTTAAAGCAGAAAGAATTTAGTACAAGGAATTGGTTACACTGGTGATAGAAGAACTGAGAAACTCGGTGATAAATGTCGGACAGTGAAGTGACCCAGATTAGCAACAGCAGGAAGCCAATACCACCCCTTCAACAGAGGAACAACTGGAGGAGACGAGGGAAGAGAGATTCCCCAGGCTACAGAAGAAAAGATGAAAAACCATTACTTCTTTCCACCCATCCTCCGAGCGAGCTCTCTTCAGAGCTTCCCATTGGCTAAACACAGCTGGAAAACAGCATGTTAACTAGTGACTCTCAAAAAAAAAAATCAAGCCCTGATTGCTAGCATTTGCTGATTTCCATAGCATAAATACTCTCACTTGGCCAATCTCAAGCTACTCCTTGTATGGTCCCTGAATGTGAAGTTGAGAAGAGATAAGCAATAATAACACCCTGTTATGTAGTGTTTCCCACACATATGGATATCATACTATAACTTCTAGAGCAGAGACAGTCAAAAGAAGGGTAGCAAAATAATTAGGAAATGATAAATTTGTAATAGATATTACCTTTGGTTTTTAATATACAATAACTTATTTAATGTGCGTTTAGATAACTTAATTTTAATGGTGATATTAATGGTGTTAACCAGTTCACAGGATCTCTGACAATTTATCAACTGGCTCTCACTCATTGATAAGAGCCAGCTCCAGCAAACCCTGTCAGCTAGCAAGGAAACCTAGAAAAAGCAGCCTAAAAGTGGTCCACCAGATACAGTGCAGAACAGAGCAGGAAAGAGCATGGAATAAAGCTGAGAGCAAACAGATCCAGAAACGGTGCACTATAAATCAGCACGCAGCAAAGACGACTTACATCCATCCAACAAGAAGGAACTGAGCATCTCTATAACTGACTTCCTGCTAAATCCTGATTAGATTGACTATAATTAGGTTCACAAAATACTTGCCAGGAGAAACACGTGCCTATGGGTTGTTCCCACTGGTCAGTTACAATTATTTTGTCTGTTTTATTTTTCTATTGTCTTTTGAAGATGACAATCTCCAGAGCATCATATATTAAGAAGTAGAAAGTGTACCAGTAATTTCTGAGCTAATGAAATTTTGATTGATTTCTCTATCACATTTTTTTGGCAAATTGATTCATCATGATGAGTCTGTGATGGTATGCCCAGTGACAGAAAGGATTCAGAAATGTTTAGAGAAACAAAAAGTGTTGTTTGTGTATGGTTTGTTTTCTCTTTTGCAAATCTTGGGAAAGTCACTTAGCCTCCCTGGGCCTCAGTCTCCTCATGTATAAAATGAGAAGTGAAGGGGTTCAATTAGATAATCTCTATGGTGGCGTCTGGCAATTATGCTCCATGATTTTATTATGGTGTGTGTGAATTCAGGTTGAGTATTTTATTCTATTTCTTTTCTCTTTTTTAAAAAATTCCTCTCACCTACCCACTGTATTTGGCATAAATTAGTCCTTTTGATCAAAAGCATAAGCCAAGTGGACATAAAAATAGAAAACGCAAGGAAAGATGAGTGAACGGTTCCAATAACAATCAGGAATCTTCTGTAAATGGCCGCATCTTGGGAAAGCCTGATCCAGCTTATTTTCTGGGAACTAATGATCAGTGAGATGAGTTGCTGATAGGCCGCAAAGGCAAGGACCATTAACACTTGATTGTCACTAATTCTGAGTCAATGTCCCATTTCAAAGTCATTAGTGGTATTAAAAACTGCAACAGCACATACATACGAAGAAAAAAGAAAGCAAGCATTGGGATAGTCTTAAGATTAACATATTACTATTGAAATACCGAAGAAATTTTCATGAAAACCCTTAATGCAATAAATGCCTATTCAGAGACTTCTCTGTATAAATTCTATACTAAGCATTACATGAGACATAAAAATAGAAAAAAATAGAAAATACTTCCTCTACCTTTAAAAAGTTTAAATTCTGCTCAATATCATATTCATATGGATTTGTACTTATCTGGCAATGATGATCTTATAAGAACTTTCCATTTCTTTTTTTAATTGTGTCACATAAGCCACTAGCCTCAAAAACTTTTCAGAGCATGTTTCATAATGGACTTAAGTCTATATAGTATTCCTGTCCCATAGGAAATACATGTTTGATTACCGGTCAAGTGCCAGTCATGTGCTAACAAAGCTAACCATCCAATGGGGACAAACAAGTAGGAATTTCAAAAGAGAAAAAACAGGCGACAATTACAGGAGTGCACAGAAAGTCGGCTAATTCAAATTGGAGGGATCTGAAATTGCTTCTGTGGCAGCCATCTGCTGCTTTTGCCTGCCCAGCATCTTTTTCTCTCTCTTTGAGCCCTAGCCCTAATTTATGCTTGAAAACACTCATTTCATGGCAGCTGGGGAACTCTTCCCATTAACTGCTGAGGGCAGCCCTCTGCTCATGGAGTGGATCTGTGACCCAAGTTATGCCAACTATGAGGCATTTTCTCCAAGGAATATTAATCCTGAATAGTACAATCCAAGATCAAAAATGGCTGGAGTTCTTCTAATGGTAGAACCTTGAAGAGACACACATTGGGTCCTACCTCTTCAGTTCCTGAAGCAGCCCTCATTTCTATCTCTCCCAATTCCTGAGTTTTTAGCCTTTTGTTTCCTTGCACTACCCTGTGACCTTCCAAACAATTCCTTCTTAGTATGATAAACCAGTCTGTTGCTCTTGCTGGCTGACTCAAAACTAAGCCCAAGAGATATGGCTGCCCTAGTAAACCTGGAGGTGGCAGTGGTAGTGCAGGTACCTTTAAAAAGCTGAAAATAACTCTTTCTGGTTAGAATATAAAACTCAAGATGGAATTTAATGAGAGAAGACAAGAGTATGCAGAAAATCAATCACACAGGGCTTTGTAAACATGTTAAATCCAAGGGGAAACCATTGAAAATGTTTTTAAAGAAAAAAGACTGCTATGACGTCAACATGGAAAATAGAAGGCATTAGACTAGTGATGGGAAACCAGCAAGACAACTGTTTCAGTAATCCATTCCAGAGATGATAACGGCTTGACTTAGAGTGGTGGGAATGGAAATAGAGGTCCAGGAAATTGAGGAGTTTGACTCAACAGAACATGGAAATTGAGTGGATGCTGAGGCCAGGGACAGGAAGAAGTTAAAGATAACTTCCTGACTTGAGTTTTAGCTGACTCAATAGGTAATTGCTCCATTCACTGAAATAGAGAAAATAAAAAGATTCTGGTTTTCTGAAGAAGACAACAAATTTCTTTTTTTTTTTCTTTTTTTTTTTATAGTGTTGAGAAAATTGAATATTCATATGCAGAAAAATTAAACCAGACCCCTATCTCCTACTACACAAAAAAATGAGCTCAAGATAGATTAAAGACCTAAATGTCTTTAAAGACCTGAACCTATGAAACTACTAGAAGAAAACATAGGGGAAATGCTTCAGGACATTGGTCTGGGCAAAAATTTCATAAAGAAGACTTCCAAAGCATAAGCAACAAAAGCAAAAATAGACAAGTGGGATTATATCAAACTAAAAGCTTCTGCACAACAAAAGAAAGAATCAACAGGATGAAGAGAAAACCTGCAGAAAGGGAGAAAATATTAGCAAGTATACGATAAGTAATTAATATTTAGACTATATAAGAAACTCAAATAAGTCAACGCCAAAGATTAAGAAATAAATAAGTCAATGTAAAAATGGGCAAATGATCTAAATAAACATCTCTCAAAAGAAGGCATACAAACAGCCACCAGGTATAGGAAAAATTGCCACCATCAATTTTCATCAAGAAAATGCAAATCAAAACCACAATGAGATATCATCTTACCCCAGTTAGAATAGCTATTATCAAAAAGACAAAAATCACAAATGGAGGATGCAGAAAAAGGGGGGCCCTTATACATCATTGGTGGGAATATAAATTAGTATAGCCATTATAGAAAACAAAAATATGGAGATTCTTCAAAAAACTGAAAGTAGAACTACAGCATGATTCAGCAATCCCACTACTGGGTATATATCCAAAGGAAGGGAAACCAGTATGTCAAAGAAATGTCTGCACTCCCATGGTTACCACAGTATTATTCAAAATAGCCAAGATATAGACTCAACTCAAGTGCCCATCAATAGATGACTAGACAAGGAAAATGTGATATATACACAGTGGAATACTATTTAGCCATGAAAAATAATTAAATTCTGTCATTCACAGTAACATGGATATGGATAAGCTTGGAGGACATTATGTTAAATGGAGTAAACCAGGAACATGAATATAAATACTGCATGTTCTCACTCATACAGAAGCTAAGACAGTTGTCCACATGAAAGCAGAGAGTAGAATAGTGGTTATTTGTAGTGGGGAAGAGTGGAGGGGGCCTGAGGAGGTAGCTAAAGTTCGGGTAACAGATAAAAAAGTACAGCTAGATAGGAGGAATAAGTTCCAACGTTCTATGGCATTATAAAGTGACTATAATTAAAAGCAATGCCTTGTATATTTTCAGATGGCTAGAAGAGCAGATTCCAAATGATCTCAACACAAAGAAATAACAAGTGTTCGAGGTGATAGATATCCTAATTGTTTTGATTTGATCATTACTCATTGTATACATGTATTAAAATATCACATTGTATCTCATAAATACACACAATTATGTGTCAATTAAAAATAATCATAAAAGAAAATAGGCATAAGCTACTATCTATAGAGGCAGAAAATAAAATGCAATCTTAAGTATTCCAAAGGAAAAATAATAATTACAATAAGATAGTCCTTTGATAAAACCCAAACTTGATATATAAACAAGATGCTTAGAGCCATTATAAAGAAAGGATAAATTCTGTTCAGTAAATCTGAAAATATTTTGCAGAAGAGAGGGCAATTTGTCTAAGTCTTGAAGGGTGCATGAGAGTTTTCCAGGTGCTAAATGGTGAAAACAACACTCCAGACAGAAACAAGTCACATTTGTAAACCACTGTTAATATTTTGGTATCTTTCCTTCCATTCTTATTTCTGTGCAAAACTATTTATTGAAACAAAAAAGAAGTCAAACACAAGAAACAAAATGAAAAGAGCTTGACATCTGTAGAACATTTTGTGACCTGTTGATTTCTTTTTTTTTTTTTGAAAGGAAGAAAAAGAATTAACAAATTTCTTTTTTTAACAGCCAAAAAAGTATGTCAGGTAGGCAGAAAGATAGGTAAATTTGATACTCAGGAGCAGTCTGAGTAGAAGATACAGGTTTGAATTTAGGAATCATCAATATATAGTTGAAAGTGGAGCTAAGGCTATAAATGCAATCTCCTGGGGAGGGTGCATGGTATAATCAAAGATGATGGCCCAGAACAGATTCCCTGTGATACAGAAACATTTTAGGTAGAGGAGAAAAAAGAACCTGGGATAGCCATAAAAGAGAAAAATTTAAAAGACTGCAATGTTATAGAGGCTATTTTTTTCTAAATTTCCAAAGGCAAGATATAGATAATGCCGCCCGGAAAGTAAGAAAAATAAAGATTAAGAAGAATCATTAGACTTAGCAACGAGGCTATTAGGGGCATTAGTCAGAGCACTGGGAGAGCAACTGGACTGCAGTAGGTTGAGAAGTGAGTGGATGAACCAGAGACTGAAGTGTAGATGATGCTTTTAGAAAGTGTAGCTACAAGTGGGATGTAACAAGAGAGAGCTGAACAAAAAGAGGTGGAGGGAAGAAAGACTTAAAGGAATGTGCTTTACAGGAAAGATAAGTATATCATAAGTAGGTTGAAATGTTGGAGAAAAAAATTACCAAATTGAGATGAAGTAGTGGCAAATACAGGAGAGAGGGGGAACAATCAACGGGCCAAAGTCTCTTTAAAAGTTGAATGGCAGCCAGGCGCGGTGGCTCAAGCCTATAAGCACTTTGGGAGGCCAAGGCGGGTGGATCATGAGGTCAAGAGAGCGAGACCATCCTGGTCAACATGGTGAAACAGTCTCTATTAAAAATACAAAAATTAGCTGGGCATTGTGGCACATGCCTGTAGCCCCAGCTACTCGGGAGGCTGAGGTGGGAGAATTGCTTGAACCCAGGAGGCGGAGGTTACAGTGAGCCGAGATCCTGCCATTGCACTCTAGCCTGGGTAACAAAAGCAAAACTCCGTCTCAAAAAAAAAAAAAAAATGTTGAATGGCATGTGATTCAGAACGCAGATGACAGGATTACCCTCAAACAGAAGTAGCAGACATTTTTTATCAGAAAGGAAAGAAGAAAATAAAATTCTGGGGTTTAATGTATAGGCTTCAAGGTGGAATACTGAAGAAATTCCTGTCTAATGGCTTGTAATCTCTTTGAAATGGGCAAGAAAGTCATCTTCTGTGAGTCAGGGTGTTTCAGTCCATTTTGTGCTGCTCTAGCAGAAAAGCTGAGACTGGGTAAATTATAAAGAAAAGAAATTTATTTCTCTCAGTTCTGAAGGCTGGAAAGTCCAAGATCAAGATGCTGGCATCTTGTGAGGGCTTTCTCACCACATCCTCACACAGCAGAAATTGAACGGGCAACGGAGAGTGAACCCACTCCTGCAAGCCCTATTTACGGCAGCATGAATCCATTCATGAAAATGAGGCCCTTATGACTTAAACGCCTCCAAAAAGGCCCCCCATTTCCCAACACTGTTTCATTGAGGATTAAGTTCCCAGAAGATAGAGTTTTGGGGGATACATTTAGACCACAGCCTTCCGCTCCTGGCCTCAAAAAGTCATGTCTTTCTCAAGTGTCATTTCTTCCCAATCGCCCCAAATGTCTTAACTCATTCCTGCATCAAATTTTCCTCCAGTTGTGAGCATGTGAAATCAAAAAGTTATGTGTTGTCTAACTACAACAGTGGGACAAGCACAGCATAGGCATTCCTGTTTCAAAAGGGAGAAATTTTTTTAAAGAGGAGGAAGAAAGAAGTAACTTCCTAAGTAAGCCCAAAACCCAACTGGGCAAGCAACATCAGATCATAAGGCTTGAGAATAATGTTTTTCGACTCTGTCTCACCCTCTGGACACGCTGGGGCAGAGGTTTGGTCTCCCAGGTCCCAGGAAGCCTAACTTCCATGGCTTTGCTGGGTGCAGGCCACATTTCGGATCCAAGACATTGAAATCACATGCCTGTCGCTCTCCCAGGCTGACACTCACTGCATGCCAGTGGCACTACAGTTCTAGAGTAAAAGGAGCAGCCAGCTTTCATGGCTCTACTAGGAATTGTCCTAGCGAAGACTCTCTGCGGCAGCTTCACCCATGCCTGGGCCTTGAGGCTGTCTGAGATAACCTTTGAAATCTAAGTAAAGGAAGCCATGCCTCCACAGCTTTCGAACCCTGTATGCCTACAGAATCAACACACGTGGGTGCCTCCAAGGCTCACTGCTTGTGCCTTTTAGAGTGATGGTCCAAGCCACAGCTGGACACACTTGAGCCATAGCTAGGGCAGCTGGGGAGCACTATGCTGGAATTTGGGGAGCAGACACCCAACGCAGGCCTGAGTAGTAAGCCTTAAGTTTCTACAAGCACTCTGAGCCCTTCCCTTTAAATCATCCTGCCCTCAAGTCCCCAGCTCTTTTCAAAATGCCTTTGGGGTCATTATTCCATTGCCTTGAAGAATAGTGCCTGGCTTCCTTCTATTCATACTAATCAGACATAGCACACAGTTTGTTTCTATAACATTACTGATTATGTCCACATTCAAAGCCTCTATGAGAATATTATTTTTGACTCCAGTTCTTTCTCTTCTTGTTTCTGCAGTCTTAGCCTTTACCCCATAGCATCCTTTTTGTCTGTAGGATCAATCAAGAAGCAACAAGAAATAAAATGGTGCAACATAAGCAATCAAGGGCAGCCCCTCAGTGTCAGCCTTCTTTTGCCTTTGAGTTTCTCTAGCTTTGTCCTGCAGTAATTTAGGAGGAAGATTTTCAGCAGTAAAGGAATGTTACTGAAGATCTGTTTTTCTTCTATTTATTATTGCGCTAACTAGGCTTCTGATACAAAAGAATCAGGATAATAGCAAGGAATGGCTATTGATTCCATAACAATATAAGCATTAAATAATTCATTCTTTTTTTTTTTTTTTTTTTTTTTTTTTTTTTTGTGAGACAGAGTCTCACTCTGTCGCCCAGGCTGGAGTGCAATAGCATGAGCCTGGCTCACTGCAACCTCCGCCTCCTGGATTCAAGCGATTCTCCTGCCTTAGCCTCCCAAGCAGCTGGGATTACAGGTGCCCACCACTATGCCCAGCTACTTTTTTTGTATTTTTATAGTAGAGATTGGATTTCTCCACGTTGGCCAGGCTGGTCTCAAACTCCTGATGTCATGATTCACCCACCTTGGCCTCCCAAAGTGCTGGGATTACAGGCGTGAGCCACTGGGCCTGGCCTAAATAATTCATTCATTTAAGAAACATTTGCTGTGTGCCTACTAGGTGCCAGGCACTTTTCTAGGCATAAGGACTAATAAATAAGACAAAGTCCTTGCCCTCATGGAGCTTATATGGTTGGCAGCCAAACAATAATCATGTAAATAAATAAAACGGTTTCCAGTAGTGAAAAGAGCCATGAAAAAAATGTTAGCATAAAAAGGAACAAGTGAAGAGGAAAGAGGGATTATTTTGATAGAGTGGTAGGGACAGATTTCTCTGAGAAGGTGATTTTCGAGCTGACACCTGAACTGTAAGAAGAAAGGATCATTCAAAGCTCTAGACCTTAGAGTTTGCAGAGAGATCTTTGCTGACAGCTAGTGCAAAGTCTTCAAGCAAGATGGACTCACCTTGTTTAAGGTAGAGGGACAAAAATGAAGCTGGAAAGAAAAGAAGGGGCAGATCCTGTTAATTCTTGAAATTCAGGATAAGGAGTGTATATTTCTTGCTTATTAAAATAAGCAGTCAGTGGAGGAGTTAAGCAGGGAAGCACTGTAATCTGATTCACTTATCACTACTACATAAAAACTTAGTCTCCATTCTAAAGTTTGAACAGATCCTATGTTTCAAAGGGTAAGCCAAAACATATTAAAGAGTCTTAATCAGTCAACGTGCTTCTTGCACTTTATGTGCTAGGAATTTTCATTGTATTTTAGAAAGAGAAAACTATGAAAAATTGCATTCTGTATTTTTCACCATTCCTTCTATCCCAACAATTTAGCATAATTGTCATTAAGTCACTTGTCAAGTCCTCTCCACCTAAATCATTGGATAAACTCAAGGAATTGTCATTTTTTTTAATCATGAGAGCCACCAAGGTTGTTTACAAACTCAGATTTTCACCAAAAAAAAAGATAAAGAGCCAGGTAACAATACTGTTAATTTCATTCAATATTCTTCTTTATTTGAAAAATGTGAATTCTAAACTATGATGCTTCTTGAAATCCTTGTTAATATTAGACTTACTCATTTTTAGTTTTTAGAGGTCCAATATTTAAACTATAACACCTAATGAGTAATTAGAATTTTGAGGTATTACATTGAATAGTTATTAAATATCCAAAATACATAAACCACCACAATTATTAACACAATCCTAATATAATCTTATAAAAATAGAACAAACACCAATGACTGCAAAATCCCTGTGATCATATTGTTAAACCTTAATATAAAATAAATAGTCAATGCTGTTGTAGCTTTTCAGGTTCAACACTTTGATTAATGACTTTCAGGAAGGCATTAATGTCAGTCTAATCCAATCTGTACATGAAACAAAACTGAAAAAATAAATACTAACTTGGAATTCCTCAAAACTGAACAATAGACATGAGTGATGGACCAAATATTTTCAGACAGAAATTAGTAAGACATAAAAGGATAGGATGAAGAAGATGTGTCTCAATCAACAGCCACAATACAAAGCTAAATACTATACAAAGCTCAGTTGTAAGCCCAGTGGTTCAATATAATTTTAACAATAAAGTTAGCACAAGTATTTCAGTGTCTCAAATAAGGAAGCAAGTGATCTTCTGTAATTCACCAATTCAGTCCCAAGGACTAAAGAGTGATGATCACAAACTGAAATACATGCTGATGAGATCTATAGTTTGGCAAGAAGTCATATGAGGAAATACAAAGACAGCTGATGACATTGGGCTGAAATGAAAAAGAAGTGAGGAGAATTGAATAGCGGCCCTTTCAAATGCTACAGAATTCCCATGTAGGAGTCAACAAGAAGAGGAATAAAATTTCTTTTGATGCAGCCTTGGATGGGAGTCCTATGACCAGTGGGTGGAAGTTATAAAGAAATGGATTATGAGCCAATGTAAGTGAAAACTTTCTAACAGTTAGATATGGCGTAAAATAGACTGGCTTCCTCAGTCCCTAGGCAGTTCTCTGTCACATGGATCATTCCATGCATCCAGAGTTGAGGATATTGTTTGGCTTAGGATGGGATCAAATGTTAAAATCCTTTTCCATCTCAAGGTTTTACATATACTATTAGAGCTTAGTTGTTAACATGATGGCAATATGTATTAAGAACAAGATCCTTAAGACATGACAGTATTTGCTGAATATTTACTGTAGAAGGTAGAAATTGAAAGGTAATTCCAGTTATGTTGCAAAAACAATCAGTGAACATAAGTCTCCTATTATTTCCCCATGTGTCCTTTGAGAAATGATTAAATGCCTTCGCAATGATGAAAGTCACACAGGTGATGTTTCTGGAAACTAAGCAATGAGTGTGAGTATTATTCCTTCATAGAGATGTTTCCATTCCTCATTCCATTCCTAATAGCTCTTGGGAGAAAACTGATTTATACTAGGACGATTCAGGGTCCAAAGCACTGAAACCACTAAACAAGTCAAGTACAGGTGTTATCAGCAGAATTCCCAAAGACGATGTGAGCCATTCCAATGAATTTGGTCATTGAATTGATTTATTTGTACCCCATCATTACATATTTGCTTTCAGGTAAGAAAATAACATGTTGAGCACTTACTCAAAAAGATGCCTTTTAACCATGGACTGATTAATTATAAGATCAAGGTGAAGAGTGGACTACATTTGAAGCTATGGACCTTGTCATAAAAGATCTAGCATTCATAAGAGACTGGTTAATCAATCTCTAAAGCAGCATTTTCTAAACTGTGAAATCAATATTCACAGAGAAAGAAAAAATATTAATTGGTTAAAAAAAAGTTTTGGAAACACTATCCTAACATGATGTTAAACTGGCTTCCTTACTGGAGGACTTCTCAGAGTTTTTCATGTTTCCTGTGAATTTCCAAGAAGTCCATGCTATGCAGGAAATATATTCTATGTTTACAACAAGGCACTTCAAGACACAACAATTATGCTTTTAGGAAACAGTGTCAGAAAGTAGAGAATAGAATGCAGTTCTGATTATGTTGTATAAGAACATACAACATATGGGCTGGTAAACTTTTAACAAGCAGTTCTGTGGGTGGATAATACATACAAATATATACATACATACATAACTTTGTCATGAATGTTATTCATATTAATGGTGTTAGCTCATAATTAACAAATGCTGTAAAATATATAATACTGCTATAAATTTCATATGGCCAATGAATTTTCCCAGAATATGTTCTTGCTTTTTGCCTGACTCATAACTGTAGCCAACTGACGCCTGCAAATTAATAAACAGGTGTGTCTCTAACATGAACGCTGGTTGATATTTTTGCTTATTTTAATGAGTAAGACAAAAGTGAAATAATAAAGACATATGTCAGAACATTGTTGAGCAATTTCCTTGTTAAATCAGACAGTAGTTTTGAACATTGGAAAACTGTATTTTCTCAATTTTTTGTGTTTTGTACAATGTAATGGCTACATAAGCAACAAATTATTAAGTTTAATTTGCATTATTAACATTTTCTTCAATACATTCTTCAGTCTGGACAATCAGCAAAACAATAAATCCCATCCCCAATTTATAATGTCTTCTAATTTCTATGATGTATATATTCTCACCATGCTCAGTTTCAGACTATCAACATGACATCACTGGAAGCAGGACTGAAAGCTTTGCAGCAGCACAGGATTATAGAGAATTTCTACCACAGACATAATATTAATAAATAACCTCAGGGGCACAAATAGTTGCAAGATGTAAGAAGACAACAAGGAAGAAATGTTTTGAAAATTTATCACCTTTGTTCTAAATATGATTTAATTATAAGTTTCTATAGATTATTATTTAACAAAAGCTGTGTAATAGCAACCAGCTAACTGTATTCTTGAACATTTAGCAATCAGCATTTGTTATCTAGTCTAAGATGGTTCCAGCACATCACTTATGTGACCAGAAAACTCTTTTGTCTCTAAGGAAGCCTTCATGAGATATGTAGACCAAGGTCCCTAACTCTCTTTAGCTTTTACATTTAGCCTCTCTCTCTTTCTCTATCTATCTATCTATACACATATGTATATATATATATATATATATATATATATATATATATATATATATCCAAGATATATATTTTTTAAAGTAACAATTTCATATTCCTATTAGAATTCTGTTAAGCATTGCTCTTGACAGACAAAAATAGGCTTTATAGTTTAAAATACCTATTGAATTGTTCATTTTATGCTTCAGTTAATGTTTATGTTATAAAGAACCAAATACATTAAAAGAAAAATGTTCATACAATAGAGAGTATACAAAAACCAACTCATCAGATTCACATGTAAAGCATATTTACAAAACATATTTACTTTGAAAATTCTAGGGTTTCCGGTTTAGACAAAAGCAAGCATCACTTGGGCAACAACAGTTGCTTAAACCAATAATGAAAGGGAGCCATTCAAAATTCCCTTTGAAACAAGGGAAAAAAATGTCTTGGGTTTCTTGCAGGGGTTCTGCTGTTCCATAATTGATTCATTTGAAGATTAGATTAATGTTGCTGGTAATTCATTTCCAAATTGAGATTACGTTGGTAGAAAGAAATCTAGGCAATGGGAAAGAACATGGAGAAAAAAATTCTTCTGGATGGTCATGTCTCATCACTCTGGCTGGGGAAGGTGCACCATGAAACTTGGGGAAAGCAACCTTGGAGTGTGGGAAAAGCAGGATCCATGTGTATTCTGGGAGGAGGAGATTCCAAACAGTCCCCTCCCCATGAATAGTTTCCTTGGATCCACTGTCCCTACTAGACCTCATGGTAGAGTGGGAGGTAAATAAACATATCCTGGAAGCAAAGGTGAGAGCCTGAATGGCGGAGAAAGAAGCCTTCCTTTCAGAAGACCGGCTCATTCACTGATGAGGAATCAGAGGTGAATGCTCGCTAGTGAACGTGCTATTTGGAAAAAGCACTCATGGACTTTTATGTCCTCTTCGTGCTTATAATGTCATCCATCAACTCATTTTGTTCTAAGCATTTGGATTTCTCTTTTTTCAGTTATTTTTCAAGGCAAGTTATTTCATACTTAAGTAGAAAGTTGATTGTATCCAGGTTTCCATAATCTTCCTCCAGACTTGAAGCTTTTGATGGCTCTCTCTTGAGGCTGGCATCAGTTAACGATGATTCTGGTCCTTTTCTTTTTTAAATAAGGCTAAGCTTGTCAAGAATTTTACATCTTTCTTTGATTTGTTCAGCAAGTTTTATAGGCAAGCTGTTTTCCTCTTCTTAAATAACATCCTATGTTTAAAGGATTTTAAAACTTCTGAGCAAGAGAATTATAAAAAGTGCAATGATTGCTGTACCTACCACCACATCCCAGAGCCCTCTGTCATATCTTTAGGCAACCCTACTGTTTTCACCTTTTTTGTGCCACTATTACAGAATACCTGAGACTGGGTAATTTATAATGAACAGAAATGTATTGGCTCACAATTCTGGAGGCTGGAAAGTACAACATCTAGGCAGTAGCATCGCTGTGTCATCACGTGGCCAAAGGTGAGAAGGCAAGAGAGAACTAGAAAGGGCTGAACTTGCCCTTTTGTAATAGTAAAAATCCCACCCATGAGGGTGGAGTTCTCATGGCCTAAACACCTCTTAATGGCCTCACTTCTTAATATTGTTACAATGGCAGTTAAATTTCAACATGAGTTTTAAAAGGAATAAATATTCAAACTGCAGCACCTACCAGAACCCAGTGCAGCTTCTCAAAGATCAGCCCCCAAGTTAGGCTTTGCTCCTTTCTGAAGGCATTCCTGACCCCCAATCTGTCAGCAGAACTCCCACCAGGAGCCATGGATCCATCAGGCCCAAGAAGACACCCCCCTCCACAATCACCAATACATAACATTTTCCCAAGAACCCAAATCCACATCTGACAACTGGAACAAACTGAGCAAGGATTGTTTAGTGAGAAGAACTAGAACAAAAAAGAGTTCACATGCCCACTCTGTAGCCTAGTGTAGTCTCTCTTTTCTCTCCTTTGATATCAACATTTTAAAGAATAAAATACTCTGAGAAGAATGAACAAATCATGAGTGTATTTTTTGATTAATTATCAGAAATTGGACACAGCTATACAGTGATCACCCAGGTCAAGAAGTAGAATAACACTTGCCCTCCATAAATCCTAGTCTTGTCCCATTGAAACCTCTGTATCTTCTCTCTTTTTCCAAGAAAATATTCTGACATCTAATATCATAGATTCATTTCAGCTGTTTTGAACAGTACCTATTCTTTAAGTCTAGGACTTCTTTGCAAAACCTTAAGTTTGTGTGCTTAGTCGATGTTGCATGTAGCAGTATTACATTCATTTTCATCACTGTATGGAATTTCATTAAATGAATATATCACAATAGATTTATCCCACCATTGATGAACATCTGGGTCCTTTCTAGTTTCCACTACAAAAAAAAAAGTGTTGCTATGAACATTATTTTATATATCTTGTTAGGAACATATGAATGCATTTGTGTTGGATATATTCCTAGGAATAAAATTGCTAGGTCAGAGGGTAAGCATATACAGCAGATACTGTCAATTTCCAGAGTGGTTGACCACTCTTACCAGCAACTATAAGAGTTCTAACTGCTCTATCTATGTCCTCACCAACTCTTATTAATATTAAACTCTACATTTAGCCTTCCTGATGGTCGTGATTTTTAAATATTCATAATATTTTAAATATTGTGATTTTTAAATTGTATTTTCCTAATTACTAATGAGATTCAGCACCTTTCCACATCTTTATCTTTCATTTCATCATCTTTTGTGAAGAGCTACAGTTCTCCCACTTCTTTTTCCAGTGGGTTCTGTTTTCCTTATTGACATAGGAATTTATTACACAAGCCCTTTTTCAGTTTTCTATGTTCCAAATATCTCCTCTCAAATTGCAACTTGTGTTTTTGTCTCTAAACAGGGAATTTTTATAAAATGAAATTCTTACTATTGATGTAGACAAATTTAACAATCTCATCCTTTATAGTCAGTGTTTTTCATGCCTTGTTAAAAATCTTTGCCTACTCCCAGGTCATAAAGTTTTTCTCCTGAATTACCTTCTAGGAATTCTATCATTTTACCATGTATGCCTACTATCCATCTGGATTGATTTTTGTATTGGCATGAGGTAGAAGTTAGGCTTCTGTTTTTCATATGGACATACAATCAACAAAGCATCATTTATTAAATATAAAACTGTTCTTTCTCCACACACCTGAAGTGTAAATTTTGAATAAGTCTACATTTATTAATGAATCTGATCCTGGACTCTAATCTGCTAGAATATTATATATCTGTATACCAATACCATACTGTTTTGATTACTATAGGTTTATTATACTGTAAATCTTTATATAAGGTAAAATCATCCAACTGCACTCAAGATTGTCTTTGTTGTTATTGGTCCTTTGTATTGTCAAAAGAATTTTAGATTTTTGTTTTTTAATTTATATATAAGCACACATTAAAAAGAAGAAAATGCTGGGTTTTGATAGATGTAGTCTTGAATCTATAGATAAACTCTGAGAAACTGGTGTCTTCATAATAATGAATCTCCCAATCCATGAACACAATATATTCTTCCATTTATCTGGGTCTTCCATAATTTTTCAATGTTTTATAAAGGATTATGCAGAACTTTCTATTTCTTCTAGTGTCAGTTTCGATAGGTTGTGTTTTTCAACAGATTTGTATGTTACATCACAACTTTCAAATATATTGCATTAAGTTGTATGATAATGCACCATTTTTAACTCCTGATATCATCTTGCCTTTTGATGTTTGGAAAACTTCTCAGAGCTTATAAGCTTTATTAGTCTCCTAGAAAGAAATTGGCTTTGTGATCTACTCTATTAATTTCGTATTTATTTCTAAATTTGCCTTTATTATCTTATCCCCTCTATAAATTTTAGTTCAACTTGCTGTTCTTTTGCTGAGATCTTGAGAGAATACTCTTAGATAATTTATATTTAGCCATTTTTTATTCCAATACAGGCATTTAAGACTATACATTTTCTCTACACATGGCTTTACCTGTATTCCACAAGTACTGATATGTCATTTTTATTATCATTCATTTTAAAATATTTTCTAGTTTATACTATTTTGGCCATAATTTAGAAATGTTTAACATATGAACATTTTTCTAGCTATCTTTTTTTTTCTTAATTTATAATTTAATTCTATTGTGGAATTTGAACATTTTAAATCCTTTTACAATTTGTTAAGACTTGATTTATAGCCCTGGAAGTGACCCAAGTGCACATGAATAAAATACATATTCAGTCATTTTTAAGTATAGGATTCCATATATGAGTATTGCATCATATTAGACATATTGTCTAAATCTTCTATATCCTTATTGATGTTTGCCTTTTTACTTTTTTGGTTACTGAGAGAAGTTGGTTAAAATTTCCTACTACATTTGAGGATATCTCTTTGGTAGATAGATGGTAGGTAGACAGAGAAAGAGATAAATAGAAGCAAGAGACACACCCAGAAATACTGAAAGATGGCAACATAGAGACGATTCTTTCCATACAAATGTAATGCATGCCATACAAATTTAGAACTTTTTCATTTTTGTGTCCATTCTTTCTGTATCCTTATATTTTGAGTTTATCTCTTATAAAGTTGCATATTTGTATTTTGCATTTTATCCAGCCAGTCAACATGGAAGTATTTCATCTGTATACCTTAAATAAAATTATTGATGTATCTGGGTTTAAATCTACCCATCTTACTATTTTTCTGCCTGTTCCTCTTGCTTTATGACCTTTCTTTCCTTCTTGCCTTATTTCCAATTGACTACATATATTACTCTATATTTTTGCCCTAATTTGCTTGTTAAATATATATTCTTATTCTAATATTTCAGGATTTCCCCTAGAAGTTACTGTATCTTCAATTTCTTGGCATCTAATATAAATCAGTTTTAATATTTCATTAATATTTTAATATATTATTTTTGTGATACAAAACTACATTTAATCCCACTAAAATATAACATAATTTTTAGAGAGAATGGTGATTAAAATGCTTCATTATCTATGAAAACCCAGATTTAACACTCTGAGATACAATTAGAATACCTGATTTAAACTCAAGCTCATGTCAATATTTAGCTGTCCAACATAAAATACCTACCTAAGAAAGGTAAGTAGATGAAAATGGAAAATCTCCCACACTAGCGAAAATCTGACATATCTTTCAGTCCTCATCCTTCAATTAGGCAAAGTTTGTGCCAATATTTAGCTAGCAAATATTTGTATTCCCTAAACGCAGGCATTTGTTTCTACAAATTAATTAGCAAGTATAACATTCTTATTTTTAAAAAATTGTTTTGAGCATGGGTAATATGATTCAAAGAGTCAGAATATTCTTTCAAATGTTGATTATGTTGATAGAATCTTAGACCATTTTCAGCAACAAAATCACATTACAATTACAACCTTTCCAAATGGCATTTTTCAAAATGATCTTTCCATAACATGGGTATCTTTTGAAAAACAATTACTTTCTCATTCACAACTAACATATCACCTTTATGTTGAAGGGACTGATTAAAAATATGTGTTTTTAAAATATCTTCTAAGGAATGTACTAAAGAAAGTCACTTGTTATCATATGAAAGGTCAGCGAATTTTAAGTATTTCTGTGTTTGTAAAAGAATAAAGTATAACTTATCTTTCAGTTTTACTTCTCTTTTAAATAATTTGCCACAGAATCAAGAACAAACTTGCATGTGGTTAAAATTATTTTCATGGTCACTCTTCATCTTGTTACAAATACTGTAAAGATGAAATATTTCAAAGTTTTAAAAAGAAAAAAATTAACCACATCAATAAGCCATATAGCACTTTGATTATATTTGGCCCCAATTTCTTCCCTGCAATGTTTCTGCTTATGAATGTTGCAAAAAATGAATTGCCCTCCTGATTCTGACTCTGTGATTTTACTCCTGAATCCTTTCTTTTTGAAATTTCAGTCAAAGCAACTATACTCACCCAGCTTTTCCAGGAAATTGTTTTAAAGAAGTCAGTTAATCTATAAAAAGCACCTTATTTGATTCTTTCTTCTTTTATGGGTCACAGAGTGTTTTTTTTATGTTGATTAATGAAACAAATTCTAATAAATACTATACACTGAGACATGATAAAGCCAGCTGTACCTTGAAGCAGCTATAGAGCAAACGTTCTATGTTTGCTCTAATGCGTGTTTCTTCAAATGATCAGCTGTGTTTTCTCTGAGCTTTCCAATAGCGTTTGCTGGCAAAGGAATGCATTTTAATTTATTGCCATATTGTTTGCCAAACATGGTGTTAGCCGTTTTTACCATAACTATAAGAATAAGGTATTTTCCAAAGGCATGTAAAATTATTGTTTTTCACTGTTAATTACTATGTATTTATTCATTAAATACATACATTGTCTACTACATGCCACATATTTTTCTAAGTTCTTAGGGTATTGCATTAAACCAAATTGAAAAATGCTGCCTGCACTCAGAAAGCTATTCTTTAAACCTCAAAAGTTGCTTCTAAACATTTAACATGAAGTTCAGTAAATATTAGTAAAAGATTGAATATCTCATGATTTTAAATATCCTTGAACATGCTACAGGTTTTTCCTTATATTTTGGTTGCTTTGTTTTTAATTGTCTCGATAATTGTTTCATCTTCCTATTGTCATTAATTCATATCCAAAGCACAGTATAAACCAGAGGTGAGAGTCATCCTTAACACCAGTGATTTTCCAATCTTCCTTTTTTCGACATCTGACTTGTATGATTAGATCGCTGTGATTTTCATGTAGTCGGCACCACCATTTTCTTGTTACCTGATGTTTGAATTATTAACCTGCATTTTATAGTGTCTGTATAAGGTGGGGCCCATGCATCAAACAAACCACTCTAGTTATTTTGACAGATAACTTAATAAAGGAAATTAGCTCAAGAGGCATTTAGGACTTAAAAGGGGAAATGGGACACTGTGGTCTCAGAGTCCACATTATCTGTGGAAGCAGCTTCCACTCCTGGCGCCAGAAATCAAAGGGATGAAGTTGGGGTTTACAGACCCCAAAGCCTGGGGGAGGCTGGATGTCCTGGGGCCCAGATCCCTGAAGACATATTAGTGCTGTTTCTTCAGGTGCTCAAAGGAGGAGCACACAGGGTTGGGCTCAGACTTTTGAGGAGGAAGCATGGCCTGGCTGGTGCTGCCACATTGGAGTTTCTGAGTGTGGAAAGAAGCTGAGAACTGGAACCAACTGCTTTTGGAACCAACTGGGGTGACAACAGCAAAAGCAGCTGTTGTCAAGTAAGAAGGAGCAAATTCTTACTCTCCCCTCCTATCTTTCGGGTTGACAAATTCTGCACAGGGAACTAAATGACAAAGCAGAACTGTGATCCGTACAGACCCAAACCCTGGGTCACAGGACAGAATGCAGAGTGAGGCGAGAGACAATAGCATAATACGCAGTCATGTCTCTACAGAAAACGTTTTTATCACATAGAGGGTTATTCAATAGTAACCTATTATTATAGGTAATTCAATTCATAAAAATACAAAACTAGGCTATGTAGACTATATTATGTCACAATGCATTAGGAAAAAGGAAAAAAGTGCCTATGACCACCACATTATACCACGCTGGGTTGTGGAAATCTCAACTAACATATGTCACATGTGACCAGCCAACAAACGGACCAAGACAGAAGGAATCAATGCCACTTGGGATCACGGAGACAAGTAAAGATTACTGGATTATTTTTCTTAATGTAAATATAAACCAAAGTTCTAATGTTTTCCTACCATATTCATTGAATGGTCATGTAAAAATGGCTGCCATCCCTTTGGAGACCATCGATCTAGACCAGGGCTTGGGAAACAAATGGCCCATGGTCCAAATCCCACCTGCCGCCTGCGTTTGTTTGTTTTTCGTGGCTTTTGCACTTAATATCTACATCCTCATCCACATGGAGTTGATTATCACGTATGGCATAAGATAAGGATCCACCTTCATTTTTTCCCCAGATATCATTTCTTTCCAGCTCCATTTATTGAGTAGTATTCCTATTCCCCTTGATCAAATATGTCACCTCTAATAAAGTTCCAAATAGGCATGGGTCCATTTCTGAGCTTTTTCTTCTGTTCTTTTGGAAAACCTGCACCAATATCATACTGTCCTAATTAATACAGCTTTCTAATAATTCTTGATAGCTGACAGACCGAGTTCTCCATCCTTATTTGCCTTAAGAATTATTTCTGGCTATTCTTGGCCCTTTGTTCATCCATATAAATTTTAGAACCAGGTTGTCAAGTTTAATAAAAAGCCTCTTGGGATTAAAATTGGAGTTTTACTGAATACAGAGATCAGTGGTTTTCAAAGTGTGAGCCAGACCAGCAATTCTTGGGGATCCTTGGGCCTTTACAGAATTCATTAAGTTGAAACTATTTGCATAACATTATTAAGATGTTATTTGCCTCTTTTCACATTCTGTTGTGAGTCAAGAGTTTTCAAGAGGCTATATGATACTGTGGAATTCTCTGATGGCTAACAGAATGAATATTTGTGTATTCCCATGTTTAAAATATTTCCTTTCTAATCCTATAAATATTGACAGACGTAATCAACCTAAGTAAAAGCACTTTGGAGTCCTCAATAATTTTTAAGAGAATGTTAAGATCTAAAAGTCTGAGAAACAGTGATACACATTTAAAGATCTTTCAGTTCATGTATATTGTTATTAAGTTTATTAAGTCTTTTAAGGCACAAGCATTATTTAGGTTATCTTCAATGTTTCCAGTAAAATAATAATAACGAACTTATCTCCTTCTTTCTAAGTCTTGTGTTTTTTATAGTTTTTCCCTGTCTTATTAGTATAGTTAGTATAATGATTAATAGACTCGGGAGCCAGAATGTGTTCAGATCATGGTTCTGTCATTACAGGGCCTTGAGCAAGTTGCCTAACCTCTCTGTGCTTTAGTTTCTGAATCTATAAAAGAAGGATGATAATAATACTAAAATCATATTACTGTTCTTATTCTTTTTTTAAATTGAGACAGGGCCTCTGTTGCCTAGGCTGAAGAGCAGTGGTATGATCACGGCTCACTGCAGCTTTGACCTCCTGGGCTCAATCTAGCCACCCACCTCAGCCTCCTAAGTAGCTGGGACCATAGGTGTGTGCTACTGTGCCCAGCTAATTTTTTTTTTTTTTTTTTTTTTTGGTAGAGATGAGGTCTTGATATGTTGGCCAGGCTGGTCTCAAACTCCTGGGCTCAAGCAATCCAGCTGCCTCGGCCTCCCAAAGTGCTGGGATTACAGGGATGAGCATCATGCCTGGCCTGTTCTTACTCTGAAAAAAAAAAAAAAAGATCTCTGTAGTATTCCATTGCATAAGTATACCAAAAATATATCATTCCCTTCTTGAAAGACATTTAGGGAGTCTTTATATTATTAACTATAAATACAGTGTATATTAGTATACACTGATCCTTGCATGGTTGTGCATTTCTTTTTTTTGAGACAGAGTTTCGCTCTTGTTATCCAGGCCAGAGTACAATGGCGTGATCTCAGCTCACTGCAACCTCCGTCTCCTGGGTTCAAGCAATTCTCCTGCCTCAGCCTCCCGAGTAGCTGGGACTACAGGCGTGCGCCACCATGTCTAGCTAATTTTTGTATTTTTTAGTAGAGACGGGGTTTCACCATGTTGACCAGGATGGTCTCAATCTCTTGACGTTGTAATCCACCCGTCTCGGCCTCCCAAAGTGCTGGGATTATAGGCGTGAGCCACCACGCCCAGCCGGTTGTGTATTTCTTAAAGTTAAATGTCTAGAAGTAGAATTTTTGGGTCAAAAAGGCAAACGTTTCAATTTTGATAAGTCCTGCCACACTGTTCTCTGAAAAGGAGTATCAATATATATTTCCACTAATAATACCTGAAATTAGAATGAAATTTTCAAGCCCTTGCTGATAAAATATAGCATCAACACTTCAAACTACTGCCAATTTGAAGTATAAATTAGCATCTCATTTTAATATGCATTCTATGAGCCCTGGTGAGATTGAAGACGTTTTTATTTAGAAGCATTTCCATTGCTTCTTTCCCAGGTTGCCTTGTTGGATACTTTGTCAATATTTCTTACAGATGCATGGGAATGCTTTACACAGCAGGGATATTAAAACCCTTCTACTGTTGCCATTTTTTGTGAGGTGGTGGCTTGTCTCTTAACTTACAAATAAGTTTCCATTTTAAAGGTATGACAGGAAACAGCACTTAATATAAACATCACTAGCAGATTTTGCACCAAAGTGTAACCTGTGCTCTGTGCATGACTGTTTCTACACAGAAAAAGTCGAAAGATTAATGTAAACATTGAAGACTAGGTATGAGAATAATCAACACTTCTTAATTTTAGAAAATGAAACTATTATCCAACAATTCTTGCCAAAGTTAAAACTGGTCTAAAGTACCTAAAATGCTGCTGTTGAACATGCAAGTATTATGAAGTATGTGTATTTAAATATTTGCCTAAATATATGTTAGATAGAGTCCTTTCTCAGGAACTGTTTACTCATTTTCCCAAATCAGGACTGAGTTCTTTTAAGTCTTCCAATGATAGCGTTTGGTCCAAAAGTTTCTTCAACAGTGCCAGTGGGAAACGGAGGTTGGCAACATTGCAATTGAACAGGGAAAGTCCACATAGAACCCCAAAGAAGATCTTTTCTTCTCAAATTTAGGCCTGACCAGAAACCACATGCAGGAAGCCTCTCAGGATATTTGAACATCCCACATTCTGGCTGGGTCATCTCTTCAGACAGACAATAGAAGAACTCTGTCTTTACTCTTCCAAGGTCACACCCGATTTCTCCACTAAATGAAAACCCTAACTCTTTCCTCAGGTCTTCATTCTCAAATTGACTTAGCTGATTCAAAACATCCTCGATCAAGTGATTCCTTCTGACTGTTAAATTAAACATGGGCAGCAAAGCGAATTCAGGCTCTCTTCCTCACTTGCTGCCAACCTTAAATAAGCTTTATGTTTTTTACCCTGTATTTTTAAAAGTGTGTCTGTATGTAGCAGTTTAATGTTTGACAGATTATTAAAGATAAATGGAGAGTGACTGAATATGAAAAGCATTCTACATTTTCTGAAGTGTCTGCAGTCATTTTCCACAAGTACCTTCTGCATACTTCTACAAAAAATTGAGATGGTTCAAGAGTTGTCTACTTGGAAAATACTTCAGGCAGTTGACATTTCATCTGGTTTATCCTGTGCACCATTTTCAATATTTCTAGGAGAGCTTGAACATTACCATTCTCTCAGTAATCCAACTGGCATATGCCGACTGTTTTAAACATGTGGACCAGTTTGCTGAAAGTGGACTCTTGCAGAGTTGCCCAATACTCTTCCAGAACCAGTGAAGACCAGTCGCTCATTTTACAAACAACCTTTGCAAATGGAACCACAAGCCTCTCCCAGTTGTTAGAATTGTGCATCACGGGGCATTCTGGGACAAGGAAGAAAACTTCTAAAGCTTCTTGTTGTGGAGAATGAAATCGAAGTCTTTTGAGCAGATTACTTTTGAGGCAGGTGGTTATCATATTAGTAATCCAGTCCTTTTGGGTTAATGCCTTGAAGATGTTCCTTGCTTTATTTAAGTCCAAATTAGCAGGCATCACTTCTACAGTTCTTCTTTTTCCGTAAAAAACTTCCAGTTAGATAAGCAGGAGACGAAAATATTTCTTGGATTTCCCTTTCTGTGCTCTGCCACCATTTAGTCTCCACATCAGCAGTCCATCTCTTCACAGTCCCCTCATTCAGTGTAGGAATTGTCCTCCTCAGATTAACATAGGAATTCTCTTTCTTTATCCAGAGCAAAATGCTTTGATTCCCTCCAGCAATCATTATTAAACCATTTTCTGAGGTATGGCTTTCAAGTTTGAGTTCTTCATTTGATAATACTTTCACGGGAAGCGTTATCAGCTGGTCACATGTTCCACTGTCTCCCAGTTGTCCTTCTTTTCCAGAGCCAAAGGAAAAGACCTTTCCCAAATCAGAAACATAGGCAAATGTATGCCACCTTCCACGTGCTATCTGAGTCACTCTATTCCCAGCAAGCTCAGCCACCGAACAGGGTCTTAGCTCATTCTGTGTTGAACTGTGACCAAGTTGCCCATGTTTTTCAGCACCAAAAGTAAGCAGCAGCCCATCCTGTGTGAGTAGGGCAGTATGAGAGCCACCACAAGCGAGAAATTCAACTTTCTGATTGTCTAGTGCTTCAATAAGGGAAGGAGAATCTTTACTCTCAGTGTGGCCCAGGCCGAGTTGTCCAAATTCATTTTTTCCCCATGCCTAAATGTTGCCAGACATGGATAAGGCCATGCTGTGGGCTTCTCTGGCGGAAATCTGGGCCAAGGATACCCCTGTGGGGTGCTCCACAATCTGTGGTGTGGTGGTTGAGGGAAATTTCCTTCCAACTCCAAGCTGCACATGCAGGTTCTGTCCCCAGGCAAAAAGCTCACCACCTTTTGAGAGTGCATGATAATCTCCACATGTGACCTGAATTATATTTTTTTTCTTACAAAATGCTTTCAGACCTTAGGTGTTTCATGCTATAGCTGTTGTACTCAAATGGTTTTCCATCTGATGAGAGAATCAGCATGTGGTCTTCTCCTTGGCGCATGGAATGTATCATCATTCTTTTTTCCTAACTTAATGCACTCTAGCGTCCGGGCGTTGTCATTCCCCATGACCAGCTGGTGAACCCAGATGCCCACCCTACTGCACTCCAGGACTGCCAGGCACCCCAGGGAGTAGCAGATCTGCTGCCTGTATTTTTAAATAAAGTTTTATTAGAACACAACTATGCCTATATGCTTACATATTGCCCATGGACGTTTTCACACTATAACAGCAGAGTTGAGTAGCTGTAACGGAGACTGTCCTGCAAAGTCTAAAATATTTGCTATTTGACCTTTTACAGAAAAGTTTGCTGACCCTCAGACATCACTGTCCAACAGAGCTTTTGGCAATGATAGAACTCTTTTACATCTGTATTTTCCATAATGGTGGACACTAGTCGTAAGTGGCTATGGAGCACTTGAAATGTAGTGTAACTGAAGAACTAAATGTTTTGTTTTATTTTATTTTATTTTTATTTTAAAAGCTACACGTGGCTAGTGACTACTGTATTAGAGAGAGCAAAAAGTAAATAGAAACAGGAGCAGCAACAGCTCTAGAGGCATCTAGCATTGATTTTTTATTATACCTTAAAGTCTTAGAGGAAATACATTAGAGCATTTCTAGACCCCTGTGGCAGACATCCCACATGCATGCCAATCTTTTCCTTACATGTATACTGAGGATTACAATCCCTGACTCCTTTGAAGTCCTGTGACCATATGACTGGTTATATATGATAAAATGTGAGAAGTGACGTGCATCACTTCCAGCCCAAAGCACTTACATGCCCACACTCACCTCCCAGCACGTCCTTGTCTTGATGAAGCAAATCCCAACATGCTGTGTTGAAAAGTCAGTGTCCTAAGATGACAGTGTGATCTCTCTCCACCTGAGCCCTTGATTGACAAATGTATGGAGGGAGGTACTCCTCCAGCCCCTGGTGGATGTGTGTATGAGTGATAAGGAAATGTTTTCTGTGTTAACAAATTAATGTTTGGAAGTTATTTTTCTCCCCAGCATCACTACTCAACCCTGACAAGATCCACTAACATGGCATTCAGATGGCCTCAGAAAATTCTGCCTGCCTTCCTTGTCTAGCACATACCAAATAAATTTGAGGTATCTTATGCAAGCCAGAGAGAGGAGGCTGCAAAGCTGGTGATCTATTAGCTCTGAGTTTTTTGGAAACAGTGAGTTCCTAGAGCTCTGTGTCATGGTGATTTGGAGTCAGTTTGCCACCTGATGCAATAAATGACTTTTAAAGATATGTTCTTGCCCTTCCAGGACCTTGCTTCCTGTTGTACTGTGTAGAAGGTGAGGATTGGTTAGGGAGTCATGAAAAATTGAGTCCTGGCTCTGCCATTTAATAGGTCTATGACTTTGGGTGAAGCACTTAACTTCAAGTCTCAATTCCCTCTTGATTGAAATGTTTATAAGTACAGCAACTTTTCCTGATTGTCATCAACATCAGCAATGACTTAAAATACTATTAGTGTGCCCCTCAATCTAAAAAACATTCCTTTGCCCTGCTCCTCCTTTCTCTGGAAATTCCCTCAGCATTCCAAGTTGCCTCTTCTTAAATGTTACATTCCTCTTACTCAGCAACATTTTCTCTTGCTGCATCAGTTGACCATGACATCTTCCTCTTCTTTAACTCTGTCTCTCAACGTTTGGTAGCTCCTACTCTTCAATCAAAATCCATCTCAAAAGTCACCTTCTCAGCAAAAATAGCCCTAATGTGTGACAAAGTTTGCCTTCTTCTTCCAACCCTTGCTCTGAGCACCCGTGGTGCCCTGGCTTCTAGGATTGCCTTTGACACAACTACGTCGTTGTTTTTCACTCATTCTCTTGACAGCTCATTAGTGGCAGCACTGTAGACTTCTGATCCTTGTATTCACACCCTGTCCCTTTGTTGTACCAAGCAGAATTTCTGCCATAAAGCAGGATATCAGTCATCATGAAAATCAAGGAGGGAAAAGAGGAAGAAGATAAAAAGAAGAGGAAAGGAAAAGAAGAAGGGAATGAAGGAAAAAAGAAAAGAAAAAATTAGGCAACTCTGATGTCTATGAAATAGAAAATGTATGAAATTATAGTCTCCCCTTCCAAGAAAAGTGTATCTTCCTTTTAAAGAATTAGTTCAAAATCTTTGAGTCATGCAGAATTTTTTAACGATGTTTGAGTTGACAGTTAATCTATAAAAGGAAAGAATTCATTGCAGATTGATGAAATGAAGGCAGTTTCTATTCTTCCTCTTGGCTCCCATACCCATATTTTTATAATAATTTATATTTCATTAACCTGTTAACTATAAAAAGCAATTCAAAAGGTGAGAGGGAATATATTTGGTTACCCATGTTACTAATGTCACAAAGAAAACTGGCAGAGATCTAATAACTGAGGCCCAGCCCTAGTGCAGAAGAGCCTTCACAAAAATTGTGTCAGACCTTCTTTGTTACAATCATGCTTTTTCATTGGGAGGAAAATGTTTCCAGTAACACACGGTAATAAAGCATTAAATTTTTTTTTAAATAGAAAAAAATCAAACCCTGTGACACCTAACATAAAAATGGAAGGAGAATCCTATAAGCATTTTGGGGGGCCACACAAGGTTGTAGCCAGTGAGGTTATCATCAATTTCTCTTTGCTGCTGCCCCAAATGTCTACCATATCAAGTCAATGGCAGGTATAAGGGGAAGATTATTCTTCCCAGTAAAGGACACAGGAGCAGTGACAAGAAAGAGAAAGAAACTAATATTGGTTATGAAACTCGAGAAAAATCCTTGTTGAATTATTTATGTCTAAGTTTGAATGTTCCCTTGCTGTTTTTAGCTGTCAAGAAGTCTAAAAAGAAAATCATAGAATTTTCTCTCTCCAGCCAAGAGAGCAGCTTCTTTGAAAAGATGGCCCTTGGAGATGAAGCCCTAGAAGTAGTCTCAAGGTACAGCATGGGGCACAGGGTTAGTTAGGGTTGAAGTTTAGATGAGAAGTATTTCCAGGTACGCCAAAAAGTCAGCACTATCAAATTGTTCTAGGACAAGAGTAGCCAACAGAAAATTATCTGTCATTGTGAGTAGTCCTTCCACGATGTTTCAGAGGCCATATGTCTCTCAATTTGTAAGATGGTCTGCAATTGTGTGCAGTCAACCATGCTGCCTCCATTCGAAATAATGAAAGAGACCAAAGTTCAAGATAGAGAGGTCAAACTGAACCTATTCAGCATCAAGGGAAGATTTCTACTTCTTTATTAAGTGGATTGCACAGATTGGGTCTCAACCTAACCAAGTGATGTTTCCCTGAACTGTGGAAGGTCATCATGTGCTGATGGCTTGGATTCAGCATTCAGTGAGATGAGAGAGAAGCCAAAGCTTTGTGATCATATGCATTGCTCTCAGGGACCTAAAAAGGAGATTTCCTGACCCCATTTATCAGTGAACAACTGGATGGATGGTTGAACAGAAAAGAGCACCGTAGGTTGTCACCTCCACAGAAATCAGCTGCTGTAAGTTTTGGAAGGTGTAGGATATTATTCTTGAGGTTTTGAGTGCAAGCTCCATGCCACTGCAGGGAGACACTCAGCCACTATTAGGTATGCTGGAAAGTTAGGAGGAAAATAACTCATATTCTGGTACTCTCTATTAAGAGGAAAAAATGTTGAAGGAAAATAAAATCAGGTGTATAGACACTAGAGGACAAGAAAAAAATTACTTTTTGTCAATTTTAAAAATAAATAATGTTTTAAACTATTTTTGTAAGGAACCAAGGAAAAGTCTGCAGTGGAGAGAAACATGTCATTAACTACTCATTCTTAAGTGACTAAATATAATAAAAGTGACTGTACTATGAATGATGTCATCTCTCCCAGAATACAGTAAGCTATAAAGTTGAAATCTGATAACCTTTGTTATCTTCTGAAGATTGATGAAAATCTAGCCTCTCTACTCTGGCCTTTTAATTCGAGGAACTATACATTCTGACTTTCCTGGGACAGTTTTCATTTCTGCCTATTGTCTCAGCATAATTAACAGCATCTTCTTTCATTGTTAAAAGTAACCTGGTTTGAACAACAATATCGTCATACTACTTATAAATAGTTTCCTTTCAATATACATGTGTCATTACTTCTTAATTGGAAGGTGAAGGGAGTTTCTCCGCAAATAGGAAAAGTCTCGTTATAACACCATGTGTTACACAAAAGTACAAATAGGTTTAGCCTCACAACTGGACAGCATAACAAAACATCACATGATGCTAAGATTAAGCTAATAAACTTATCTTCAATGCCTTTACCAGTGGAATTTCTCCTTCTAGCTCTCCTGTGTCACGTGGCATTTTTAAATTTGACATAATTGATGTGATCTTGTAATACCAACACCAGATTTACCGTAAAAAAAAAAGAAGCTGCTAACAAAGCTCACATCTGTAGTGTACATGTGAACAGCACGTGCTGTTTTTTCCTGCGCTTGTCTTCCTTTGAACATCTTCCCATGTTTCAAGTTATGCCTTCAAAATTGCTCAAGACAGCTGGGCCTGTTGCCTGTTTCTTGTTAATTAATTCTTGTAGTTAGGCCTCTGCTGTTATTACTATTTGTTTATTGGCTGTTGCCATTATCATAATATTTATCTCTCTAAATAAGCTAAATACTAAGATTCTGAAGTGAATACAAGACAGTAATATAAAGCTTGTGAAGGAAATAGAAACAGAATATTGGATAATCATTGTAAGAAATTTTGTTCCTGACAAACTACTTACAGGCACAGTCTCATGACCGAGCAAAGAAAAAGGGGACATTTCAAAAGGTGTATTTTTCTTGCCCAGAAATTTGCAGGCCTTTGTTAAGGAGGACACTGAAGGGAGAGTGACAGGTTGCAGAACACGATTCCTTCCACTAATGTTCAGTAGGGCACTCCCTCCTCTGTCCAGATGAGGTCTGCAGGGGTGCCCCACCTCCAGGCATCCCATAAGAAAGGAGTAGGTGGGGACATCCTTTAATCCTCTGTCCAAGACAAATAGGTTCCACAGTGCCAGTCTCCAGTAATGGCATGCCGTGGAGACAGCCCAACCCATAGCAGAGCACTGGCTCCAAGAGTCTGCAGGGAGACTCATGCCAGAGTCACTCCTGCAATTCTTTCTCCCCAGTAGCCACTTCCACCAAACTATTATCACAGTTTTATCTTGCTCTACTTTATCCACATGTGGTCCTCTCCCAGAGATTTGTCTTTCAAGTTTCCATCGCAGAACAGGAAGTAGTAATGGCCCCAAACAATTACCCACTCAGGAAAAAATGGATTATGTTAGCAATGAAAAGCTTGGTTTTCATTCTTTTGATGCCAAAGTGCCACCCTGATTCAAAGTCTAGTCTTTGCCTTGGTTAAGATACTCTTTAATTAGGAGAAGGGAAAAATGAGAGAATTCACTAGAATAATGTGAGTCAAACCGGAAGTCAATCCAAGAATTAGATAAAAGCGAAATGTCACTATTGGTCCTAAAAAGAACTAGTTGTAAAACCCTCCCCATGATTTATCATTATTACCATTCACTTAGAAGCAGAAAGTCACTTTCTTTATATGTATATTGCTGAGGGAGCAGTCACCATGCATAGGTGATGGGCTAGACCCAACAGACATACTTTTTGGACATAAACTTTAAATGTTAAGTACTAATTACTCTTTGGTATGGTTTTAGTGTATTTTCTGAGATTGCTTTTATTCCAGAAAAGAGGACATGGAGGGTAGAGAAAAAGAGATGTCACTCATGCCAAATTCTTCATTTTTCTAATTTCCATAGGTACTTGTAACTTTTACCTTTTAAGGAATTTACAGATTTTGATTCCTTTACAGTACTGAAAATGTTCATCTACACGTGCCATTTCTGTCAGAAAAGCCATTTTCTCTTCTAAGAATTTTTATATATATGAACTCAGTTCATCTTTATAACAATCTTAGAAGGTAGGCACTGTTATAACCTCACTTTACAAATGGAGAAAATGGAGCTGGAAAGGTTAAGTAACTTACCTGAGGTCACACTGAGTTTCATTCTAGAGTCAAGCTCTTAACTGCCATACCAAGTTTAGCAGCCAGGGATGGTAAAAAGAGGTCTCATGGATATGCAACATACCAGAGGCAGCCAGCAACTCCAAATACAATTTGACTCAATTAAACAAGCATTTATTGAGCACCTACTGTTACTGGTAGAGGGTATTGACTGAAAATTGTCCAGGTTCTTGGCATTTTGAACACAGAATTGGACCAAATGCACAGCAAAGCAAAGAAAGAATGAAGCAACAAAAGCAGAGACTTACTGGTAAGTACACTCCACAAGGTGGGAGCCAGTGGAGCAGCAGCTCAAGGGCTCAGTTACAGAATTTTAAATACCTTCTAGAGGTTTAAGTACCCTATGGAGGTTTCCCATTGGTTACCCGGTGCACACCCTATGTAAATGAAGTAGTGCTCCCCACCATCAGTCTGATTGGTTGTGGGAGTGCTAATCAGAGGATAAAGCAAAGTTATCTATCAGAGGATAGATCTAATCAGAGGATAAAGCAAAGTTACTATCAGAGGATAGATCAAATCAGAGGATAAAGCAAAGTTATCTATCAGAGGATAGATCTAATCAGAGGATAAAGCAAAGTTACAAAGTTACACCCTATGCAAACAACTGATTGGTTGTGGAAGGTGACCAATCAGAGGCTGAAGTGAACTTATGAAGTTACACTCCTATGCAAACAAAGACTTGGCCTGCAATCAATCTGATTGGTTGTGGGAGGGAACCAATCAGAGGCACTTTCAGAATTTCATTTGCTACGTAGAAAAGAGGGGAGGTTACAAAGGGAGTAGCCTCTGGTCCTTTTGTTACTTAGACATACAAAGTTGGAGTTTTCCTTTTCATTTAGTGCTAGGAAGTTAGCCTGAATCCACCTTAGTTTCCCTGCCTCTAGACCCTATTCTCCTGCCTCACTACTATATGCCAGACATTGTACTATGTGGCAAGATCAACCAGATTAACTAGACAAGAGGCACTTTAGAGAGGAGAAAATACATACATTTGAGAAAGGAAGGAGATGTGAGGACCACTGAGCATCCTGAGGTCAGAAAGGAAAAGGTTCCAATAAGAACAAAGTGACGGGCAAAACAACACTACTAAAGACATCTTACTCTTTTATTAAAACCTGTTTCCCCATGATTAATGCCTTTGCTTTTTTGCTACAATATACTTATCACCTCAAATTTATCGGCATTGATATATAAGAGACACGGTTCAGAATTTTTCTCTGACTCACAATTAATTAAATGCATTGTTAAAATAAAACGTGCTCCTTATGTTTCAATCAGATTCTTTTACCCCCCAAAACCCCCACCCAATCACCTCTTTTTTTCTAGTGCCTCCCGGAGAGAGATTTTTCCCTCTCAGCCTTTACAGTCAAGTTTTGTAGACATTTATCAACTCTGTAGTTTCCAAGTCGGGATGTCTGTCACTTAACCTTCATCCTCCTTGAATTTTCATCCTGATAGGTTTGGATTAAACCACAGACTGATAAATGAACACGGCTTTGGCGACACAAAAGAGCAGTCATTAAGGAAACCTCTCTGAAGGTATGAATCAAAGCCAGAAATCCTTTGTTACCCACCCACCCCCAAGTTCACGGATTGCCTGCAGTAATACATTTTTATTATTTTTATTTATTTCTTTTCTCCCTTCAGTTTTCAAATGGTTTTCATCATCATCATTTCCTGCTTGTTTTTCTAAAAGAATATAAGCATCTCCTGATGGCAGACAGTTCTGTGTTTATTGCACTAATGTGGCTAGCAAAAGCCTTTTATCAGTTTGAAATTTAATCCAGGATTAGGAGGCCGGGTGAATCAAGGGGGATGAAGGTTAAGCAACAGGCCCCCTGATGTGAATACTGTGTTTCACTCATAAAGACTTAGGATAACTAGGAAGGTGATTGGGTTTTTTCCCTAAGGCAACAGTTTTTGCTAAACAGGAACTTGTATAGGGGCATTCCTTCTATTTATTCAGATTCCAGTTTTCCAGTTCTTCAAACCATCATTTACTTACACATGGTATTTGGTTTCTTTTTGGTTCTGGAAGTTGCACACCATCCTTCTCTGAATTTTTTTTCCTCTCCATCAAACTAAAAGCAACTACATAGCAAAAAAGAAATTAAAGCTCGCCAAAGACAACGGTTGTTTTGGACGTGACAAGAGAATATTGGAAAAGATTTTCATGAGGCATATAAGAAAATAGTGCCGGTGTGTCACAGTCACACCTGTGCGTGCCTGCTCACTCAGTTTCTTTGTCCATGCCTGAAAGAAAATGCCTTTGGAGTCACAGTAATGCCTTATTCTCTGATTGACGTTAGTTGTAACCCAAATGCTAGCTGCCTGAATTTTTTTTAGCTTTGAGCAGTCATCTTATTTAATATTTTAGCAAGACGGTTATCAGAGGTTGGGAAGGGTAGTGGGGGCCTTGCAAAGAGATAGGGATGGTTAATAGGTACAACAAAATTAGAAAGAATGAACAAGATCTACTATTTGATAGCATAACAGGGTGACTATAGTCATTATAGTCAATAATAACTTAACAGTATACTTTTAAATAAAGAATATAATTGGATTATTTGCAGCTGAATGAATAAATGCTTGAGAGATGGATACCCCATTCTTCATTATGTGTTTATTATGTGTTTATGCCTGTATCAAAGTATCTCATATACCCCATAAATATATATACCTAGTGTGTACCCAAAAAATTAAAAGTTAAAAAAATGTTTTTAATGTTAGAGAGTCATCTGCAGAATCACATAGATTATTGTGCACAAGAAATTAAATAGGCATAGGTAGCCCCCAAAGGTGAAGGTGCTCCCGAGTCATTACTCTGGCCAATGGATGGGCCTTATTACTCTGGCCACTCTGAGAGTGTAGGAAGCCAGGTTCTTTGTTTCTAAAGGCACTGATTGTTTATCTGCCTGGTTAGTTGCCCCTCTCCTTCCGGGAGCTGCCCCTCCTCCACGCCAATACAGGTCCCTCTTGGGAGCTGCCCTGTTGTTTTTTTTTTTGTTTGTTTTTTTTTGGTTTTTTTTGTTTGTTTGTTTGTTTTAGTAAAAAAAAATTTTTAAAGAAAAGCTCAAAAAGTAAAAAGAATTTAGCAAATCACCATTTTTGTAAGATGAGAAACTCACAATCTCTTGACAATCACTGGGATTTTGGGGATGGAGTGAAAGGCAGGTTTATACTTATCTTACTCACCTTTGTTCCCCACTCCACTGAATTCCTGGTTCCACTTCACAAACATGCTAACTAATCCTGTTGGCCCTTTGTTGGCCCAGCCAGCACCTGTCCCCAAAGTCTTGCTGACACAAAGCTGCATACAGCAAAGCTTTTTCCAAATTTTGGAAGCAACAAAAGTGGATAATAAAAACCTACCACATAGGACAATTGACAAGGTTTAATGCTGTAACTAGAAATCAGCTACATGAGGGCTTGGAAATAGTAAGCCGCTGTGCTGTACAGGTCCTCACCTGGCAAGAGGACGACATACAAGATCTCCTCTACTACACTTAACAAAGGAGACAAAGGAAGGAAAAGGAGAATGGCTTGTGCAAGGGGGCCATTTATTCAGCACACATTTATCAATTTCTTGCCACATTCTAGCTGCCTCCACACTACACTGCACAAGCGATGTTAAAATAATACAATAAGCCCTACAACCAAAGAAAGTTCCAAGTACTAAGGAGGAAATCACCCAAGGAAATTAATACTGCAACAACTATACACCCAGACTTCAGAAGAAATTCTCCTAAGCCTTTGGTTAAGGATTTGTGACAACCTGAATTACACCTTAGCACTTAGGTTTCAGGTTGAAGACAATAGCAAAGGTGCATTGAGAACATAGGAACCTGTGCCAAAAGACAGGCAAAGAGGGTGCTATGTAAGATGTTACCTCCACCAATAGGCTAGAAACTGTCTGTGGACCACAGCATAGAAAGGAGGAGTTTTCCAAGGTAAAGCATAGAAGTCTTTTGCATCACTAGGGCCAGAGGCTGCTGTTCTCCCAAGAAGCTTTGGATCATACCATGAAAAGCCCAGCAATTCAGGCTGTAGAGTCTGGCTCCCTGAGTTGGTGCACTCCACATTTATTATCATCAGCAAGAAATCCTGCATTTCAGCACCCAAAAGAAATAAGAAACTCCTGTCTGATTGCTGATGAGCACATGTACACTTCTCCAGGCCACTCCTGATAAACATTAAAGAACCAGCTGCTCTTACCAGGACCTAGTGGGGGTTTTACTTACTCTCCAACTCCAGCACATCCCAAGATGAGTCATAGGCTTTTGATGAAGAGCAGAAACAAGTGAATGAAACCACAGGCCAGGTAACAAGGGTCACTCTTTTATTCCTGAAACAAATACTTACAAGGACAAATACACAATAAATCATCTAAACTATACCAAAAGCCTGAAAGAAAGAAAAATTATGTTATTTCAAAGAATAATTCACAAGTCTTAATTACCTCAATTTTTCTTCTTTAAGGAAAGTTTGAGATTCAAGGTGCAAAGTCACAACCAAAGTTCTCATTGGGAATAAAACCTAACCTCTCACAGAATCAAACATCTGGAATCACACTGAGTCACAGAATAATGGTAAATGGGAGGAAATACAGAAAATGCAAGTACCATGATAGTTGCATCGAAGGCATCAAAGTATCAGGCCAAGTGCATAGTCACTGATATCAGACAAACAGTGAGACCAAATTCCAGCCCCATCACTTTCTGTGTGACCTACGGCAGGTTACTTAATCTTTATAAGCCGCAGTTTCCTCATTTATAAGATGAATATAATAATATCTGCCTCTGTGTTTTGTAGGACTTAGATCAGATAATATGTCAAGTGTCTGGCTTATGGTAGAATACTCAAAATTATTGAAAAACTCTCTTTTGAACTCCCAAGACCCTGTCGCAGCCAACACAACTTTATGGGTATTAAAGACATGATTTAAAGACAGGTTTAACTGCTCTTTAATCCTTTTTCTGGTAGGTGTCCAAGTTAGTTGAGTTTTTATTGACATGCTAAGTTTTGTGATCTGTGGATGCATTTTTCATAACCACCAAAAACTATTTTCAAGTCACTCTCCCAAATGTGTTTCATTTCTCCCACTACTTAACTTTTTCCTAGGGCCACACTTGATCAGATTTTTGTTTTCAACATTATCAAGGTAATGATTTAGAGGAGGGCCTTTTATCCCCTACCAGATCACTGAAGGAAAATGGATGCTTGTTGTTATCCAACAGCAACTGATTTGTTTTGTTTTGTTTTGTTTTGTTTTTTGGCGAGAGGGAGTTACGCTCTTGTTGCCCAGGCTGGAGTGCAATGGCGTGATCTCAGCTCACTGCAACCTCTGCCTTCTGGGTTCAAGCAATTCTCCTGCCTCAGCCTCTAGAGTAGCTGGCATTACAGGTGCCCGCCACCACACCTGGCTAATTTTGTATTTTTAGTAGAGACGAGGTTTCTCCATGTTGGTCAGGCCAGTCTCAAACTCCCGACCTCAGGTGATCCTCCTGCCTCAGCCTCCCAAAGCGCTGGGATTACAGGCATGAGCCTCCAGCCCTGGCCTAACAGCAACTCTGAGAGATGACTGGCAGGCATGGCTCAAGATGAGGTGCAGCCTTTCCTGTGGTTCCTTTCTGTTCTGTTTCCCTTCCTCTCTTGTGGTTTCAGAAAGGATTTCTTCCAGGCAGTAATCCCCAGCCCATGCAGGAATAACCCAGCCTTCTGCAAGCAATTAGGGCACCCACTGTTTTTACCTGGCCTATTTTTGCCCCTTCAGTTTCACTGAACCAAAGTAAAACTTGACTTCTGTTCCTTCCAGTTTGGGATTTTTTGGAATCATGCGTGGTAAAGGTCTACACAGGAACCTATTCAACTCCTTATCACTGCCTTTCTCACCCACATCATTCAGGAAACCAAATTTTCCCTCCCTCCCTCCCTTCTTTCTTCCTTCCTCCCTCCCTGTCTCACTTCATCCCCCCTTTCCTTCCTTCCTTTTCTTCCCTCCCTCCCTCCTTGTCTCCCTTTTTTCCTCCCTTCCATCCTTCTCTCCCTTCCTCCTTCCCTTCCTCCTTTTTTCCTTCTTCCTTTCAATCCGAAAGATAACTACTATAGTGGGAATCAAGATGTGCTGTAGTTGCAGCATGTAAAATGGGTCTTTTTTACCAGTAGATAACAATTCTAATCCCTACATTCAGTCCAATAAACTGTTATTGAGTGTTCAATGTATGCCAGGCTCCATGCTATGTGCTGAGAATACAAAGATTATTGGAGACATGGTCCCTGTCCCCATGGAGTCAATAATGTAGTAAGCTATTGTATTCTATTTTGTTATAATAATATAGTATAACAATAACTACAATACTCTGTAATGCAGAATATAATAGGGTATGTGGCAACTGTTTTGGGAGAAGAGGTCATTTTGCTGGAAAAGGTCATCAGGGAAAGCTGTTTTTAGTTAAAGATTTTAGTGTCTGATGGAGAAAAACTGTGAAAACTTCCTAAAGTTTCTCCCAGATGGTTTCTCAAGCTACTCCAATAATCCTCCATGGTGGTGCCAGAATCATCTTTGTAAAATACAATTTAAGCCCAGTCATGGTGGTTCATATCTGTATTCCCAGCACTTTGGGAGACTGAGGTGGGCAGACCACTTGAGATCAGGAGTTTGAGACCAGTCTGGCCAACATAGCAAAACCCCATTTCTACTAAAAACACAAAAATTAGCTGGGTATGATGGAGTGTGCCTGTAATCCTAGCTCCTCAGGGGGCTGAGGCAGGAAAATTGCTTGAACCTGGGAGGCAGAGGTTGCAGTGAGCCAAGATTATGCCACTGCACTCCAACCTGGGTGACAGAGCAAGACCCTG